>NC_058403.1:191712964-192019953 GCF_002201575.2 Neomonachus schauinslandi | reverse complement strand
AAAGAAAGAAAGAAAGAAAGAAAGAAAGAAAGAAAGAAAGAAAGAAAGAAAGAAAGAAAAGGAAAAGAAAGGAAAGGAAAGGAAAGGAAAGGAAAGGGAAAGGAAAGGAAAGGAAAGGAAAGGAAAAGAGAGAGAGAGAGAGAAAAGAAATCAAGTGTTTTCATCAAAAGGGAAAACAAGATAGTTCCGTAAAGTTATGCATATAAACCACATCCCAGTGATGCCATGTAGGGTTTGGAATATCATTTGCTGGTAGATTTCTGTCCAATAAATTTAGCAATGGATACACTGGTGGGTTTAACCAAACCAGAAACAGTTATTTCCTGATTTCCAATTGAAAGGTATAGGTTTCTAACAGTTGTATAATTGTATTAATGTGTGCTACAGATAGATTATTTTAGAAATTGATTTGTCCACTTCCTTTAATATTTAGGATCTAAGGCACCAGTGTCTTATTTCTGGGGTAACTCAGGTAATGAGATTTCATTTTTATGAATCTTCAGGACGAAATCATGCAAATTGCTTCTCACTCTTGCATTTTTGTAAAGAAAAATAAAACACCCAGTTGTCCATTGGTATTTTATCCATCTTAGGCACAACATTCTTCCTGCAAGTCAGGGATATTCACCTTAGTTTTAAAAGCTTTGCGGGTATCTATTTGACACTAGGTCATCTTTCTCTGCAATTTCTATGGCAGGGTGTATTCTTCACACTTTTTTATATGCCTCACTTCAGACAGCTACAGTATCTGTTGGATCCTGCTATTGTGAATTTGTGATCTCTGGCAAAACAAAAATCACCAGTCTATAGTCATACTGTTCCACTAAGTATAATGAAAAATCAGTATTTTAGATGGTTTACTCAGAAACAATCAATACTATACATGAATTTTGTTCACAGCAAATCCTCAGCAAGGCTCTATGATAGAAGGGCATTTGTAGAGGGGAATTTATGAATATGACAGCAGCAATAAGCAGCTGAAAATAATCTATGAGACATTTTCAAATTACCCCTCATGAGCTGTAGTCCTTGTGAAAGATAATTTGTGGTTCTCACAGAATACCCTGCAAATTGGGTCTTTCATCTGCAATGTTTTTTACAGTTAAAACATTTCATTTCTCATATTAACAAGTGATAACTCTGCATTTGTTAATCTAAACAATTTGATTTCTATTTTTCTGTGCTGAGAGGCTGTTGACACTTCAGGGTAAGTAATTATTTTCATTGCCAACTGCTGTTTGTGGTGACTGTAGGCAAAAGATAGACATCTGAATATACATAGGCATTGTTTTAATCATTTGCCAAAAGGACTATTCATAAAACAGGAATCTATTTGCCTGAGTTATCATCTGTCCTTAGAAATCTAATAGGACATGGATGTTGATGAGTGAGGATTCTAGTCACATTCAGGCTTTGCTGTGGTGTATTGGAAGTCCTCTCATATGCCC
This sequence comes from Neomonachus schauinslandi, assembly GCF_002201575.2. Taxonomy (NCBI): domain Eukaryota; kingdom Metazoa; phylum Chordata; class Mammalia; order Carnivora; family Phocidae; genus Neomonachus; species Neomonachus schauinslandi. The sequence goes on along the minus strand of NC_058403.1, from coordinate 192,018,505 downwards.
AGTGTGGGCAGAGGGTTGGGGTTGACCTGCAGTATCACCAGGCCTCTGGCAGAGCACCGTGCACTTGGGGTCTTAAGTCACAGTAGCAAAAGGGAGCATGCGTTATTGGCCATGGTAGCTCCCAGCTTATGTAACACCCGTTCAAGTACCTTAGCACTGGTTGCCAGGATTACATGATGAATGCTCACGAGAACACCTCTCTCACCATGCCTGGTGACTAGTGCCAGGTCTGGACACATTTGGTGAAATGCGGATCTGGGGATGACATATAAAAAGATCTTCTAAATTTCCTTTGTCATGTTGCCTTCTTGGCCAAACTTACAGTCCAGGGCAAGGGAAAGAATGATTTTTTTTTTTCACCTGGATGCGCAGTCTTACCCACCAAAGTGCCACCCCAGGCAGAGTAGAAAGGAGGCACCAGGGTTTGGGATGGAGTTGTTGGGACAGCCATCTTTCTCTGGGGTCTGCGTTTGATCTGAAAATCCATGCTAATTTTTCGATCTACTCCTCAACAGATCCAAGTTTAACATTCAGAAAAAAATTAACACCAAAGTTGATACTCCCCCCTCCCCCCAAGAAAATCATGTAGCAAAATTGCTACTCTAAGATGGTCTATCTTTAGCTTGTGGTGTGCGGGGCCCACGCTAGTTGTGAGGCACTGTGGGCAGGTGTAGATGGCCTCTGTGATGTTTCGGGGAGCATCGGTATGTGTCCTGCAGGGTAGGCTGTGGTAGGTTCCTCGGTACTTCCGGTGGCCTCTTCATACCACTCACTGGCTGAGGCTCTGGCAGCTTCGGACAGGGAGAAAAATACTCCTGCTTGTGTGGACCTCCCATTCACATTCCAGGTTAGGCAATGGACTACTAATTTAGGATCCAAACTGATTTTTACATGGCCTGAAGGAGTGAATGTAGAGCCCGTACCCTGAATGGCAAATGTGTTTTATCCTTTGAACCGATTCCAATTGATTAGTTCTGGTTGCCTATAGTGCTGTCTTAAGAAGACATCTGCGTTGCATCAGGGCTCAGCTGGGAGGAGTGCTGGGATTGATTAGCGATGTCTGTCAAGGCCTCTGGAGGGACCACTGACCCTATATTCGCCATTCTTTGCTTTTGACATGTCCTTAACTCCTCTCTGTCAAATGATTTTAGTACTAACAGGTGACTCTAAGTATGAGATAGGGCATCGTGAGAGAGAGCAGGTAGATGACATTTTAAGAAAACCTAGCATGAGAAAATGCACATTTACAAAATGCAGAAATCTGGAGCCAATTACTGCCATTACAGAAAGATTCCATGAAAGGCTCCTTTAAATAGCGAGCCCCCCTACTGCATTAAAATGATGATTTAATTTACAAAAATTCACTTTGCATGCAACTCTTCAGGACTGTGCCTGTGGAGGAAAGCAAGCCACACCTGATTTTTTTTAAACCTCGGCCTAAGTAATGTTCAGGATGTCTGCTGCCACCTATCTTGAGTCTCTTGATAGTTCCCACTCTCTGCAGACTTCCTTCTTACTTCCTCTCCCAGAGTATTGAGTAGACAATCTGGGTGGTGGTCAACAGCTGCTGGCTTCCACCGTGCCCACGGCTGCATTTCATTAGTGGATAAACTGATTGCTCCGAGTGTGTTTATGTGTGGGTGTGGCTGTACAAGCCTGTGTACTCTGTGCACTGTGTGTGTAGATACGGATACACACAAGCCATTATCTTGCTCTCAGCCCACCCTAAATTCATTCCTGCTGTAAGAGTTATAAATGGAAGGTTCCAGTCGCCTGGTGGATACAGCCTTTTGGTAACATGTGCCCCGGATTCCAAATCCCCGTCCTCTTTGTGTTTGTTTATATGTTATTTACCCTTGCATCAGAAAACTTCCCCAGACCCTGGGCCTGAGTCCTATTATCCAGACGTGGAACCCTCCTCTTCCTCTGTGGCCTACAAAGCCCCAAATGGCTTTCTGATTTAGAAAATTAAATATAATCTGACTCTGTGGCAAGCTTTGCAATTCCCAACCAACAGACTCTCCCAGTAAATACATAACATACACAAGATCTAAAAGTATCACCAATCTCACATGAATTTGAATTATAGAGGCATTCAGTGCCCCTCGGGTAAGATTGCCAGCTTCTTCCCAGGCACTCAAAATTGGGCAGTTTTCCAATGGACCATAAAGCTCCCCGGAATGCTGACTAGCATGTGTGTTTGGGTTTCTGTTGCTCTTTTAAAGCAACTGAACGCAGGGAAGAGTACCTGAGAGGGGTATCTTCCCTTTGCCTGCGTCCTGCCTTCCCGCACACAGAGTGATTGCAGTAACTTCTCAGACACAGAGCACAAGTGTCGTCTCTATTTCAAATGCAGTATTTTTAAAATCTCAACATGATATTTTCCCCCCGGGGAATATTTATGTGGACAGGTTTTTGTTTTTGTTTTGCTTTGTTTTTTAGCAAGATGAGACCTTAGCAGTAAATGCATCGGACACTTTCTCTGGCCTAAGATGATTCTTCCTTTCTGCGATGGAGGCTCTCAGGCTGGTGAGCTGTCACACAGCTCCTTTCCTTCCATCTTCCCGGGCTCATTGGTCCGAGCCAGGTGTCCCCCATGGTGCTGGGCTGTGACAGCCGCGTAGGTGCAGCCATAGATGGCAGCCGTCAGCATCATGAGACACACGATCCCGCACACAACCCCGGTGGTGATGATGGTGGCCACCGTGTGACGCAGGTTGGCCGGCCTCGGCTTGGGTTTGAGCTCACACTCCGAGGGGTCTCGCTCCCTGGCGCTGTGGCTCTCAGGAGGCCCAGGGACAGGCTGGTGGGCAGAACCCAGCTGCTGCCCCCTGGAGGACCCCACATCCGGAGACGGGAAAGGGCAGGGCTGGTAGAGCTCGTGAGGGATCTTCAGGAGGTCCTCTCCTTTCCAAGTGTCTGGTGATGCACAGATGACACCGTCTGTTACTCCCCCTTTAAAAAACAAAAGCCGATAAATACGACAAATGTCCTTTGTTGTGATGTTGTACATTAATTACAAGGACCCAATGTGTCTACTAACACTCTTCGGTGATGCCAAATGGGAAGGTCAATGGCCTTTTGAGTGTTTGTGTATCTTTGACAGTAATATTGGTTTAGTTCGTGGGATTAAGTACAATTAATATGTCTCCTCAGGCCTTGGAACATTCAGTAATTTGAGAACTGAACTTTCCAACAAGTTATTAGAGCCAGTTTCCACTCTCTGTAAGGTGATTGATTTCCTCAGGTATGTAGACTCGTATTGTTCAGGGGGGGATTTGGGTGCCTGGTGATTGTTTTCTAGAAAGTACACTGAGCTAACAGATTTCATTCTGGCCAAATATGACCTCCGATTTACTATCTAGGCAAATTAACTTCTCTGACTACATTTTTTTTTTTTTGCCATAAAATACTGTATTTGTATCTGACTTGATAGTTTACAAAGCGCTGTTCGATAAGTCCTCACAACTCTGCTCTAGTGGGTAATTCTTGTGCAAGGTCACCCAGGTAGGTCATAAGTGGGCAGATCAGCACTCCAACCCAGCCCATCCCTTGATCCCAGTTTTCCCACTGTGCTCACTGCCTCTCTCCACTTCCTCCTCCCTCTTCCCCCTCCCTCCTGGAGGCTCTTGAGGTCAGCAGAGTTAATGCAATGACCCTCAGTGTAGCCCTTTGACTGGGCAGAACCTGGCCTGCATGACCTGTGGCTCAGCTCCTCTGGCTGCCATAAACTCCTCCTCCAGGAGGGCTGTGAAGCCTGGCACCACTTTTAGCCAAGTTAGATTGGAGAGCCTTTGTACACACCACAGGTAGATTATGAAATTATATCAGAAAGTCACATGCAGGAGATGGTCACTTCAGTGTTATTATAACCTTCCTTTGCAGAGTTTGCTGAAGGCCTTCCAACCATCTTCTGAGCCTCATAAGCCAAGTCCTAGGAGGCCCTATGAGTAGATGGGGCCATTTTATAGTGCCATCATTATCATGGCCCCGGTCACACCGGGATCAGTGGCAGCATTCAACCCACACCTTTTTGTCACCCTACTTGAAACTGAATCGCCTACTGCTAGAGTCACTTGTCCCCTTCTGGCTTCTTCGGTGATTTCCCTGAGGCAGAGCCCCAACTCTAAAGCAAAAAGGTAACAGAGGAATTTCCTCCTTTCCTGAGCTGACATGCAGGAGGCCAGAGGTGCAGGGTGGCTGCTTCTGATGGGCCCTAGGTGCCATCAGGCTATGCTGAGACTAAGGATCCCTGCCTCAGGGACCAGTTCATGCCTCTGCCCAGGAATTTGTTGTAAGGCAGAAGGCCAGAGAAACCGAAATGGAGTGTGGGGCTTTGAGAAGTAGTGATGATATTCAACCTGGCCAGAGAACACGGAGCCTCCCCCCAGGGGAAGAAAGGCTGCCTGCCGTGGGACCAGCATTTCTGTCGCTGACTCATTCCTAGACTGGGGTGGTTCACCCAATCACTCCAGGCTTAAGCACTATCTTCTCCAGCTTGAGGCTTCCTGCTGATCAATATTAGGGTGGGAGGCATGGCCTTGGGACCCACAGCACCAAGGAAATACCCAGGCTAGAGCCTGGGACAGAGCTGGAAGTCAGGGGCTGTGGCCACAAGAGCTCCATGGCCACCTGTGCAGCTGTGTGCTCAGAATTCACTTCCCAGCCTTCCACCACCATCTCCGCAGCCACGACCCCAGGAGGCAAATCTGCTGATGACAGCTTGTGGGTCCCCCTCCCTTCTAGATCCATGGAAGCTGTTAATGTAAGAAGTCCCAGCTTGCTGAGCCCTCATTATCCCCCATCTGGCCACTGGTAGCTCTTTACCAGTGTCCTGGAAGAAATTGGATTCAAATCTTGAGTCTATTACTTGCAGCTGACCATTCTTTGCCTCTGCTTGCTCATCTGGAAAGTGGGAGAGGGGGTAATAATGAAAAATCATATCACAAGATCACTCTGGGTTCAGTTGGGTGAAGTAGGTCAAGTATTTAGCACAATGCCTAGCTATAAATGTTCAATACAGTTAGCTTTTGACATGAAGATGATTTGTTTACTCTTGAATGGAGAGAGAGCAATACTAATCACAAAATCTATGTTCATGCTTTTGTGAAGGAGACATTTAGTAGGTATTCATCAAAGCACGTTTTTTTGGCTCTTGGGCCCACGGGAAGGCAAAATTTCCCCATCCTTTGTGGTCAGTTTGGGGACTGAGTTGTGGCCCATGGAACCAATGAATGCCACTTTTAGGCCACAAAATCCCTTGCTTCATCCTCCATGTGATCTGTTCCTACTTGGTGGTGCCCTTAGAGGCCACGTGGTAAAGTGGCAGCATTAGAAGCTGGAAGGAGCTTATGTCCCTGAATGACTGCATGGGACTCAACCTTAGCCCCCAGTTCCCTTGGGTCTAACACGAGTGAGCAAAAGACTTTTATTGTGACCATGACCCACATGGGTGTCATACCAACCAGCCTGTCCTGACTAATACCTTTACTGTTTGTATTTATTTATGTATCCTTTAAAAAAATAAGGCATTGGCCAATGCCTATTTTGCCTTACCCAATATATATTATTCCTCAGGGAGTCTGAGAATTAGAATGGACCTCAGGAACTCTCTGGCTTCACTCTGTCAGCTTTCACCTGTGACACTGAGAGCTGGTTGGGGGTGGGGCGGGGAACATTAATTTGTCCAGAGGTCACCATTGAGTTTGTGGCAGAGCAGAGGAGCTATCTCCTATTTCCTATCCCATGTTGCTTCTAGTGTCCTGGACCTGGAAACTATCCTTTGTCAAGAAATGTTCTTTGCTGAAAACTCTTTCTGCGATGGTTTGACTTATGGTTAGCATTTAGTCAGAACACAATAACTAAAGCCACTTCACCTCTAGGTATGAAAAGTTTTATTTGCAACGTCCAAGAAGAACAATTTTTGCCACAGTCTATGCCCCCAAGATTAGTTGGCTAGGGATAGGCTGTTTGCTATTATATTGTTGAGAAGGATTCTTAACTCAATATTGTATATCTGAACTCACGCTGTGCTCTCTCCCCCTTCCTTCTATGTAACTGCTGCAACCATCCGGACTCTATTGACCCCCTAATTCATGTCTATAGCTCTGAGATCTTTCTGAGTTAGGGGTTCAAACATACAGCCGCCAACTCAGCAGCACCCCTTGGATATGTAATGGGCACCCTGAACTTGACTTGCCCCAGATTCAACTCTCAATTTACCATCTCCACCACATACTTGCCTACTTGCCAAAGAATGCAGGGCCAAGACCCCACCCCCATTCTGCCCCTTATCGGCCCTTGGCATTGCTATGTACGTGGTTAATCTTGCAGGATCAAACAAATCGAATTTCCCATAATATACTCTTTTTTTTCATTCATTTCCCATTCCAATCCATTAGCAGTTTCTATCAGTTCAATATTCCAGATATATCCCCAAAGTTGATCATTTCTCATGACCCTGGTCCAGGCCACCATCTTCTCTTCCCTGAATGACTGAAATCACTTTCTTCCCTCATCCCCTTGCTGCTGCTTCTGCAGCCTATGATCTGCTCTCCCTCAAGTCACCAGAGTCAGCTTTTGAAACTAGTTAGATATTGTTCCCTTGACTAAAATTCTTCAAGAGATTTCCATTTCATCTAAAATAAAACCCAAGTGACTCAGCCTGCTCTGCACGTTCCTACATGACCTGGCCCCTGAGCACTTGTGTTGCCTCATATCTGTCTGCTCACTGCGTCCCTTCTTCTGTTCTCACCACTCTGCGGGCCTCTTTCTGTCTCTCAGGCAAGCCAAGCTTAGTCCCCCGTCAGGCCCTTTGCAATTTCTATCCTTTTCCCCAAGTATCTCATGACTCATTTCTCCTCATTGTTCAGGGGCTGCTCACCCACATCACCTCTTTGGAGAAGTCTTCCCTATCCTTCCTATCTGAAATGGAACTCCCGTCCTGTCGCTGTCTCTCCCCTCACTCTGCCTCCTTGTGTCCTTAGCACCAAGTGCTGCCTGAACTTGGCTATTGATTGGCTATCTTATTTTAATGTCTGTTTTTGCTACCAGAGTGTAACCTCCATGATGGTAGAGATTTTCTTATTCACCTTTTCTCATTATCTAGAAAAGTGCCTGGCTCATAAATGGTACTCAAAACACAGGAATGAATGAATGATGCTTGAAAATTAAAAGGAAAGAAGCACTGGGATGTAGAGGAAAGAATGTGGGGCTAAGACCCAACAATCGTTCATTCTATTTTTCTCTGTGCTTCTAATCTGTCTTCCTGGGGAAGCCACTGATCATCTCTGGGCTTCCATTTCCCATTTATTATAGACTAGTGTTGAGTTAGAAGGGGTCAGAAAACTTTTCCATAAAGAGCCAAGTAGTTAATATTTTAAGCTTTGCCATACACAACTATTCAGCTTTGCCCTTGTGGTGCAAAATAGCTAAGGACAACACATGATAAATCAGCATAGATGTGTTCCAATAAATATTTACAAGAACAGGAGAGGGGCTGGATTTGGCTCTTGGGCTGTAGTTAGGTGACCTCTGGGTGGTTTCCAGAACCCTCATCTTTAATATTCTAGATTCTTTTGCTTTGATTTTTATCATCTGGTTAAAGAAATAGTAAGCAACTTTAGGAGCGGTCCCTGCTGCATACAATTTCAGTTAACAGCGGTATTTGCTAAAGCAGAAGGGATAATCTCAGGGAAGATTTATAGCTATCAAATTGGTAGAAGCACACACAGTGGGAGAAATCCCAAGGAGAGAGACCATGCTGGATCACACTTGAAAATTAGAATTTTTGTGCCACTTTGGAGTTGAGCAATTATTCAGGGGGTGAATATCCCTCCTTCTTAAGGGCCTGCAGCTCGCAGATAAATAATGTTGTTAATTAAAGTGGAAAGTTACCTCCATGAATCATATTTGTAGATGAATTTAAATCATGAATTTAAACACCCTCTAATGACTCCCTGCCTCGCTTGCCATACCCTAAAATGACATCAGTGTGAAAAAGCTTACACGGACCCCTTGCACACTCCTCAACGTTCCTTCTAATGCAGAACAAGAGATGAGGTTCATCCTAGGCTGGTAACACACAGACTGGGAGGTGGGGGAAGGTTCCAAGTAGACATGACTGACCTTTATAGATAAATGTCTCCAGCCAGAGTTTAAGACTGAGCAAGTGGCAATTGCATTTCCAGAGGTTGTCCTTGAGAAACAAAAGCCTCACACTGGGCATGGATTCCAGGAGCGCTCGATCAAGCTGCTGAAGCTGGTTTTGTTGAACTGCAAATACGGTCAGGTTCTCCCAAGGCCTCCCCAGGGATGCGGGAAGGTGGCTTATGTTGTTTGATGACAAATCAAGCTCCCTCAGCTGTGGGAGGGAGTGGAAAAGCCTGCTTTCCAGAGAATGCAGGGAGTTCTGGGTTAGGTTTAAGACCTGCAAGTGCTGGAGTCCATGGAAAACCCCAGGGGCCAGATGCGAGAGGGAATTGTTCCACAAGTTCAGGGTCCTGAGCTGTGGCACAGCCCTAAATGCGAACGCAGGAAGCTGGCGTATCTGGTTATCTTGCAAGTGCAGCGTTAGAGTCTGCGGAGGCAAATCCAGAGGGACTTCAGCCAGCCCCTGCCGGCGGCAGTCTACAGAATGTGAAGATGAGTGACAGCGGCACATCTCTGGGCAGCCACCCACCAGCCGGAGCAGGACGATCACGCCCGAAAGCAGAAGCAGTTCACCTACGAGGAACAAAAAGGAAACTGAGATGCGAAACCAATGTGTAAGCAGTGTTGGCAAGGGTTCACCTTCAAAATCACAAGTAATGTGACTCAGGGCCAGCGAACACCTTCTACAACCTGTAGGAGGGGTTCTGTCATTCCGCATCCTCAGGAAAGTCGGGCTGGCCTGGGTACAAACCCAGTGGAGTCAACTGCTGTGCGATTGGCAGAAGCCTGCGAAAAGATACTTTCTTAGTGGCTCGGTAAATGGAAGGTGGAAGACTTAAGGATATCACGTAGAAAGGTGAAAAATATCTTGGGGGGCCCATGCCTGTTGTAGGGCACAGCAGAATTATCTGAGGCCAGGAGTTTAGAAGAATGATAGGCCACTCAGATAGTCACATTTCTGAAAAGTAAGCTCCGGATCAGTGCTGTCCAGTAGAACTTGCTGTGGGGATGGAAATGATCTGCATCTGTTGTCCAGGATGGTAGTCATTAGCTACATGTGGCTACTGAGCTCTTGAAATGTGACTACTGCAACCAAGGAACTGAATTTTTATTTGCATTTAATTTGAATTAATTTAAATTTAAATCGCCACATGGTGCTAATGGTTACCGTCTTGGATCAGGCGGTTTTAAAGTATTCCTACATTTTGATGTGCATCTTTGCAGGTGTAATAATTCCATGAATGGTGATCATCTCACTTTTTATTCAAGGGATTTTAAAAGTGCAAAAAAAAAAAAGATTTTAAAAATGCAGAAAAGCATGTAATAAGCACCCATATTCCTATAACACAGTTCTGTCAATCATTCATAGGTTATCATATTTTTCATCTTTTTTTCTGTTAACTTAAAGAAAAAAAGCATTACTGATACAGTTGCAATCCCTTTGATTAGCCCCCAAGTCATGTTTTCCAACATGAAGCCTCCTCACCCCTACCATTACTGACATATCCCTCTAGGGCTTTAAAAAAACAATACTTAATAATAACAACAGCAAATAGTCATGAGCCAGGCACCATTATAAGGGCATTATAATATTATATTACTAGTATATATATATAGCTAATTAATATTACATATAATTATATATTATTATAATTATATAATATTATTATAATATATATCAAAACTATATAATTATATATAATATATTACCATTTATTATATATTATAATACATCAATTAATATATTTATTATTATATATAGCTGTATATAATGGTATATTATATATATTAATTTAATCCTCATAACCTTGTAAATCTGGTTCTATTCTATCTGCATTATAAAGGTGAGGGAACTGAGGCACAGAGAAGTTGAACCACTTGTCCAAGGTTATATAGCTAGTGAGTAGTAGAATCATGATTTGAAACCAGTCTGCTTCCGGAGTCTGTCAGGATCCTTACCTGCTGTGCTTTCCCACTTGTCAAACTTTTACACACACACACACACACACACACACATACACACACACACAGTATGTAATGTGTTATATAGTGGTTTTTAAAACTCTACATACATATAGTCATTGGCATGTCTCATTTTGCCATTTACTCTATTCACTCAAAACTGATCTATCCATGTAGGTATAGAGAGAGAGAGTTCATTCCTTGTAAATACTATAGACCATTCCATGGTGACACCATGCCAAATTTAATATTTAGCCACTCCCTTACTGATGGACATTTGAGTTACTGCAGTTTTCCTTTACTATAAATGATGCTGCAGAGAACATCCTTACACAGAACAACTTGGCCATGCAGAAATTATGAAGAGGGTCTCCAGAATCAATAGGAGCCTCCTTGCAGGGTTCAGAGAGGATGCTGAGCTGACATTTTTTAGACACTGCTAGATCATTCTCCAGAGTAGCTGTATCACTTCCTGCCTTTTTTTTTCCCCCTGGGTCTTGAATTTCAAAATATAGCAAATACGTGTTAAAAACATTTTGTGAAATTGGTAGAAGAATTCACAAGGCCATGCAATAATATTTAAAACTCAGATGATTATCTACTCATAAAGAAAGCTCCTGGAAGAGGTTGTTTGTCTGTCCAGCTTTGGCCTTAACTAGGGAAATAGACAATGTGGCTATCCAATGCACTGGACCCTTGAATTCTCTACTGATGGGAACGGCACTGAAGGCAACAGGGAAGATACCTGGAGAGCCTTCTGAAGATTCTGCTCAGTTTAGTTTAGCTCAAGGGATGCGGAACATCACAGTCCCCTTCCCTGTTCCAAAATATAAAAGAGCAAAATCCTTGTTTTCCTTTCTATAATTTTGCAAATAATCTAAATGACTCCTTTCAAAGCCAATGCACCTTACTGGGAGAGAAGAGTCAATACAAATCTTAAATCAGAGAACAAGTTTTCCACAGAGTCCACTAATCTATTAATGACAGACTTGTCTTTCTGAGCTTGTGGCCAGTTTGCTCATTCTTCCTTGAGTCCCACTCCCCCGGCCTGCCCAAGGGGATGATAAATAAACTCCAACTTGAAGCGCTGTATTTTCTATGAAATGGCCCATGACATGCTAACTGCATATGCCATCATGGCTGGGTACATATGTCCCCACGTCCTTCTTCTGACCCAACATGGCATAAACAGAAATTCCCCCACTAGAGACATTTTTTATAGGTTTGGTCTTTAGAGAAAGACAACTTCAAAGTTAAGTTTCCCACAGATACCTTGTTGAGGGAACCCCATTCCTCTCATGGACAGAGAACTTTTCTAAGGTGCAGGGGGATTAATCATGGCTCACCTTTCATGGCTGAGTCTCCACAGGCTTCCTCATGGAACCCGTAGCCCACCTTCATGAATCTGCAGATCCACACACTGAGGGCATGGTGAGCTCAGAATCCAGCTTGTCATTCACTTTTTCAGGACAGAAAAGCTTGTGCTTTTCTTCCATGCAGAACACCGTTGTCACTTTCAGGGATCACGTATTTAAGCAATCCTGCCCCTGTCTCCATCTGACTCAGATGGTTTTCCATAAGAGGATCTTTCGATTGTGCCCCCTCTTCTTTCTTAAAGTGTCAGCCTCCCCAAGATCATCATTGCCTTTCCCATTCAGGCGACAAGCCCCAGAAAGAATGTTTGTCAAACCTCCGTGAACAGCTGTAGCATTCAAACATGACCCCGATGCCTCTGTCTTTTTGATTGTTTAATCTGCTTGAAGTCCAGGGCACCAAAATAAAACCGCCTTCTTAATCCGGTTGTGGTTTCTGAATTCTGTTGACTTATTAAGCATGCTGTGTCAACCCTCGCCGGGTTGGGGGACACTTGCTGTGGATCCTCGATCTGGGGGTCTAGCAACAGAGCCAGCAGAGTGTGTAATGTGAGGACAAATTGGCCTGCTGAAGGCTGACACGGTTTGCACAGGGCACTTGTTTGGTCATCCAAGGCGTATTCAGCCAACATCCGTAGGGATTATGTGTTGACAGGGTCTTGATGCCCTGAAATTCATACTCATGGTTTCCTTTAGTGGACATCACAGGCTCTTCTCACTGGTGCCACAAATACTTCTCAGCTGCTTCTTTCCCCCCCCCATCCCCCCCCCCCCCCCCCCCGAATTGACCTTTCGGTTCGTGTGACTTTGGAAATACTTCTCAGTCTTTCATCGTTTCCCTGATGCTGGGGTTCCAGCCTTTCCCTCATTTTTCACATATAAAACAATAAAGCTGCCCCGTGAGCATCAGGCATCAATGAACTGTGACTGTTCCCTAATTGAAGCTGTTGGGAACTTTCCCACCAGGGCCTGAAGCATTTCTTTGAATGTGCAAATCCCCTGTCATCTGCTGAGGTGGGGTGTCAGTGCCCAAAGCTGCTCCTCGAAGTGTCACAATGCTCCCACGGCCAGGCCACCACAAGGAAGGTAAAAACCATGCTTTTATTGAGGCAGCTTGTACAGGGGTATCCCTGGCCCCGAGCAGTGTAACAGAGCAGGGGAGTGTGGGATTTGGAGTTAGATGGGCCTGGATTTGAATTCAGCTTCACCAGTCACCAGCTTGATGTCTCTGGGTGAGCGACTCACCCTCTGGGATCCTTATAGCCTCATGTCTAACACATCGTGGATGGTATTTTTTGCTTCACGGGTTTGTTCCCAGGATTAAATTAAGCAAGTGATATATGCCACAGCCTGGAATGCCTTAATAAATGTTCACAGTTACCCATGAGAATGCCTTGCAGGACTTCTATGCTGCTAGCATTCGAAGGACAGCCTTGACACAACAGGTAGGAGGAAGATCCTGGCAAAAGCCTGGGACACCCGGCCCCTCATGCCACTCTGGTGGCACCAGAGGACCCTTGTGAGTGAAGCTGAAAAACTGGATGGTGACTATCTTTCAGAGCCTGCTCTTTGGAATCCCTTGTCTCCTTCGGCCATGTCCCATCCAGCCTCATGGATATCCTCCCAGTATATCCATCCTGCCCTCTTCCTGAAAAATCTCCTTTACCCAGCCCACTACCTTTTGTCCTCTTCTGCAACATTCTTTGAGTACTGTGATACCATGGAGAAAAGTCAGGTGTAGGTGACAAAGAGCCATTTAAATCTTCATAAGGGCTAAATGGCTCCTTCCTTCCTCCCTCCCCTCCTTCCTCTCTATTTGTGAGCGCACAGAATTTAATCATAATAATTCCTTGATGATATATGATCAGTGATAGCCCATATGTAGCTTTTGGTCATTAATGCATCATATTATAGCAAACACCTATGAACCTAACCCTCGCTCTAAGAACTAGAAAGTTACCAATAACTTACATCAACCCATGTGTCTGTGTCTTTCCCTGGGGTTGGCAAACATTTTTGCGTAAAGGACCAGAGAGTAAATATTTTAGACATTGGGGGCCATACAGTCTCTGTCACAGCTGCTCAACCCTGATGGTGAGTACAGAGCCAGCCAGAGTCAATCCATGAACAAATAGACGTGCCTGTCCTCCAATAAAACTTTATTTACAAAAACAGGTGGAGGACTAGGTCAGCCCACAGGCCATAGTTTGCAAGCCTTGCTCCACCCCATTCCCTAGCCACTGCTGTCATTCTCCTCCTGCACCACACACCGGTCACCCACTCAGCTAGACCTACCCACCAGCCTGTCTCCTCATCTACAAACTGACAGGTCTGGAAAAGGATGATTTTTAGGGTGTTCTTATGTCTAAAACCTTGTTATTCTCATTAGAATGCTTGAGTGGACTTGAAAGAGTCTGTATTTACAGACTTTAGGGGGCATTGGGCAAAGAGTTTGAGTGTCTCTTTGGGTTATAGCAGAGCTGTTTAGCTGTGTCTTGCACGGTCCACCTAGGGTCCAAGTCTTATGGACTCCAGAGGCCTGGGAAAGATGAATCCATTGACAGCATGGCTCAGCGTAGGGGGCCAGGACAGCAGTAGAGAAACTATAGATAGTCGTCACACCTGCAGGTAAACCCAGGCTGTGTGGCCAACTGAGGAAGCCCACTTTCATGCCGCTTATACCCTGAAGCTGGGTGACCTTGGGCAAACCACAGGCTCTCTCTGAGCCTCGGCTTCCTCCTCTGTAGAATGCAGATAGTAGCTACCTCATATAGCACAAGAAGGATCCAGTGATATATGTTAAGTGCACAGCACAGGTCTGGCAGAGCAAATGACCAAAAGTGGCATCTCCTGTTAGCCCCAAAGAGTCTGGACTGGCTGCTCTCACCTAAAATGTGGATAACCTGGGAACATGCAGAGAACCCACACCGCTGAGGGGTTCCTGGGAGGCGTGCCTTACTACCCAAAGGGGCTCTTTGGTTCTGTTTTGCTCCTGCTGACTCTCACAGGCGATTAAAAGATAGACAGTGCACGCTTGGGGGAGATGCCTCCCAGACATTGAAGGACTTGGACATGGAATCTGATCGATTTATTCCATCTGACCTCAGCCCAGAGAACAAAGGGAGTGTGCTAATGCCTGAGGCACCTTCTCTCTCTCTTTCCCTTGGTGAGCCAGAGCTGAGAAGTGGCAAGACAACTGTGCATGGCAGAGATGCCAAATGTCAGGTCAGGCCAAGGCTCTGTAGAGGGGAGGAGGCTCCACTGTGAGGGTTCCTAGTACCGAGACCTCGTCAAGAGCCCAGTTTCTCATGCGGGAACTTGCTTAAGTCAGAACATTTCCTAATATAAATTGGTCTTTTTAGCATTTCACCTTCCTCAAAAAAATAATCAACAATTATTAACATTTGAAATTGACGATGTTTTGAAATCCAACAAATGTGTATTAGCAGGTAATATACAGGTATATACAACTATTGAAAAAAAAATAAGTTACAGCTAAATATACTCACCTGGGAGGGTATTCATAATAAATTGTTAGGTTAGATAAAGCAATTTGAATAGGAATATACATTGCATAATCTTATTTATGTTGCCAAAAAAAAAAAAATCCAGAGGTGCAGAGCTGGAGGGGTTAACCCTAAAAATGTGCATTGGTTTGTCTGAAGATGGAGTAAGTGGGGAAGGACAGACTCCAAATAATACCAATTGCCCAGAAGACAGGGGTGATTTAAGAAGAGAGGAAAATTAACTTCTTTTGTTTATACCTCTGCATATTCGACTTGCTACAACAAATGTGTTATATCTGTAATTTTAAAAATACAAAGGAGGAGAAGAGTTAACTTTTGTTAAGTAGAAAGTAGAGATGCATTTCGTTTACTGGAATAGTTGAGGTGGCTGATTCTTACTGACTAGCTAGCTGAGTTTTATGTGCCAGTATCGCACGCTGGAGCTCCCCCTGTCTCACTCCACAAGGATTAGCCCCTAGAGTGATACACGTCCTTCTCTGCCAAGTGATCGCCACATGTGAACAGACCTCATAATGCATGGACTATTTCTCCCAGTTTTAATATCTGCTTTGGTAAAATCATGGCAAATTACTCCCCCATCCCTACCAGCGGGCCCCCATCCAAAGCAGGTGTGGCAGTGATCTGACGCGGGGGAGGCAGCCGGGCCAAGTGACAGCTGCTGCCCAGTATAGCTCAGAGAAAGACCTTGGCATCGTAAATCCATGCAGAAATTTCATTTGGTTGTGGAGGAAATTTGGCATTTGGAAATATTTCCCTAGGGTTGTAGATGACCAAATGGCACCCAAGTATAAAGTTTATACAGAGCTATTTAAAGGACCTCAATATTATTTCCTTCCTTCCTGTTTCTTTCTTTTTTTCTTTTTCTCCTTGGTCTTATAAAACATATAGCGAGTGAGCTAGGAATATATTTTCCAATGGCTATAGTATAATGTATTTAGTGCTTACAATGGGCCAGATGTTGCTGAGGATTTGTACTGGTTAAATACAAATCCTTAATGTAATGAGTAAACTTCCAGATTTATTGTTCTCATCACAGTCTAGTTGAGGTTGACAGGGGGCCAGCCTTCATGGAGTTATTCAGCCTCCTTCCATCTTGTCACTGTGCCTTCCTCTTAGTTCATAGTACCCTCTCCATCAGCTGATGATGGGAAAAGATGAGGATCAGGCATGGTCCCTGCCTGGAAATAGTACTTATAACTGGGCTTACATTCCATTGGCCAGAATGAAATCGCATGACCATACCTAACAGCAAGGGAGGCTGGGAAATGTAGTCTAACTGTGTGCCTTGGAAGAAGAGGAGTGCTAGAGCATTAACAATCTCTGCCTCTACGCTTTATTTGCATTATCTCACTTAAAGCTGACAACAACTCACTAGCCTAAAGCTTAAGATGGTTTCTTGTATTTCTTCTCATAGTTTCTGTAATACCATGTAGTACAGTCATTGAATAAATGTTGAATGTTGAAGGAATGCATGAATGACAGATCTGAAGCACAGAAAAGAAGTAACTTGCCTAAGGTGTCCAGCATATTTATTGCAAATATGTGGATCGTGAGTCCCCACATTAAAGACAATACTCAGGGAAGTTATAGTTCTATGCATTTCATGTCTTAAATTATTTTTTTTTTATACAGTCCGTTCTGACAGTAAGCTACAAATTTAATTATCTGGAAGCGCTCCCTAACTGAGAAGATAGGAAAACAGTTCCCTTTTGAGTCACTCAATGGAAAATCAAGGTTGTCATAGGATTTCTCTAGTGAGAAGGTGGGAAGGATATATATACCTCCTCATTCTGTCTTGCCTTTTTGATAAAGTAAAAATTCCTACCTAGGGCTACCTAGTGTCATTCAGTTTATATGACTATCCATAGAGTTTAAACTCCCCTGACCTGGCCTCAAGATAGCTGATAAAATTAGTGGGTAGTGGATATGAAATGTGTGCCTTCAGCCTCTCTAATATTAAGGAAGTCAATGGCCTAAGTGTATGCGACTGCATCCCAGTGCCCACTTGTCCATGGAGTCCAAGTCTGAGCTAGGTGCTGTGGGAACTAGAAAAGGCATAGAACACTGGCCCTTGACCCTCAAAGAATATACCTGTCTATGGGGTGCTATTTAGCAATCTTTATTTATTATATCAGAGTCAATGCGGATCATCTCATCACTTTGAATCTGCTACCCATGAGAAGACTGCACTTGACTTTGGTGGACACTAACACTGTCCAGCTCTCCAGAAGCAAAGTCTCAGAAGTCCTTTGGCTAGTAGTGGAAGCAGACGTAGATTGGTTTTTGGTTTTTTGTTTTTTGTGGGTTTTATTTATTTATTTTTTTTGATCCATCCACTCTGCATTGTCAAGGTTAGAGGAAGTACAGACTTCATATTCCAGTGTCTTCCCAACCTCAGACTTCCAGCACTTGGTTTGCCTGCGTACAGGATGTATGTGAAGATAAAGATGCATTGGAGATAAGTATGATTAAAGGTAATTAGTGAGCTCATGCGGCTGGTGGGATAAACACAGACAGATGCTGGTTGACATAAAGCTAGCAAAGAAACAAAAAGATCGAGAAACATGGCAGCTTAGGAAGCTTGGCCAAGGCCTCACACTGACACACTGTTTTACTTAGATCTTTTGATTGGCGACTTTTGTCTCTGCCCCAGGAATAGAAATTGGAATCAAATTTACGTTCATGGTTGATTATTTACTCATGTTACACATAAAATGAGTGTTTTGTGCAGCTCTTCTTGGTGAATTTATATTTGCTTTTGTACTTTTATGATACCAGGATGGTCCAGTTTCTGAAATAGATGACAATGTGTTTTAATATTTTCAAGTTACAGTTTAGTGTGTGTACCTTGTGATGCACTATTGAATCTGCGTTTTGCCTTTTCCTTCTTAAGATTTGCTCTGTGTGAACTGTTTGATACATGTAGCTTGAAATATCCTAGAAAACACAATTGTCTGGGGCAGGCCTTACATTATAACCCACCAGTTATAGATCCGGGACTGTTGAGGACTCCTTTTTGTTATTCCAGCCTTCATCTGTCCCACCATTTCATTCTAGAACAGTGTCCCTGTTGAAAGCATGGAATATGGGCTGAACCCATCTAGGTTCAAAGGCTGCCTCCAACATTTACTGGCTCTGAGAACTTAAAGACATTATTTAACCTTTCTGATCTTCAATTTCGTCATCTGTTCAAAGGGACCCAATGGGCAGGTTTGCAGGGAGAACTAAATAATACTTTTATGTAAGAGTCTGAGCAGAAAACAACAACAACAACAACCTGTCTTTGCACATGGCAATATACATGAGCTAGTATCTTCTGTATGATGCTCTCTGCACGGCATGTGTCAGCTAGGTACCTAGGCTGCAGGTACTTAATACTAATCTGTTTGGAACAAAAACGGGCAAGTTAAAGCAAGGGAGCATTTTGCTTATGTGACAGAGTTCACCATCTTTTTGGACTATAAAGCAGGTGAATGTAGGTGTTATTTGGCTAGAATCAATTCAATCTAAGTGAATCTGTGCTCAACCTATCTGATGTCATCAAAGTAGTTCCAAAGACAAAAGAAAGTTGGCTGTTGGTGTCATGTGACTGCACCTTCACATGGGACATTTGTTTGCAGGATAAAGTTCCTGTGTTGACATGGACGCAGCTTCCATCCACATTTATAATGGGCAACTGCCCATTCTGGTGCAAGAGTAAGGCTCTCATCTTTCACTTCATCCAAGAAGCCCATCAGGCCACCTACTATGTGCTTGTGTTGTTGCTTCTTCAAGGTTTGCCCACCGCTCCTTCCTCTAGCCTGCTTGTCCCTGGTAGGAGGCCCCTTTCCCCATCCTTGCATAATTAGAGAAAGCATGTCATCAGCTCCCCAGAGCCGGTCCGCTTTCATCAGGAAGCGTGACTCTTGGAGTTTCGAGGTTGATAGGAGTGGAAACATTTGTGTTCAACAAGCAGGCTCCTTCATGTGTTGTCAACATTTCATTTGTGATTCTAATGAGGGCCAAGAAGAAAATAAACTCAGCATACTGCTCTCTGCTGCTACAGCTGATGTTTATGAGTTTCTATCCGTGGCCTCAACTTGCTCCTACCATGAAGGCATTTGGAAATGCAGCGGTGTGCCCCTGCTGGGTGTGACCAAGAGCTAAGATGGTTAAATCTACTGAGGCAGTCCTGAGAATGGGCAAGGTTTACTTCTTAGAGACAGGAATTTCTATTCTTTTTTTTTTTTTTTAAGATTTTATTTATTTATTTGACAGAGAGAGACACAGCGAGAGAGGAAATGCAAGCAGGGGGAGTGGGAGAGGGAGAAGCAGGCTTCCCGCCAAGCAGGGAGCCCGATGCGGGGCTCGATCCCAGGGCCCTGGGATCATGACCTGAGCCGAAGGTAGACGCTTAACGACTGAGCCACCCAGGCGCCCCTGGAATTTCTATTCTTATTGATGCTTTAAATGTCTCCTAAAGGTGAAAACACTCTTACATAAGAACAGGGTGTAGTGGAGGGACTCATTCTTGACTGCCGTCTCATCTCCTCTCTGAAAGTTTGTTGTAGATTTCGTTATGTATTCTTTCTTTCGTAAGGAGGCATCTGTTGAGTGCTCCTTACCTGTTAAACTCTGCATTTGTGGATGCTATGGGCATGGAAATAAGACACAGAAAAATAAGTGGACCTGCAATCCAAATGGCCCCTATGGTCTCACGAGGAGACAGACCCACATGATACGGCCACACAAACCTCTGAAAAACCACAGCCCCGCAAAGTGCTAGGAAGAGGAAGTGCATGGTGCTGTCCTAGATTCCAGTCAGGGAATCTGGCAGAGGATCTAGGGGTAGCCACCCTATGGTTGTTATAACCAGGCTGCAATGTGAAGGATGGATGAGAGTTTACTGCAGAGAAGGGAAGGGACAAGGGCCATTCCAGGCAAAGACAATCCAGGAAAAGGCTGAGAGACCAGAGAGATGGCACAGTGTCTGAGGAGCTCCGGGAAGCCAGTGTGGCTACAGCACAGAGGGGGAGGGGAGGGACTCCGACCATGAGATGCTGGAAGTGAGGAGCAGAGGTGAAGGAGCCAGGAGCCGGTTATGGAGGCCCCCACCCCCATCTTCCACTGTGAGTGTTTTCTTAATATTGAAAAGCTGTGTCTCAGACACACACCCCTCCACAGGAATGCTGCTGCCTGGCGTTGGGGTCGGGATTAGAGCCCTGCAGTGTAATGTACTGTGGGACGTGCTGTCACCTCACAGGCACGGTCCTTTGCCAGCTGTGCCATGACTAGAGAGATGCATCTCGCCGCCCTCAGAATGCTTCCTGGAGGGGGTAGAGGGACTGCGCGTTTGCAAGCATGACGGCATCTCAGGACACGTTCATCAAACCCTGAGCTGCTACTTACAGCGTGGGGTTGTGGCAAACCCATGCCACACATGCCGGGGAGGCAGCAGAATGGCACTGTCACCCCCCACCCCCCAGGTGCCTGAGTCCAGTGTGGCTGAGGACGAGCCAGCCCTGCTGACACTCATAGGCTACACTGTGCCACAGAACTTTCCCTCCCGAGCATTCAAGTGTAGGTTAGTGTGGACGTAATACCCGGCAGACCAGGGGTGGTAAGTAAGTGCCCGGTTACCTGCTTTGTAGGCCCAAGTGGCCCCAGCAGCAGCCCCGTGGGGCCCACCCTGGCCTCATGACCTCGGAATCCTTTTCAGCCCAGTGTTCGAGGCAGACAATGGGCGATACCATGCTAACACAATCCTCCTTGCTGTTCCTGAAGTAGACCCTTGCCGTTTGCAAATTTGGCTAAGTCTGGCATGCAAAGCCAAATGCCACTTTGCTGGGGGGGAGAATTTGAATCATGGCCTGGAAAGGTACTGACTGAGCCCACTTATGACCGACCGCCACCCCCCCCCAACAATTCCCTTCTAAAAAGAGAAACACGATCTTAGGACATAGTGGGAAGGGGTTAAGCTGTGCCCTATGCATTTGCACAGGAAAACGATGGCTTGCCCTAGAAATAGGATTTCAGAAAAGGTGGCTGGGGGAGGGAGTGGGCATGGCACAGACATTTCGTGTTCCCGCATTTGGACACACGGGTGACCCCCAGGTGGATCTCCCTGTGATCGCCGGGGGTTTGCTAGGAGCAGCGGGCCGGCAGGGAGCCTCATGGGGGTTATCTCGTGAAACGCTCTAGCAGAGCAAGTCCACTGGCTTAAGACAATGATGCCTGGTCCAGAGGAAGTCCGTCTGCAAGGGTAACAAATGTTGGCCTGCAGACTGACTCTAGTTCCCCATTTTGTTCTCCTGCTTCCATCATATTTGCAGGGACAGACACTGTGAATTAGCAGCTGATTCTTTGTTTAGTTCTTTCTCTGTCTAGAAGTCTGAGTGCTCCGACTTGACACCGGAAGTCCCTAAAATCCCAGGGCTGAAACGAAACCTCCAAACCCACAGAACACTCAGCAAACCTCAGACTTAGGGTGCTTACCTGGAGACAATCACGGGTCCCTCCACCAGTCCAGGAGTGGGACTGTTATCTTCTACATCTGACTGTGGAAAAACCTGAGTCTTGGGAAGGGCAGGTCACTTGCCAGAGATCAGTTTATGAGGCGCAGAGCTGGGACTTGAACCCCGGCTGCCTGCTTTCAAAGCCTTTCAAGCCCTGTGTCCTTTTATCTTGGATTTACTCTTCCCAGACCCCTCCCTTCATCAGGGGAGAAGCCAAGGAAGGGCCCTAAAAGAGACAGCCCCCACAAAACAGACTGGGTGGAAGGAATGCATCCACCCCACCCAGGAAGATGTCCTCCCCTGGAGGTCCCCACTGCCTGCTGCTTCTCGAGGCTGAGGGCCACCAAGAGAAAGGGGGAACCTGCCGCCTCTCTGCCCTGGCTGCGGGGTGGGAAAAGCATTCTGGGGCCGGAGGTGAAGAAAGCAGGGTACTTTGTGCATGGAGTTCGCACTCATCTAGTCCATCCCCAGCACGCTGCTATCAGTCAGATCTCGGACATATTTGTCATGGCTGATCCTCTGTTCAGAAGCCACCCCCGAAAGCCCACCCTCTCTTCATCACTGTGCAGGAAGGGGAGAGTTCCCTTTGATCTGGAGACTGGTAGCTGAGAAGCATGGCCGTCCACGGACCTGCTCCCTCCCCTGCACCCGGGCGAGTGTGTGGACAGCCACTCGAACAAAGCCCCTTGGCCCCATGCTTGCTTTAGAACAGCCAGACTCAAGACAGAACATGTATGTGCCCTGGAATGAAGTGAGGATTGGAATGGCAGCCCCCTCCACACTGAGGAATTCTTGGTCACAGCACCCAGGACAGGATGCTAGGACTGGGATAAGCAGCCCAGAAAGAGGGCAGAAGACAGAGGAGATGGAGCCAACCTGACAGCCAACCCACAGGACACAGTTGGACTCCTGTGGTCAGGAAGGAACCACACACTCACGGTGCAGGTTTCTCTTCTGTCTGAACCCGCACATCCTGAATAAAAGGCATCAGCCTAGAGACAGATCAGCTAGCTTTTGAGGAGTAGCCAGAGTTGAAAAAGTAAGACAGGTAGCTCTGGGGAGAGCGTAACTGTTTTCTACTTACCCTCCTTCAGAAAGCAAAGTTTTTGAGTCAAGTAATTCTGAGTAGGGCATGTATGTCTTTTAAAAATATATTCGGCTTCCCTGTAGTATAGTATACTTTGATGTATTGAAATACAGCTCGCCCCACTCAAATTACTGCCTCGGTGCCTAATGCTGTAAAATTAAACTATTCCTTGCTGATATTTTATTAAGCTTCACCAGCATTTCAGACTCAGACATCTCATGGAGCTTCGGGCCATATGTTTTATGTGCTGTCATGGTGAACTCTGACTTCAGCCTGCGAAGCTCCCTTCCCCCCGTGTCTTTATATAGTGCAGGATTTTCAAAAACTTTCATACAGGCTATTTCCAAATTGTGGATTGTTGCAAGTAAATGTCTCTGGTCATGTGGGTGTTAATGCCTAAAAAGACAACAACAACAAAAAATGAAAGAAAGAAAGAAAGAAAAGAAAGAAAGAAAGAAAGAAAGAAAGGAAGGAAGGAAGGAAGAAAGAAAGGCAACAAGTTGTTTTATGAAAAGTTCTTATTTCCTGGACATCATTTTTGCATTTCTTCTGAGCTTGATTATTTTTTTTCAGCATTATGGGGGCAGGAGAGGGGGAGGGCTTGGGGGGGATGTAGAATATTTCCGATGTCCATATGCAGAAGAGGGTCTGTGTTTATACACAATGAGTTCACCTCTCTAGCAGGGAGCCAAAGGTACCTGCATGTTTGCATTTTGAGAAATAAATGGATATAGCCATAAATGACGATCCTCTTAACAAGACTAACTTTGTTATTTAATAAGGGAGATTATTTCATAGATTTAAAACAAGTTAACACATTTAAAACTTGATAAGACAAGGCAATCCTGGTATGTTTCCTGTTCTCCAGTGATTAAAGTAAATCGAACGCTGGACGAAGGGAGGTTCTCCATGGTACGAGTAATGCTGTGAATGTTTCTCCTGGTAATGCAATTAGGAAATATTGGCCCCAGTTAATGAAACTTAAACAAAACATGTTGCCCTCGTCAGACTTGTTCAAGTTGTTAAACAGGCAAAGCCTTGTCCAAAAAGTTAAAAAACAGGGGCATATAGTGTTTCCATGGAAACTCTGTTAAAATACTGATTTGTGGATATGATCATAATCAGCCCCATAATCTAATATGACTGAATTAAATGAAAAAGAATCTCAGTTATGAAGTAAGCCCCCTGTGTAAGAGTATTCTTACACATGCAGAAAACATATGGATCCTGATGGACACTGTTTTCAAACTACTTACTGGCACAGGGATGGAGCTTTAAGACTCGGGTTTTGTCCGTCTGTTTTCTCCCCCTCCATTCATTGTTCGTCGTTTTTATAGTGCCGGGATTATGTGGGTGAGCAGTAAATAAAGTCTTGATGACAGTTGGATTTTTCAATATGTATCACTGCTCCCCACACAACACCCCATACTGTTTTCATTGTCTTTTGTGACAAGAGAAGGTAACCCATAATATTTAACGGTTAGTGGGACGTTGCAAGATTAAGTTTTATTAAGGTAATAATTTCTCCCTGCTAATAGGATCTTGGTAGAATTCTAACTATGTGGTTTCAAATGGATGCCCTTGACCTCTAGAGGAAAGGGCACAACACCAAGGCTGGGCTGAGTGTCCCTGCGACCCGGGGCAGACGCTTCAAGGGCGCGCACTGGCTTCCCCACCACACAGCTCTGTAACTCACACTTGCACCTGCCTGGGCTGTAGCAAAGATGGAAACTGCTCACCATGGGATAAACTGCAGCCTGGTGGAATAGCAAAGACGGCTGTCTTTCAGCAATCTTACTTGATTTATTTGGAAACCCTTCTACCCAGAGAAGATCACAGGTGCTGTTGGTGGAATCAGTTTCTTTCTCTCAAAAATATGTCCTCAGTCACGTACGAAGACCAAATAGGGTTTACTGCGTGATTATTAGTTAGCAAGAGTCTGGCAATTCCTTGCACCTTAACCATGGCATCCCAGAGCATCTGCAGAAAGACTTCTGTGAAGGCACCCCTTCACAGGTGCGTCCACACATCTCCTACCAGCATGGTCCCCGGATGTGTGGGGCATGGGTCCCAAGGTCGCAGCGTGCCTGAGACTCACTTTCTGGACCGAGCTATGCTACATAGGGTCAGACAAAGCTCGAAGATTCGGACCCTGATCCAAGGAGCAGGAGTGGACTTCTCCCTGTGTTCTTCCATCCACCTCCCAGTGTGGCTGGGCTTTCCAGGTACACATTTCTTATTTGGGCACAGAGAGGAATACACATGAGAGACATGGGTTCAGGCCTGAGTCTGGAGCCAGGAGCTTGAATCTGCTGGTTATTTACTCCCCTTAACACTTCACTTTCTAATTCACTTGGTTTTATAGCAAAGTAATCTATGAATACAAATTTTAAGAATTAAATTGTATTAAAAGAAAAACTTTACAAAGAAAAAAAAGGAAGCCCCTGACCCACCACCACCCCCTACTCTCAACCCCTAGTCCTACTTCCTAGAGGCAAAAACTTCCGCCTCTCTTAGCATCTGTATTTCTTGTTGGCAAGTTGAGATTCCTGGGTGTTATTGAATTTCAGACATCACTTGCTTACTTCCTTTAATACACGGTACTTTGGACTTTTTATACCAGCCCATCTTGCCTTGTCCATGTTCCACAGCTGCATACCTATCTCATAGCTTTTTATTAGTTAGACAGTGATTATGTCATTAGGACTACCCGTATATATTCCCTACTGTGTTAAATAGTGTGTTACTGTGTGTTTCCTTTTTTATGGTTTCTTTTCCCTGGACCAAGAATTCCCCACATCCTTTTATTTGCTTTGTTTTCCTTCTATCCATGTATTTTTTTTTTTCCCATGTATTTCACCAACCATCTCAGATGCTTCTTAGGACTACTTCCTAGCTGTTCCCCAGTATTTGCAGAGACCTTACTTCCAGCACCCGTGGCCGTCCTCTTCCAATTTGGACAGTTGGTCCCCAGGCTGCTGGGCTCCTATGGTCTCCTCTCCACATTCCTCTATTAATAGTCTTCTTTCGTTCTCCCAGACCCATGCCTTCCTTTTCCCTGACTTCATTCCTTATTTTGCTCACAAACATTCTCAGCTCGTTTTCTAAGAAAAGGGAGGTAAAATGTTTTCAGTCCTTGTAGTTCTGGAAATGCCTTCACTTTGTTCCTGCACATAACAGTCATTGGGCTGGATGTGGAATTCTGGGCTGGAGATCATTTTCCCTCAGAATTGTGAAGGCATTGCTCCCTTTTCTTCTGCCTTCCAGTGTTAACTTGTTAAAAAGTCTGATGCCTAATTCCAGACCCTTTGTTATGATCAGGTTTGCCCAGCCTTGGTCCCAGAAGCTTTACAATGTATGCTCTGTCTCTAGGGTCCTGAGATTCCTTGATGCTGTGAATCCTCCTCATTTGTCATGCTGGGCATTTTACAGACTCTTGAATTAGAAATGCATAACCTTCAGCTCTAGGAAATTTTCCCATATTGTTTTCCCAAGTGTTTTTGTTTTATTTTCCAGAAGATTTTCTTTTTCCAACTTATCTCTATTCTTAAATTTATGTGTTTATTTTGATGCTTTTATCTTAAATTTCCAACAGTTCTTTTTTCATAGCAGCCTGTTCTTATTCCAAGGACATAGTGCGGGCTTTGGTCTTTGATCTTGCTGAATATGTTGACTGGAGGTAAAAGTTATTGTATTTTTTTCTTGCTATCCCTGCTGCTAATTCCAAGTCATTTATTTTTTTCTGTCGGTTTTTGTCTTTCTTTTTCGTGTCGAAGGCCCCTCACACTTATGTGTGCCTTAGTTCTTATTTAAAAGTGAGGCTCTTAAAATCTAAATCTAAAACGCTGTTTGGAAATTTCCCCACAAATGGGCTTTACTGTTGGGTGAATCAGTGGGTACCCAGCCAGTTTGGGGGTGGGGTGTGTGTGGAAATGTTGGTAACTCTAAAGTTTGTGTGGAGGCAACTCTGAGGCCTGGTTTTCAGCATCTGGGAGCAGGACAGGGGAAGAGTCTCATCAGAGAGCATGCGCATTTTCATTTTTCTAGTTTAGCTCCTCACCCCCACCTCATCTGGACATTCGCATTTTTCAGGAACTTGTGACATGTGCAACAGAATACGTCTGTTGGTAACTGCTGGTTCTGTGCCCTCCAGCCTATCCATGGCTGTGATTCACATTGCCAGGGGATTGAGGCACCTGGGTGGCTCAGTTGGTTAAGTGTCGGGACTCATGACTTTGGCTCAGGTCATGATCTCAGGGTCATGAGATCGAGTCCCGCATCTGGCTCAGCGCTCAGGGGGGAATCTGCTTGAGATTCTCTCTCTCCCTCTCCCTCTGCCCTTCCCCTCCTCCCTGCTGGCTCTCTCTCTCTCTTAATTTTTTTTTTTTAATTTAAAAAAATTGCTAGGGGATCTGGTTCTCTAAGCATTACTCCACAGCCTTGGCCTTGAAAATGGCCAAGTGGGGCCAGTTACCCATGTTCAGATGCCACCTCTTTTTTGGATGCCTCTCTCTGTACAGAGTTCAGGAGTATATCTCTCTTCCTCCAAGGAGCCTGTGAACATCTACAGAACATGAACCATGACTTATGGGTATGTAGTGATAGAGAAGAGAGTCCTCTCTGTGCTCTCCTGTTTATTAGGACCACAACCTGGGGCAAGTTATTTATCATCTCCAATCTCTGGTGTCACTAACTTGTAACCCAGCCCAGTGGATCTCAATCAAGTGTACCCAGTTTGGCCTCCCCTGCAAGTGTAGGTATGAAATGCTTCCTTATCACTACTCCATTAGATGTCTAGAGCCACTCTTCCCTTTTCTTAAGATTATAGGTATCCTGGTGTTTTATGAGGATGTAGGGAATCAGATGGGACCAGGTGGGGTTTGTAGCACGGACAGAAGTTACTCCTTAGCAGTCAGTCGGCAGTGCAGCAGGGCTGGGGTGTCCTTGGTAGGTAGTCCTCCTTATTAGAATGAAGGAGGGGCCAGACCCCCTGTTCCAGCTCATCCTCCTCACAGAGGTCCTTCCCCAGTCCCATTTCACCAGCTCTTTCCAAGTAGCAGGAAAATTTGTACCCTGCCTCATGATCGCATTTCCTTGATTCTAAGTTGCCATGAATAGAAGTGGGAACTTCCAAGCAAGTAAAAAGCAATACATATTGATGAGCATGTACTGAAAGCCTCTCACTTCTTCAAACCTCCACCTCAAGATCTTTGCCTCAAATGTTCCTCCCCTTCATTTCCCTTTGCCTGTTAATGCTTACCTCCCACCCACTACAGGCTGCTGACTGAAAGTCATCTCTTCTGTGACCCCCCAAGACTCAGTTGGGTGCCCCCTTTTGCCCTCCTGTGTCATCCTGTAAATATCTTTCAAACCACACTCACAATGGCCACTGGTTGTGTATTATCTGTACAGCTTTGGACCTTTTAAGCCCTGAGAACACAAGGGCTGTACAAGTCCTACCCTTCACTGCATCCCCCAGCACAGGGGATGCTTGGTTAGTATTTATCAAATGAAAAGAGGTAGAGGAGGGGAAGAAAGTGTAAGGTAGAGGCAATGTGAGCAACTCTTAACAGCAGGGAAGATGGAGCCTCTTACAAATAAGCCTTCCAGTGGATAGGAAAAATTAAAAGTCTGATTTAACAAAGAGGCAAAGCAGGTTCACCCACACAGATGCCTTGTTCCAGAATCCCAAATAATAATGGGGGCCACAAACCTTCATGGGAACCCGCTCCAAACCTGGTGGGGGGCAAGTATGCTGCCCAACACTGGAAAAGCACATCGCTTTGCCTCTTCTCCACCAACTGTTTCTTAAACACGTGAAACAAAGAGATAAAATGTAAGAAATGCAACTCTGGAAGCAGACGCAGTTTGTAAAAACAATCTCTGGGACAATTTAGTCCCCAGCTGAGATTACTGTTAAGGCACAGAGCTCTAGTGTGCATGATCTTTAGCTGTAATTGTAATACTCTGTTGATAAAAATAGTTAAGCGTTGTGAGAAATTAATCTGCCTGTGACCATAGTGCATTTAAGATGATTAGAGTTACCCAGAGAGCCTTAGGCACGGAATCAGCAGCTCTCTCTGCTGTTGCCGACTCTAAGCAGTATCAATTCAAGGAGAATTTCACTGCTTTGTTCCAGGAGCAGTTGGTGAAAGAGAGGTGAGATAGTGAGCTGTCTCCAAGGGGACTTTGTGGGTCTGAGAGCCTGTTGCTCAGGAGGGGACAGTAAATTGCTGACTCTGGCTGGCAGAAGGGTCATTATTAATCCTTCCTGGAGCCCCATAAGGAAAATGGTCTTCTATTCTGGGGAAATGTAATAATCCCAAAGCTAGCAATTACTGTGCTGTCACTGCATTGCAGGTGCTGTGCTCGATCTAACTTTACATCACAGCTTTCACGACCGAACCCAGAGAGCTGAGGGGCTGGATTCTAATCCTGAGCCTACCATTACTCCCTGCTGCCTCTCAACTTTTCCAGTAGACTAAGGAACAGAAAATGGGTGGAGTCATCTTCCAAGCAGTGCTAAGCCAAACCTAAGAGATGCAGAAAACAAGGGGCACAAAAGACTCTAGCTAGGACTCGCTGGACCGGGAGAAAAGAAAGGATTCCCAGAGTCAGGCTGGGATACCAGTGTGGGATAGAACTTGGCAGGAGTTACTGGGGCATTTTCCCCCAAAGACGTACAGAAGACTATTGAGTCTGTGGGAGAGTAGCATGGATCCAAAGCATCCTGAGTGCTGGGTAGCCCCCCGTACCCTGGGGAAGGGCCCTACTGATGGTCTGGAGAAGGCAGACACCTAAGAGTGTGAGCAGGGCATCTCTGCACTGGCTATGCCCCATGAAAATAGGACATCCCGCCTCTATCAGCCAGGATGTGGTCCTGGGAACACAAGCTACTCTAGGTATTCCAACCGATAAGGGCTTGAATACAGGGAAGCCGAAGCTTTCAGCATCACCAAAGGATGGGAGTGTTGGTCACGAAGCACTGATGCAGGTGTTCTCAAGAGCTCCCTTGGGAGCTGCTTCAAACTGTAGGTCTGCCTGCATCTGCCTCCAGAGCATCGTGGGCGCTGTCTCGTCTCCCCTCCTGCATCCATCTCTGCCTCTCTCATCAGCAAACTCTCATCGGGCACCATGCATGGGGGAGGTTCTGCAAATGTACTTCTAGCTTCTCTTCTTTGATGCAGGACAGGTCTCCTGAGGAGGAGGTGGTGATGTCCAGTTGAGGATCACTCATCCGTGCCCTGGAATTTCCTATGACATTGTTACCCTGTTATCCTCTTGGCCACCCCCGCTCCCACTTTTCCCTCGTCGTCTTGGTGAGGAGGTGAGATAGGAAACCTTTTTACCTGGGAAAGTTTTGGTATAGTGTGAGGCTGAGGTCCGTTCCAGGTGATTTCCTGAAAGCCCATCAAGCTAAGTGGCTCGCTCATTTTGTCACCCTGCCTCAGGAAAACCTGCAAGATTCTTGATAATTGTCATTGGGAAGAAATGAAAATACTCCCCAAAAGTTAGCAACCAGGTCCTTCACGGAGACACATATGTTTGCCTTCTTCATTGTCCACAGTGTGGTTACTAAGAGCATTTAAAGGGCCCATGTGTGTCTACCTGGTCTGGGGAAAGGGGCCACGTTTCCCTCAAGGTTCTGTTACGAGCACCAGTGTGTGGTCATGCCAACCTGGCACCACTGAATGGTGGCCACGGTTGCCTGGGGAGCTGCACGGGGTGGATTGTGAGCATCCCTAGGAAGGAGTACCAGGGTTCACGAGGGATGCCTGACATGAAGTCAGCAAGGGCAGCATGCATGATATGGATTTGCCCTCCACCCCAGTGCTGCCGTCAGCTGTTGTAGTTGACCGTCTGCATGGAGGTGCTTCGGGGATAGATCTCCATACATGAAGATAAATTGCCCATCTCCTATCAGAAGGAGCCACCAGCCTGGACTACAGCTGCATTTGTCAGGATGCCATCCATCGCAAGCAACAAAAACCAAACTGAAAGTGGCTTACGGAAAAGCAGTAAATTATTTGGTTGGTTAGGATCGGTGGAAATTCATTGTCTCATAACTAAAATGTCTAGAGCTCTATCTGGCGTCAGGTATAGCTGGACCTAGGGGTCAGTTGAACTCACCGGGATTCTCAATCTCTTATTTTCTTTGTCTTTGCGTCAGCCCCATTCTCAAGCAGACCCTCATCACATGGTGCCCTGGCTTGGCAAACTCAATGGAAAGAAGCCTCCTTTTTTCCTGAAAGTTTCCAAAGTCCTAGGGGCTGGCTCTCATTGGCAAAGCTGGGATCGGTGCCCATCGCTATGGAAGAAGAGAGGATGTGTTTCTGTGTCCATGGGGTAGGGGGCAAACCCTACACAAAGCACATGGTCTGAAATTGGGGACAAGACAGCTCCCTCGAGAAGATGGTGTGGGTGTGGGGGGAGAGGGAGGGCTCTGCCAGCCAAAAAAGGGGACACCCATGCCCAGCTGACAAAAGCAACAGATGTTATTCCAGCCCAGTTGGAGTTAGAATCAGTCTGGGCCATCTCTGAATCATCTCAGGCAAGTTGCTAACTCCTTTGGACCTCTAGTTACTCATCTGTGTAATAAGTAGGTTGGGTTCAATGGTTCACTCCACCATTCCAGCTCTAAACTTGCACAAATCTACCCATCATCCACAACCAGATGGACCGCACTGGGAGCAGGGTCTATCAGCAACAGTCTTAGCAAGTGGATCAGTTATTTATTTCAGGCCTAATTGTGCTGGAAAGCAACAAAAAGCAGCCTGAAAAATCTCCCAGCCCTTTCAGTCAGGTCAGAAAAATAAGGAACCGATTCTGAAGGGACACGCTCCCCAGAAAGGACCATTGTCTCTGCCACAGCAAAGACATCCTGTTGGATCCTCAATGGAAGATTCCTTCTGCCTGCAGTTCTCCTGGAAACAGGGCCTCCGCCAAACTCATCTGCTGTGCTGTGCTCTGGGTAGAAGTAATTATGTTTATGAGGCATCATTCACGTCTCGTCTACCTGAGGGCCACCCCAAATAATGCTTCTCTAGCTATTAAAGGCTTTATCAGGCACGCAGAGTCTCCAGCAGTTTCCTTCAGGGGAGAAGAAAAAGATTCCTCTTGAAGTTTACCACCTCCCACGGCAATTTGCTGCCCATTTCAGGGCCATGTTAAGTGGTTGGCACCTGAAAAAAGGGCCGTCTTTTTCTTTTAAGTGCAGCCGGAAAATGGGAGTCATAAGTGAAAGTAGGGAACCGGGAGACGTATTTCCATGCAGCCAAGGTAGCTTTCTTGTTTTGTTGTGAGCTGGCAAACCTCAACATGCTTGAAGCAATATTTTGTCAAATTTCTTAAATGCTGAGCATGGCACCGACCCAAATGAATGTAGATGTTATTTTAGTGCTAGGAGAGATTTATTTTAATGTACAGTTGTAGCCACTATAAAGGCCCCTTTTAATCTACTGGGGGCTCCGTTCCTTGCTCTTTTCCTCTGCCACGCCCCCAATCCTCATTCTAGGGTCCTGGGGTACGCTGTGCAATTGCAAAGTATTCCCCCCTCCCCTCTTCATCTCCTAAGGCAGTGGCATAAATGCTGACAATAATGATGATTAAGATGCTCGGTGCAAGAAAAAGCAGCGTGCACAGCTCCGCTCCTTTTCACAGCCGGCCCCCCGGGATGCAAAGACAGCGCTGCTTGAAAAAAGAGAAGGCACCAGTGGCAGAGCTGATGTGCCCAGCTCCAGGCTCCAAAATCAGCCCCAAGACAAGCTTTAGCTTTTTTTTTTTTTTGTAGTTTTTAATTTTATTATATTATGTTAGTCACCATACATCATTAGTTTTTGATGTGGTGATCCACGATCCATTGTTTTCATATAACACCCAGTGCTCCATGCAGTACGTGCCCTCCTTAATACCCATCACCAGGCTAGCCAATCCCCCCCCCCCCCCCCCCCGCTCTAAAACCCTGTTTGTTTCTCAGGTCCATAGTCTCTCATGGTTCATCTCTCCCTCCAATTCCCCCTGCCCATTTTTCCCTTCCTTCTCTTAATGTCCTCCATGTTACTCCTTATGTTCCACAAATAAGTGAAACCATATGATAATTGACTTTCTCTGCTTGACTTATTTCACTTAGCATAATCTCCTCCAGTCCCATCCATGTTGATGTAAAAGTTGGGTATTCATCCTTTCTGATGGCTGAGTAATATTCCATTGTATATATGGACCACATCTTCTTTATGCATTCATCTATTGAAGGGCATCTCGGCTCTTTCCACAGTTTGGCTATTGCGGACATTGCTGCTATGAACATTGGCGTGCATATGGCCCTTCTTTTCACCACATCTGTATCTTTGGGGTAAATACTGAGTAGTGCAATTGCTGGGTCATAGGGTAGCTCTATTTTTGAATTTTTGAGGAATCTCCACACTGTTTTCCAAAGTGG
Source organism: Neomonachus schauinslandi (assembly GCF_002201575.2). NCBI lineage: Eukaryota > Metazoa > Chordata > Mammalia > Carnivora > Phocidae > Neomonachus > Neomonachus schauinslandi. Next base: position 191,985,473 of record NC_058403.1, on the reverse strand, counting down.
CTGTACCAACTTGCATTCCCACCAACAGTGTAAGAGGGTTCCCCTTTCTCCACAATCTCTCCAACATTTGTTGTTTCTTTCCCTGTCCATTTTTGCCATTCTAACTGGTGTAAGATGGTATCTCAGTGTGGTTTTGATTTGGATTTCCCTGATGGCTAATGATGATGAACATTTTTCCATGTGTCTGTTAGCCATTTGTATGTCTTCTTTGGAGAAGTGTCTGTTCATCTCTTCTGCCCACTTTTTGACTTGATTATTTGTTTTTTGGGTGTTGAGTTTGAGAAGTTCTTTATAGATTTTGGATACCAGCCCTTTATCTGTAGTGTCATTTGCAAATATCTTCTCCCATTCTGTGGGTTGCCTCTTTGTTTTGCTGACTGTTACCTTTGCTGTGCAGAAGCTTTTTATCTTGATGAAGTCCCAAAAGTTCATTTTTGCTTTTGTTTCACTAGCTTTTGGAGATGTATCTTGAGAGAAGTTGCTGTGGCCGATGTCAGAGGTTACTGCCTATGTTCTCTAGGATTTTGATGGATTCCTGTCTCACATTGAGGTCTTTCATCCACTTTGAGTTTATCTTTGTGAATGGTGTTAGAGAATGGTCGAGTTTCATTCTTCTGCATGTGGCTGTCCAATTTTCCCAGCACCATTTATTGAAGAGACTGTCTTTTTTCCATTGCATGTGACAAGCTTTAGCTTATCTAGGACCTGGATTCTCTAAGCACAGAGAGGAGCTGTCCCTTCACTGCCCGCCTCTGCGATAGGAAATCCATCAGTTGAGCTGAGCCTCAGATACCAGTATCTTGCACCTTGATGGAGGCCAAAATAAATGGGAAGGGAAACACAGAGGAAGCCATGGCCACATGTGAAGTTTGGCCCAGCCAAATCTGAGGGGAGGGGAGCTACAGACAAAATGGTCGAGGGGGGTCTGGGGTGAGGGAGAGAAAAGGGGAAATGATCACCAGACCAGGTGGCAGAATGGAAACCGAAACCAGCTCTCAGTTCTAGCCCATACATCCAAGGCCTCCTTTTAATAATAATTTGTAATATTCCCTTTACTATCCCAAAAGGAAACCCATAGAAAATAGAACCTGTTTCCCTATATGCTGTCAAACAAACACAGAAAAATTAAAGAATGCTCCAACTCTAATATCAAGAAATGAAAGAAGAGTCTATAATAGGTTAATATATATTTTAGGATGTGAATGTTTGGGCACAATTATAAGAAGAGACAGGATGAAGTAGCCAGAAGCTGGCATGGAATCTCTGTAAACACAGTGGCTGCTATGTGGGCATCTCAGCCCCAAACCATGCCTGGCTGGAGATGGACATCTCTGAAATAGTAAAACGCGGGCAAAACAAAGTACACTCCCTCTGAAACAAATAATGCAATATATGTTAAGAAAAAAAAAAGAAGAAGAAGGTAGCGGGAGGGGAAGAATGAAGCGGGGGAAATCGGAGGGGTAGACGAACCATGAGAGACGATGGACTCTGAAAAACAAACAGGGTTCTAGAGGGGAGGGGGGTGGGAGGATGGGTTAGCCTGGTGGTGGGTATTGAGGAGGGCACGTTCTGCATGGAGCACTGGGTGTTATGCACAAACAATGAATCATGGAACACTTCATCTAAAACTAATGATGTAATGTATGGGGATTAACATAAGAATAAAAAAATAAATAAATAAATCTTTAAATAAAAACAAAGTACACTCATCTCTCTCCTTTTCACAGGATTGTAGTTGCGTTTCTAGAAAATTCCATGTGGAAGACATAGCTTGTATTTAGATGTAAAACAGAATCCAGTTCAAGGCCCAGATATGGATCCTGCTTTCCAAGCACATCAACCATAGCAGAGCACTTGAAAGCACTGGGGGGGGTTGAGGGGGGAGCGGGGGTGGGGCGGAGGCTGTCCCATGAACTCTAGGCCTTCAGGTTATGGGGACAAACTACAAACTTCCAAAACAGCCCCCTAGGGGGTGATGCAGTCCTATTGAGAACCACAGGGAAATGGGCAGCAGGTTTCTGGGTCAGGTGTGTGGGCTCCCATCCTGGGTCCACCAAGTCCTCTCAGCAGCTGTGCTGCCCTGGTTAAATCACTTCCCTGCCTGCATCTTCACTTTAGAATGGACAGAACATGCCCTCCCTTATGAGATTGCTGGAAAAGTTAAGGGGAATAATGCTGATGCGGTTTAAAGTCATTTTAGACAATTCTCTCTGGTTCATTCCTTTTAGATATTTGTTTCCTACATTGAAATCACAAAGATCCTAGTTCAAATCCTAGTTCCCCCAGAGTCCCTCCCAGCTTCCAAATTGGAAATTTCTATTATGAATCCTCCAGCTTGGTTACTCAGAAACCTCCATGCCCTCAGCTATAAAATGGAGGTGATAATAAGGGCCAGGCAGGACTCAGACCCAAGCTCATCAGATGTTTTGCAATCTCGATGCAAGTATAAGGAAACAGTCATAGAGGGCAACTAAGAAACCATGCGAATTGTGGGGCCTAATCCCATGGCTGAGGCTTCTCCCCTACAGAAGTGGGACTCATGAACTACCCCACCTCTAACAACAACGGGAGGGCGCCGGGACCATGGGAGAAGGGCTATGCTGAGGCCCCAGCACCAGGTAGGCTGGTGGCCCACACCGTGGGGAGACAAGAGGTGCTGGCCAGTACAGCGGGGCTCTCAGATGATGATATTCTCCCAAAGCCACTTCTTGTGAAGGGAACATCCATAATCCTTTCAGTGAAAGACTTTCGTCCATATCAAAAGGTCCAGTTTCCACTGAGCAGGCGTAGAGGTAGGGATGAAGCTGTTGTGTCCCTTGCTCCCCTTGCCTGTGGGGAAAGCTGCTGGGAAGTTCAGGGTAGCTCGGACACTGGCGCGTGCCAGCATTACAAGTGCAGGGCTCTGTGAGAGGGGGCCGAGCTCCGCCCTGCAGGGGCGTGGGGAAAGGCCTCACACTGGCATCTGGCTTCTGATTGTGCTCCTGAGCAGCCCTCCCACCCACTTTTGTTAAGTGGTCTGTGCTCTTGAGTGGTGAACAAGGAAGGGCTGAGAATGTCAGCCCATACATTTCGGGACAGAAGCTTTGGACAGAAGCCTCAGTTACCCTGGTGGGAGGGATTCCAGTGGATCCAGTCTCTCACAGCTCTCACCCAGGGCTCACCTGAGGCTGAAGGCTGGGGGGACGCCCTCACTCAAAGAATTGCGCAGGCATTTCCTCTAGGGTCCTCTGCCAGGGGCCTGTGCACAGGTCAGTTGCCACAGCTCGTTCCACTCAAGGGTCACCCTGGAGTCAGGCAGCTCCCTGGGCCCTGTGGGGACCTGCGGGGAGCCTCGGGCTGGGCTGTCCATGGCCTTGGCCAGGACCTCCCGTTCCCCACAGCAGCAGGGCTGGAGGAGGCCAGGCTCCTGTGTCCTGACACTTCCCAGGCTGACTCAGGAGAGGAGTGTGTGCTGGGGAGTGCTTGCCTCTGCCTTGGAGCCCCCTCAGCTTTAGAACCAGGGCAGGGGAAGGGAAAGCAGACACCTGCAGGGACATCATGGCCTGCTGGCCTTTCCCTCAGGCCGCCCCGCCGGGACCTTGGATTCTCTTCCTTTTCCGGTCGGGTCATCTTTCCTGAGAAGTCTGTTTAGGGGGCTGGAGGCAGGGCAGGGAGGAGAAGCACCAGCCCAGGCAGTTCCCTAGTCTTCCCTCCCGCCCGGAGATTCCCTCAGGCCTCCATTTTTGAGACTCAAAATCCAGAATTTACTCCTTTGTTCTCCAAGTTCCTCTGTGCCCTCCCTTCCCTGAGGCCCTAAGCTTGGAATGCTTTAGTTGAGGGAATGAGAAGAGCCAGGGGGTGCCAGGAAACTGGGAAGAATGTTGGTAACAACTGTGTTTCAAACTGTTATCCCTCAAAGAAAGCAGGAAAGGCAACTGATTAACTGCCTAGTGCCTGGAATACAGTGCATTTGCTTGTTCATTCATTCCTTCATTCCATTTCGACTGAAAGCATACGGGCCCCATATAACCTTTGTGGAATGGATAGGGTCTGTATTGAGGGACGGTGGGCCAGACGGGCCTGGCTCACCACAGAGGTCTACAGAGAGGACTCTGGGGTGTGGGCCCTGCTGAGAAGGATTTGCACTTCCCTCCCAAATGAGAAAAGGAGGTGCCTGCCCCCACCCCCAACCCCTCCAGCCCACCCTTGCCATGTCCAGGGATCTGACCAGTGCAGCCTATTCCGAAAGCCTGTCTAGGAGCCCAGATGAGAGACTCAGGTATAACCAGGCACGTGTTTGGGAGCAATCACTTAATGACAGAAGATGGCTTTTCCATCCTCAACATCCGCCTGATTAACTTATGGAACAAAACGGGTATCCTTCGCTGTTAAGGCTGATTTCCAAATATTCCAAGATCCTGACATTCCAAGAGGTTGGGGAGAGAAAAGGGCTTCGTTACTCCAGAATGGCGCCTGACTTCGCATTCTCTTCTCCCTCCCTCCTCATAATCACCTTGCGTGCAGCTGCTCTGCAAGCATATCTGCCTTGGGCCAGGTCTGGTAGAGCGAGGCACATCTGCCGCCCAGGTGTCGGGCTGTGGAATCGGTGCGGAGATGGCCGGAGGGAGCCGGCCCGGCAGCCGGCTAGACTTGCTTTCCCAGCCTGCCTTGCTACAGGAGCACCCTCATTAGCACATGGTCTTCTTTTGACCTTTGCCATTATTGTCCTCCTCGTGTCAGATGACCTGGAGACGCTGGATACAGATTGAGAAGGATGGTCTCGTTGACCCACCATGAAGAGGGCAGTTGTGCTCGTGAAGAGCTCTTCCCAGAAAAATCACAGTTTTTGTCTGAACCTCCTCATGGAGTCCTGGTCGTTGTCTCCTAAAGACCAGGGACGTTCAGATTCTTCACTTGCACTGGCCATGCAGGTGGTCTCTCGGACTCAGCTCGGGGTGTTGCAGGTGGCCTGACGTGCTCTCTCCACCCTCCCTCCTCACCTGGTCCCGAGGTCCTCATAAATTTCTACCCATTCTCGGGTCCTGCCTCTTTACGGAAGACTTCGCCAACTGTACCTGAAGAGCGCGCAGTGTGTTCTCAGAGTCGTCTTAAGGTAATGGGCCAGTCGCCTAAACAAATCAGTCATCCCCATATCTGGAAAAGACAGAACCCATTTGAATATGCTGATAATTGGTGCAAATATTCTGGATTGTTTAAATAGAGAATGATGTGTGACTTATCTTGAAACCTCCAGTCTGCATTTTATCTGCCAAAAAACCCAAGGAGAGCACACTAGAACTCACGGTTGTGGAAACCTCTTTGCCTTTGCTCTGTGAGGTGAAAACAGAGGTGAAGATCACTTCCTGTAGGGAGACCTTAGGCCTGTAACTTACGTCTCTGATCCTCGTTCTTCTTATATATAAAGAGTGTGGCTAGGAGTACTGAGCACCTTGCACAGTGCTGGGAGGATTGGCTGTACAGTCTCTAAAGCTTCCAGGGGGTACCTGGCACACAGTAGGAGGCTTAATTAATAATATTAATTACTGATATTATTAATGCTACTACTATCGTGTGATATAATCCCTGTGATCCGATTTATAAAATAATTCCCATCATGGAACATATGGTGTATAATTCCAAGACGTGTCTGGTGAGCAGGGAAACAGGTGTCATGAAATAATTCACATGCAAGCAAAATCACAACATGTTGAAATTTACTAAGCTAAAATGACAGAGCCTTGAGGTCGAGGGGTAGCGTTATCTGGCAAGGTGTAGATGACATTAATGTACTGATGGTAAAACTCAGGTTCCAGGCTTCACTCGGTCAGGAGCGGTGAGTAGCCAAGACCACACCTCTCCTCTCTATCCCTGGTGCCCCTTGCTCAATGAAAGTCCATCATCCCTCACCTCCTTACACAAACCATGCAGCCCGCACCTTCCCCTGCAGATATTCACCAGACCTATTCATGTCTCACACCTGTACCTTGCTGAGAACCTTTCCTCGGCTCTCTATTTCCCTCAGGATGGTGCACAAGCCACCTGAATAGCAAAGGGGGGTCTCCTGGGAGAGGAAACTGTCCGAGAACAGCTGACGTCACCATCAGCACCATATTGAACTGTCCGGTCATTCATTCAGTGCATATTCACAAATGTCTGCCAGAGCTGGGCACTTTGTCTAGATGAAGGGAGTACAGGTTGTAAACATCCTCACCCCTCAACAAGCTTACCCTTAGTCAGATGGGAGTGAAACACAATAAATAATACATAATATCATTTAATGCCAAGTCTTGATAAATGCTTTGAAGAAAAATAAAGCAGGTTTGCCTGTTGATAAGAAAACCATTAGAATATCCTGTAGACCAAGCAAGGTCATGATTGTTCCTTCTTGCGGCGAAGGAGAACACCACCCTGCCAGGGTCCTAGTATGTCCCAGCAAGGGAAGGTCGGCAGATATTGCTAGGGTTCTGGGGTCTGGTGAGTGTCTCAGCACGGGGATCTGATTGGGATTGGGCTCCGTTAAGAATGGTAGACCTCTCAAGTCTTGGTTTGATCATCAAGCACTTTCCCTATTGTCCTGAGCAGTCTGTTGTTCAGATAAATTGCTTTGGGGGAAGTTTCCCAAGTAAATCATGAGATACTTTTACTTGTGGACAGCCTTATATTTCTGGGCAAGAATTTTCTGGAACAAATAGCAAAGTCACGAAAGTCATGTTGGCAGAGACGTCCATGGTTCCTGGTCCTGATATTTTGCTGCAGGACACAGGCTACCTTAGAGCTCTCAGGGCTCAGTGTACAACAGAGGTCACCCCAGGTCATTGCCTGGGCTGCGCCGCCCTGTGACCCTCAGGACAGGGTTGCCAGATTTAGCAGATCAGAAGTATTTTATCTGGCAATCAATGAATCACTTGCATATGAAATCTAGATTTTTAGCTTCTCCTGCAAGCATCAGAATAACGTGCAACATCCAGACCCTGTTCCCACAAGGCGTCTGCTGAGCTGAGAGGCTCCCTTGATGGTTTCTCATTCACTGCAGTTCCCACCCAGCCCTGGAAAGATCCAAGGTGGGGAGCTCTGGAATGGACTCGGGCTCCCTTGAATGAGCTTGGTGTGCTTGCACGAGTCCCCTTCCTTCTCTGTGCCCTGGAACATGAGCTGAAGAGTCATTGGAGCTGGATGCATCCCCTCCAGCCCTGTGAGCCACCCACATGGATATTTTAGTGCTGCTTTGCATTAAGTACACTCACAAACATCCAACTCAGGGGTGTTTGGCAAATAAATGTGACCATTCTATTATGGGTTTTGAAATGTTTGGAAATCTGACCCCTGATTTTGTTATAATCTCTTCGGTAACTGTTATTAGGTTGGTGACCTAATAAGAAATTATTAACTGGGGAGCTATAATTTGGAAGCTTGTAATTTTCTTAATGGACATTGATTTGTGTAACCCTGATTAAAATACAATGAAGCCTGAGGCTTAAATGTTTTATTCTGAAAGGTTGAAAAGATGGCAGTGGACTCTAGAAATGTATTGGCTCAAAAACTTCACTGAAATAATATTATTTGAAGCCTTTTGTGAGCCTAAAACGATGTGACAAAAAATATTCGATGCCAACTCCCATGGCCTCAGAAAGCTGAGGGAATATAGGTTTCTTCAGATGAAGTCTGGAAAAACACTTCCAGATTACCTCAGGAGTAAAAAGAAAATTATTATTCCATCCCATGGCCCTGCTAATTCTTTTCAGCGTTGATTCTGTCAAGTAATTAGAATCCAAATGGAGGAAACATTCATAACTGTCACTTATTACACTTCACCAGAAGTGACTGCTCCAGAGAAGCTCCGGCAGGACAAGAACAAAGCGATTACCAGAGAAATAACGCAGGGCAATGATCAGGCCTTCCTGCACACATTCCCCGAAGCCAGTCACACACTGGGTGGGGATGGTTGCTGATTAAAATAGGCCTCCACAGCTAGGAGTCTTCAAAGAAAATCTTTTGCTATCACGTTGTCAATCGAGTGCTAATGAGTCCTGTTTCCACTCCCTCTCCCATACCACAGACATCCATCTTGTAGCTCTTCGTTACTTAAAAGCATGTATAAGACAGTCTACACTCCCCCTGCCCCACAACTTCACAAGTGAAATATGCACTCGGTTGAGGGGGCTATATTTAAAACACCTCCTCCCCTTTTATCATTGCATTTCTTCACTTGGTATAGACTAAAATACAAGGTATGTGCCGCTGTGAGGATGTTTTTCCCCCCTAATTTCTGAAATAATACCGTAGCTCGGAGATTAATGTTTGGGCTTTACCAAGATTATAATAAATGAATATTGCTTTGATCTAAATATTTTTTGAATGGTTGTTGCTGATCGCTCTCTCTCTCTCCCCTGTAATCTTTTAAGAAAGCCTTTGGACTTGCCAGTCTGACACCCAGGGGGACATGAGTGCAGCTGCCTTTCCTTCCCCCTCATCGCGAGGATAACTCTGTTCTCAGTTTCACCCAAATTAGTCCCAGGATTTCAGTTGTCTTTCTTGTCCAACATTCCATCATGCAATTCATTAAAACCTTCACATGAAATATTTAACAGATGAGTTATGTCATAATTCACATTATGGTTTTAAATTGTTATTCATGTGGTAAGTCATTTATCCTGGACATTAGCAGACCTCTGGAATGGGCCCGTATTTGATGTAAGGAAGGTTAGGATTCTTTTCCTCAACATCCCACAACAGTGGCCTGACTCCAAACCCCTGGCTGATCATGAAATATTCCCCGAAAAGTGACATTCAAATTCATTGTTAGTTCAACTTGCAATTAACTATCTTGAAAACAAACAGAGGAAAACATTTAAACAAATGTGGCCTGGCTCACAGCTATTATAGTTGACCGTTAATTAAGGCAACTTGGAATCCAAATGTGCCAGGCCTTGTTACTATCACCGCGAGCGATCACTGCCATTGTACACAAAGGAATGAAAATTCAGGCGCTCTGTCAAAGGGGGGCTGAGGACAGGATGGGAGATATTAAGCCAGCTCAGTAAAAATAGCCACTACCCTGCTTGAGAAATATGACCAGTAGGGGCTCATTTTCTGGATGAGATAACGCACGTATGGCCAGCATTTATTTGTAGAATGTAGGTTTTGGGGCACCTGGGTGGCTCAGTCAGTTAAGCGACTGCTTTTGGCTCAGGTCATGATCCCAGGGTCTTGGGATCGAGCCCCACATTGGGGTCCCTGCTCAGTGGAGAGCCTGCTTCTCCTCTGCCGCTCTCCCCTGCTTCTGCTCTCTCTCTGTGTCAAATAAATTAAAAAAAAAAAATTCGGTTTTAAGAAAACTTTTCCCACTCTTTAGTAATGAAATACACGGGATATTCTTAGCAGATATTTATTAACTTATTAGAGTTTCATTTTCTCTAATAAAGATGCAGTTTTCTACCCTATCCCATGGTTTGGAATCTATTAGAAAATACTCCTGCTGTGGGCCACCCAGATTCAGGGTTGCTCTGGAACCTTTCTCTGCCTGAGCCCTGGGCTGCAATCATTGTCACATGCTGCCAGCAGTGACCAGTCAGTTGAGAAGCTTTGATGGGTATGTTGGCTGATGAGCACATGGAGCTGGGGGTGCCAGTATCGGGGACAATAACCCTCCTGGATTCTGTATGCGGACCTGTCTAGCCTTGTCCTGAGGGTGTGTAAATGATCACAATTCCAGAAGGGGAACATGACGGTGTTTGAATGGTGGTGCACAGCTTTCCTTAATCCTGAGGGGGGAAAAATCCAGTCTAAAAGCTTGCTCAAGGGCGCCTGGGTGGCTCAGTTGGTTAGGCGACTGCCTTCGGCTCAGGTCATGATCCTGGAGTCCCGGGATCGAGTCCCGCATCGGGGTCCCTGCTCGGCAGGGAGTCTGCTTCTCCCTCTGACCCTCCCCCCTCTCATGTGCTCTCTCTCATTCTCTCTCTCTCAAATAAATAAATAAAATCTTTAAAAAAAATAAAAATAAAATAAATAAATAAATAAAAGCTTGCTCAAGTGAAAGAGAATCATCACCTTCTGTTCTCTGCTTTATGTTGCTAATGCTCAAATGGTCTCCATCCCCCTTCTTTGGTATCATCATTTAGTTGGGCGTTGATCCACCAATACTACACCACATACATTGCTAGCAGTGAAGAGTATGGATTCATCATGGATGAATTTTTTGTTCAGTCTCAATATCTTGGCACGAAAGATTGTATGTGGTGGTGAAATCCAAGAATAAAGGAAAAAAGCTCTAGGAAGAAATCATAGCAGGAATGTTGACAACACTATCAAGCCTTTTAGAGTGTTCTAAGGCACACAATTTTATTTTGTGTCATGTATCCCCAGCCCACAAAAGTTTTGTTCAGAAGCTAAAGCTAGTATGACTCTTCGCAGGGACAGAGAGGTGAAGTAATGTATCCTTTGCACACATCCTCAGCAGTCTTAGAAACAGGGTTCACATCCAGTTCTCTTAGTAAAAATTTTCCTAGTTACAATTTGTTGATGGTGGCTGGATTATTTTTCTGTCTCCTGGATGAGCTCTCAGTGTGTATGTGAATATATTGTATGGCTGGAGGAGTGGGCAAATGGAAGTAAGGGTGTTTGGGCGAGCTTGCATGCCAGGCATGGTGAGCACTATTTTACAAACCGGATTTGTGCTCCTAGGGGTATGTTGCAAGTCGAGGCCAAGCCCACAGAAAATTATTTCTAAATGAATACAATATGAAAAAGTTATTTTATTTCTAATTTTACATGTAACATTGTTCTTTGGCGAGTCTCGGATTACACTTGAATGCATGTCTATTAACCTGATATGAGATGCATGCATGATTTCATCTTGAATGCATTTGAATATAATAGCACTGGAAATGTAATTTGTATTCTCAAATTTTATAAAGCAAAATAAATAAATCTTGGGGGTGGTAGCCACATTGAGCATATTGCATTGATTTCTTTGGGTTTCTCTCAAACTAATTACCAACTTCCCCTTGCAAATCCAGGTCTTCTCACACTGGCAGTTCTATCTGATCTAAATCCTCTGTACCTAAGTCATCCTCTGGGGAGTAGGTAGCATGGACAGGTCTGTGGAGAACTTCACCATTGATCCTTAAGGAGTGCCAATACCCAGTTCCTCTCTGTGATTGCTCCTGTTATCACTGATCATTGTCCAATAGAACTCTCTGTGATGATGGGAATGTTCTAGGTCTTCATGATCCAGTGCAGTAGCCACTAGCCCCATGTAGCTATTGACCACTTAAAATGTGACTCGTACAACCATGAAACTAAATTGTTAATTTTATTCTATTTTAACTTAAATAGCCACTAACTTGGACAGCACATGACTGGAGCATTTGAGGTTAGCTGTCTGTCCCGGTCCAAGCACACTAGTCATTGACGTTCTGCACATGAAATGGCTGTATGGTTAGGTGGTTGATGCTCTGTGCTCATCTCTATCTGTTCTGGGAACCCTGAAGTGCTGTCCTCTCTTCAGTGATTTGACTGCCCTCTCCAGGTCCCCATCCCTGGCTGTTGTATCTTCATCTCAGTATACCCATCACCTTGCACATACCGGGTTTCTGATAAACATGGAGTAGGAGAAGGAGGGGGACGTAGGTTGTAAGGAAGTTAGAGAGTTGAGGAAAGAAGATGCCTGGGACATACTTCATTGAAGGTATGTGGTCTGTGTTGCTGAGCTGAAAATCTGTACTGAGGCCCTCCTCAAGTATTGAGGAGAATTACAGGAACAGTAACCTGAACAATTCAACCCAAAAGATGTCAGTGCTCCAGATGCCTGAATATTCCCTATGAATAGCTCTGGGGCTCTTTGGGATGGCAATTCTCATAACAATGATTGTGTTGTTTTGCTGGTTTCCAAAGACCACCCCGTATCTCGGGGTCACTGTCCTAGAGGCTCACATAGTACCAGCCCATGGGGAAGGATACATTTTTCTGGGTCTATTCCACTCCTGGAAGGTGAGTAAGATGCTGTGATGGAAAAGGGATTCTTGCTCCATCCTCAGGATAAAAGCCCTTAGCAGGGACTCTGAGAGCATTTGTAATCAAATGGAAGTGAGGAGCACCATGAACTCCAGGAGAAATATGTTGATGATTTTCTGGACTGTCTAAAAGATTTCAGACCCCAGGAATGGTGTTTTTATTTTCTGCATTCTCTTTGGGACTTGGGTTTCACTAAAGCATTTTCTGTCCTTGTTTTCCTTATTAAATTAGCAAGATTGACTTGAATCAGAATATACTGTTATGGCTTAAAATGTTGTTGAAAGAACAAAATAGACAGGCATGACAAATATCTCAGGTTCCATTTGGGATATGTGGGGGGTGGGGGAAGACAGTGGGACTTGCTGAAGGAATAGATGACCTTTTTTTCTGTTCTGACTTTTTTTTTCTGATAAAAGTTGAAAAAAGAAAAAAAAGTGGAACTAAAGGAAAATAGTGAAAGGAATCTAAATTTCTGTTTGTGGAAGCTCATATTTGTTTTCTTGAATAGAGTTGGCCAGAAGATGCTTCTTAAGTATTTTTGTTTGTTTGGGGGGGGGGGGGGGGGTTTAATTCTGTTTTTTTTCTTTTCTTTTTTTGGTGTGTTTTTCCCACTTTAAATCATTTTCATGCTTAAGAGATCATTAGCCAAATGTATTAGCCAAATGCAGCAAGGGCTTGCGGCTGTTTAACTCCTCTGCTTCTGGTCTCCCACTATCAGGGACATTTCCCTTGTACTTGTCCTTTTCAAGGCTTCCATCGTGGACTTTCTGAAATACAGATCTGAGGTCCTGTCATTTCTCTACTTAACCTTAAATGGCTCTTCAGACTTTATAGCAAGTATCAACAAATTTTTTCTGTAAAGGGCCCAATAGTAAGTATTTTAAGCTTTGTGGGCCATTCAGTCTCTATTGCAACAACTCAACACTGCTGTGATGCCATTGAACAGTATAGAAACAAATGAATGTGGCTGCATTCAAATAAAACTTTATTGATTAAAAGAAGCTGGATCTGGCCCAAGGGCCTACAGGTTACTCTTCAGATGCGTTGGCCTGACATTCATATCCTTCAGCCGTTTGACCTCAGTCTGCACAACGATGGCCCCCACTCCCATTCCTTCAGCCTAAGAAGACACTAGGGTCTTTTAAAAGTTGCATCCTTTTGTCTGTGCTGTGTCTGGACTTGGGTTACCATCTTTCCTCTGTTCTTACTTTTCCTGCCAGTGGGGTCTGTAGGCATAACCTTACACAAAGCTCCTGCCAGCTCAACCCCCTCCATCTTCTGTGCTCCACGGTCCTCTGGAAAGCCTCTGACATTGCGTTTACCGTGTGGCTACTCCCCAGCTAGACACCATGGGAGCGTGTGTTCTCATTCCCCTTAGCACCCAACTGAGAGCTCAGCATAGGGAAGGCCACTGAACAAATGGTTATGAAGTTGACTTGCCCATGAGCTTGTGATTCTCTTCATCATAGAGAAGTATGTCAGCTTGTAGGTGAAAATGCTACAAACCCAGATGTGCCACAGGGAGCCAGGGGCCAGAGTTGCTGGGAAGGGCAGGGGGGTCAGCCAGCAAAAACACAGCCGGGGTAAAACCAAGCATACGAGGCAGTCAGGACCATCAGGAAGCCCTGTGGCATCGACCTCATGGCCCAGATGGGGGTGAGTGAGGAGCGAGGAAAGCCGTGTCTAGTTTAGGGCATCAGGAGCAGGGAGGGGACGCAGCCTGCTGGAGGGGGATCAGAGAGAAGCAGCCCGCATGATTAATGGGACAGAGGGGCTGACTCAGGAGGAAAGATTAAAGCGCTCTGAGGAGCTGGGGTACAGGCTGAAAGGGGCAGATGATAGCAGGCTTCAGGAATGTGAGACGGATAAACACCCAGGAGGGAGCAGCGAGCTTCATTAGGGAGGTGAAAATTGGGGGGTGGGGGAGGCCTCCCTCAAAGAATGGAAGGGGTTCTCAGAAAGGGCATGGGCGCTGATGGGGGACACAGGTGATGACGGGTGGGCCAGGGGCAACTCTGGGCTGCTGGCACAGGCCATTGTGGGGTGATGCTTTCAGGAAACCCTCTGCCTTATCCTTTAGCGTCTGGAAGCCAGCCAGGGCTATTGACCATGGCCCTCAGAAGTGACCTTAGAATTACTCTGACTACCAGCCTGGGGAGCATTGGCTGGGGAACCATGCAGGGGGGAAGCTGCATAGAGAAAACACGGAAGATGAAAAAGAAGCTCATTCCCACCCTTCTCCTAGATACCAATGAGTGGATGTCCCAACAATTTGAGGCCCTCTGTCCTGAAGTCAGCTTTCTGCCATCCCTCCCTGTCTTTGGTAGAACCAGAGATACTCATTACAAGCCCCTTCTTAAGGGCAGGCTCTCACCTCTGCCCGCTGGGGGATCTGAGCAAAACCCAGCCTGCACCCTGGTCCACAGCATCCTCTGTTGGCTCATCCCCAACAAAGATACAGCCTGTCAGGCGTTTTGGAAGATAAGATTTATTTGAAACCACAGTAAGTGGCCTTCAGCCTCCAAACTCAGGTTCCTTCAGGTATTCTCTGAGATTTTCTCCGGGGCTAGGAAGAGCAGCTTGTGTTATAGTCTGTCTGACAAAGTGCTCCATGTTGTGGCAGGTCCTCAACAGCCAGTTCGTTAAGGCCTCTGGAGCAGCCGCGTTCAACCCTGGCTGCCCGTTAGAATCACTAGGGGCTGTTTTTCAACTACCCTTGCCTAGACATCACTCCCAGGGATTCTGATTTAAATGGTCTAGGTGTGGAGGGGGAGGGCACCCAGGCATCAGTACTTTATTTCTTAAAGTTCCCCAGGTGGTTCTAATGTGTTGAGAACTGCCCCTGAAAAACCTCTATTTGGGGGTGATTATAATTCATATTAATATTACTCCTCTTTCTCTATAACTACTGACTGTAACATAACCTGAAAGGTTTTTTAAAAAGCAAGCATTTACCAATGGGTCATCTGTGTGCTCGGCATCTTGCATACCGGTGGTATGCAGATGTGGCAAAAATTGGGGAGGTTTTGTGCAAAGGACTGAAGTTTGCAAAATGCCACTGGGATAAATGGTGTCCCGTGTGGGGTCCAGTGTTTCCAGCCCAGAATCTCACTCTGTCTTTCCAGACTCCTCTAACATCTTCTGACCATCTGATGAGCTTTTTGCTCTGCCTTGAGCACTTTCCGAAATGGTTTCAAGAGTTACCTCATTTTGGCTTAGTCAAAAGAAGCAGTGTGAGCTTGTTCATGTCCTAGTTCTAAGGCTCCACCAAATGCTACTTCCCAAAGTTTCAAGTCACTTTCTTAACTCCTTTTTCTGTACGTTTTTCTCACTAGAACCAGCATGCACTTTTGCTGGAGGGAGCCTTTCACAGCCAAACAGAATTGCATAATTCCCTCAAAGTTCCTGGGGAAGGAAAATCATCATCATCGAGATGTGGATGCTGGGGGCCGGTTTAACTAAAGTCACATCATAGCAAAGTGACTCACTTCCAAACACCAGCCTCATGACAAGTGCTTTCCAAATGTTCTATCTCAAAAACACATGCATAATATACATTTTAGACATGCGAGTTCATACAGTAATAACTAGAACAAGAACTCCGAAGAAGAAGCAGTGGTTTTCTAAATACGCTTTCTTTCTTTTTTTTTTTCATTCCTGTTTCTAGCCTGGGTTGGGGAGGGGAGTGACCCCAAGTGTATGAATTTGAGAAACACACAGGTAACATGTCTCCAAAGAGTCATCTGCACTGTGCTTAGTTTGTTCCATGTCAAAAGTTCTGCGAGTGTAATTAACCTTGAGAATTCCTTACCTGAAAGATAAAATGTCTTAGTTTGTAGACTTCAGTGTAGATTTAGTTTTTAAGTGTTCTTATCTGATAGACTTGTCTCAGCTTCTTGCCATGACAGATAACGTTCCATGATAATCTTAAATAATTGTGTGAAGGAATCTCTAATGCCTTGTTTTATTTATAATTTGTCCCAGCTGTAGGCATTCAGATGAAACTTGAATTTTTCCAGAGGAAGTTCTGGACCGCCAGCAGACAGGTAAGTTATAATCAGTGTATTGAAGCATTAGTGGTACTGTTATTATACAGGTGTTCGCATTTAGGTACCCAGAGCCTAGAAGTGCCCGATTTCCGATGAATGTTTGGAAAATGTACTGCTGGCTGCTCAGATTACCTTTCATTTCACTGCAAAATAAAAGGCTGTCAGCACGTTAGGCACCGCAGTCTGGGAAAGTCGGCAGCTTGCTCCTACAATCAGGTTTTTTTTTTTTAATTTTTTATTGTTATGTTAATCACCATACATTACATCATTAGTTTTTGATGTAGTGTTCCATGATTCACTGTTTGCGTATAACACCCAGTGCTCCATGCAGAACGTGCCCTCTTTAATACCCATCACCAGGCTAACCCATCTCCCCACCCCCCTCCCCTCTAGAACCCTCAGTTTGTTTCTCAGAGTCCATAGTCTCTCATGGTTCATCTCCCCCTCCAATTTCCCCCGCTTCATTCTTCCCCTCCTGCTATCTTCTTTTTTTTTTTTTTAACATACAATGTATTATTTGTTTCAGAGGTACAAGTCTGTGATTCAACAGTCTTATACAATTCACAGCACTCACCATAGCACATACCCTCCCCAATGTCTATCACCCAGCCACGCCATCCCTCCCACCCCCCAACACTCCAGCAACCCTACAATCAGTTTTAATGGTGAAATCGGGATAGTGACCTTCCAAAGGAGAAGTTTCTCCTTTATCTATTGGGGACTTTTGTGACTTTCCATAGTGACTTTTTTCCTAGTCTTGTGATGCCTGGTAATTTATTTGTGAATTTCTTTATTGCACTTTTGAAGGCCTTTGCATAACTGGATCTGACTAAGCATGCATCTGCCCTCTTTGACCAGAGGGCTTCTCTGCCTTGGAGACTCTGGGAGCCTTCTTTCCTTGCACTGTGTTCTCAGGACTGAGCAGTCTTGATGGTATTTGTTTAGTAATTCAGCAGAGATGGCAATTTTGCCTGATTCTAATTGTTGGAATGATATATTATTTCTTAAATAAATACTTAAACACTTTAGGAAGCTATAGACTAAGAACACAGACAGGAGTTTTTTTTTTAAAAGTCATTAGGATTTATTAAATTAAAATTAAATAATTGCACAATTATACTTTTTATTACTCAAAGATTTGAGATCTTAGGAGATATCAATATGAAATGTCAATGTAAATTAAAATGGACAACATACATTAAGATGAAAAAGAGCCAGTTACCCCCCCCCCCAAAAAAAAATTTGTCTTTTATACTATTTGGAGTTGGTATGGATCCTGAGGAAGGCACATCTTGGAGCATTCCCTTTGGATGAAATTTGGTATTTGCATAAAAAGCAAGAACTTCTTATAGCTTGTCTTTGAATAATAATTAAGTGGCCACCATAGCAGATGCTGGAATGTCCATGTAACATGGTTGCTTTCTCCCCACCCCACAGTGTGCCTCTCTGGATGGAAAATGCTCCATCAGCTGTGATGATGAGGTAAGACAGCCCCTGGCCATGTTTCTGCTCTGGTCAAGGGGAGGTGACAGAGGGGGCCTTCTTACAGAGGGAGTGCCGCTGTAAATGGAGTCAGGTCTGACAGATTGCTCTGGGCCAAGCTCCCAAACCCCAAGGGCATTTTCCTCCTTCCTTCCTTCCTTCCTTCCTTCCTTCCTTCCTTCCTTCCTTCCTTCCTTCCTTCCTTCCTTCCTCCCTCCCTCCCTCCCTCCCTCCCCTCCCCTCCCTTCCCCTCCCATCCACCTCCCTTCCCTTCCCATACCCTTCTCTTCCCCTCCCACCCCCCTCCCTTCCCTCCCCTCCCCTCCCCTCCCCTTCCCTTCCCTTCCCTTCCCTTCCTTTCCCTTCCCTTCCCTTTTCTTCCCTTCATCAGCTAGTTTATGAGAGCTGGAAAAATGTGCTTTCAAAGTCCCATGGAGGGGTGCCTGGGTGGCTCAGTTGGTTAAGTGTCTGACTCTTGATTTTGGCTCAGGTCATGATCTCAGGGTCCTGGGAGTAAGCCCTGCATGGGGCTCTGCACTCAGCAGGGAGCCTGCTTGAGATTCTCTCTCTCCCTCGGCACTTCCCCCTCCACTTACCTGCTCCCCCTCCACCCACTCTCTCTCTCAAAAAAATTAAAAATAAATAAATAAAAAATAAATGTCCCATGGACAGCACTATTGGAATTTTGGCATTTTATAAGAAATAATACAAATCACTGCCTTTTGAAGCTCACATTACAGTTCTCAAAGCTTTTGCCCATATGTTCACTCTTCTCATCCTGGTAACAACCCAATGAACTGGGTAGGAATGATCATCCCGTTTGGCAGAGGTGGAAATGGAAGATGAGAGAAATTAAATGACTTGCTTAATTTCATGTAATAAATAAGCTGAAAATCTAAGGAGTTGAAAACTCAGAATTTTTCGTTCTAGCGTAATGTTCTCTCCCACAACTCTTTCCCTCCCTCCCTTTCTTTTTATCTCTCTCCCTCTCTGTCACTCTTTTGAGAAGAGGAATTTGAATCCCACACATGAGAAATAGAAGAAAAAAACGTGATACTGTCATAAGTCTACCCATCAGATTTTTGTTTTTACAGCATTCAATCTCTTATGCCCTCTGCCCTGAGATTTAGAACAAGGAGGTGTGTAGTGACCTTTCGAGTGGCTCAGATAGCCTTTCTTTCTCTACATTAGCTAAAACATTAGTCAATACATAAACCGGAACTTATATATAATCATATTTGTATTCCTTCTGGTTACCACAGGGATTCAAGAAATCCTGACCAAATTTAATTTCAACATAGATATCGTAAATTAGAGAGGCATCTGGGTGGCTCCGTTGGTTAAGTGGCCGACTCTTGATTTTGGCTCAGATCAAGGGTCCTGGGATCGAGCCCCGCATCAGGCTCCACACTCAGCGGGGAGTCTGATTGAGATTCTCTCTCTCCCTCTCCTTCTGCCCCTCCCCCCACTTGTGTGTGTGCACACTCTCTCTCTCTCTAAAATAAATAAATCTTTAAAAAAAGAAAGCATAAATGAGAGATATATTTCAAAAAAGTAGGCAAAAACAAGGAGAGAAATATAAAAGGGAGTCCAGGATGAAGTTAAAATACAAAATGCTCGGTCCCCAAAGATCATAATTGTTGTATGAATCAGTATCCAAAGAGTAAAAGCCAATTAGCTTTTTAACAGAAGCCCAATTTTCTCTGACCATCAGATCAAAAATAATTTTTCCTTAGGAAAGAGCATCCTGTGATATTTTATGATCAATACCCTTTCGTTAAGTTCAAGAATGCCATTCATAAGACAATCAAGCAGCCTCAAATCTCTCCTCCCCCTTTGAGATATTTATTATCATATAGGAGCGCTCAGCTCAAGACAACACAGCTCAATGATAGTATTGATTAATCAGTGTCACGGGGCCCTGTGTTAAGCCCTTCACTTGTACAGTAGGTACAATTACTAATCCCAATTTACAGCAAGAAAACTAAGGATAGTTCGTTGGTTAGTTGGTGACTATATGGATGGTTGGTTGGCTGGTGGGATGGGTAATGTTTTGGATAGTTGATTGGTTGATTGGTTACTAGGTGGTTGGATGGATAGACAGATGAAAAATGAATAGCTGGTTAAACAAGTTGATGAATAATGAGTAATTTTCCTATATCCATACTGCCTCTGTGCATCCTCACATATAAAAGTAAGTGGGAATGGGTGCCACTTAGAGTTAGAAACATCCAGAATATATTTGTTGTTCAATGGCTGATTTCACAGGTGATATCGCACGGTAGTTAGCAGGCTATGGAGTTAGATAACTAGCTTCAAATTGTGACTCTGACAGCCTTGTGACCTTGGGCAAGTTTCTGAACCTCTCTGTGGGGACAGGACTATCCACCTCATGGGGTAAGGGTGAGGAATGAATGAGATAATATATTTTAAAAAAATGCGTGGCACAGCTCCTGGCAAATGGTAAGCACTCAATAAAGTGCACTCAAAAACCAAAAATGTCTGCAGACTCTTTCTTCCCTGAGAGTTTAGTGGTTCCCCTGAGTCTAAAACTCAGATGGCAATGGCATATGCACTCGAGTCATATTTGCAGTCTCCGCCGGGCAGATGCATGCCTTCCCCACTACTAATGGTCTTCTTCAGCAGTCATGGGGATAAGCCCCCATACAAATGGTTGTGGAAAAGTTCATATGCTTGGAAAATTAAGCATTGAGTTTGCTCTGATTTCTGAACTTGATCTGATGCTCAAATGTCCTCATTTTGCACTGTGAAACTATCATCCATTTCCCATTTTGACTCTAAGTTTGGCTTCAGGCAACCAGTTGACATAGTTTAAAATGGAAATGCCAGTCCTGTCTTCCCACCGAAGCCCCTTCCCAACCTTTCAGCAGAATCTTTCCATGTGTCATTCTCCTTTCATGACTTTTAATTAAGCCTTTGAGACCATGTCCCTCCTTCTCCCCCAACTGCCCTCAAGTGATCAGGGCCCCATTAAAAACAGCTGTTGGGGCTCATTAAGTTCACATGCTCTGGCTTCTCCTCTGCACTGAAGACCTGGCCCAGCTCCCTCAGACTTATCAGACATGCTTTGTGTCGGACCCATTCCAGCCCCTCTGTCTCCCCCGTCAGTGGACTCCCTGGGCCCTGGCTGGAGTGCCCTAGGCTGCTGGGTGGAGTCAGTATGGCCAGATGTCTTCCCATCTTGAATAGTATACATCTTGGTTTGGCCCAGGCAGTGCCTGAGCCATGTGACTTGGAGGGCCTGGCAGTGGGCCTGACTGAAGACTTGGAAGGAGCTCCGTTCCATCCAAGGCGAACGTTGACTTCAGAGACTCACTTGTTCCCTCAAAGCATGTTTACTGAGCCCTTATGTGCCTGCTAGCCAGCGTGACCTCTGGGATTCAATTGGAAGTAGAGTCAGAAATGGCTCCTTTCCTACTGGAACTGGTTAGCTGGGGAGATAAGCGTAGGTGATTATCAGCTGTGGTAAGTGCTGTGAATTAAGCAATTAAACAAACCTGAGGTGGTTGGGGAAGTCTTCCCTGAGGAGGTAACTTGAAAGTCAACTGAAGAGGGAGGAGGAGAAGATGATATTGAAGACAGTGCCTGAAGCATGAGAAGAACTTCGAGGGCAGAGAACACCATGTATAAGGCACGGAGGCGGCCAAGGTTACTGCCGTCTATGGACACATGGTTGGCCTTCAGATGGAGGTGGAGAAGGAAATTCATGCCCCCCTCTCATCTCAGCCTGACCTGGGGTACTATTGTCTCTCCCTCTTGTTTCCTTCTCCCACTCACCTTTCCAACAGCCACCATCTCCTGACGAGAGCACCAGAATTTTGCAAGGAGAGTGGAAGACGAGAAAGTTCTCTTCTGGGGCATTTGGAGGCACTGTTGAGGGCAGTGAGAGGATCTAAAACTTCATATTCAAATGCAGCTGCCACCCTTGCTTGTTCCAAAGGAATCGAGCTTAATAATCATAACTAGACTTCCGTAAGGCCTTACACACATTTCCTCTGGAATCTGAAGAACCTCTTTGAAGGAGGACAGACTGGGGAAGGGCTAAATCCAAGCAACCTGGTGCCTCCATCTCTGTAACCACTTAGCCCAGTCAGGAGGGGGTTTGAGCATCATTACAATAGCTATTGAGGGCAAGGGCACAGAGGATCCTACCAAGTACTTCTTTCCAAAATAACAGCTTTGCAACAAATTTTTTTAAAACAATATCTTGATAGCTAGTTGACCAATGATGAATAGGTACATCATGTGGTGTGAAGTTAGGGTCAGTCTGTTCCACAGTCGAATATCAGGGCTGAAAGTGTGAAACCTGGAGAAAAGTAGGAAGGAGTGGCTCTTCTGTGTGCATGCAATGCAGAGACCCAGGCCCCACCCTCAGATGGAAGAACCAGCCCTCCCTGCTCTATCTCTAGCTTTCCCTCACTCCTCACAAATGAAAACAACAGGCAGTATGATACTGAGTTTCTAAGTGAGTTGTTTTAAATCATTGTTCAGTCTGCACCAATCAAAACAGAAGGCATCCCCCAAAAGGAAAGGCAAAACAGAAAGCAACAAAGTTCAGCCAACCTTGTCTGCAGATCCTCTTGCTATGAACTGTGGAACAACTTCCCTTTCTGAGAAACTCTGAATCTGTAGCATTAGAATACTTATAAAGATGGCACATAGTAGGTGGTCAATGACCATTTTTTGCTGAGTAGATGTAAGCAGAGGTTCTCTGAGGTCTGTGCTCAGCACTCTGCACCCATCATCCCATTTAATCTTCCCAACAACCCTATGAAAGTGTTGTTGCTACCTCCATCTTTCAGTTCAGAAAACTGAGACAGGTTAAAAAGACTTCGCTCAAGGTCACACTGATAGCGATGATTGTCAGAGTCTCCAATTCTGAAGCAGGTATGTCAGCCTCAGGGCTAAAACCACCTTCCAGGTAACACAAGCTTGGTGCTGTGTTTCTTGCTCCCAAGTACCCTTCCTTACTGGCTTTTGTTACCACCTGGGACTGCTCAATTCGCATGCCCTGGCTATGGGTTCTAAACTCAGGTTATCTACCTGATCTGCCTTTGGGACAGGAATCAGACTTCTCTGAGCAATCTTGAGTTATCCAGTAGTTGAAGAAAGATTTTTTTTTTTTAAATCAAGTTCTCTCTGCCTCTTTTTTTCTCTGTCTTTGCATTTTTTTTTTTCAAACAACCTCATCCCTATATGTTTTATCAAAGGTAGCTGTGGACTAGGCACTTGCAATACCTATCAAAATTGAGAGTTCCTCGAAGCCCCTCTGCCTGTCTGTTCACCCTTGGGACAGGGTGGGAAGTGGACACCTTCCAAGATGCTTGGCTTAATTTGGGGGGGGAGGGGGAGTAGTATAGGAAGGGACCTGAGAAAATATCGCCTCGATTTTCTTTTATTGGGGGTGGGTGGAGTAGAGTATGGAGAAGACAACTGAACATGATTTATTGTGAAGAGACACAGAGAAAACAGTTGATCAGACTGGACTCTGGCAATTCTGTCCTGACCGTTCCATAACCCAGTACAGTGCTCACCTAACTTACTCAACTCCACTCTCCCTGCCAGTAATCATTTAATCCAAACACTTGTTGGCAGGGAGGTCCGTTCAGGAAATCATCGTGGTCACTAAATTTACCTAACAAAACTGTATTGCCTGTAATGAAAACCAAATGACATCTTTCAGATTCGGTGACCCAGGTGTCCATCAATGACTCAGGTATTTGACCTTGGTATTCACAGTGATTTGTAAATCATGACATCAGCAGTTATCTGCTTCCTGCTTAATAGGGTAACCAAGTCTTTTTATAATCAGTGTAAACTTGAAATTCAAAGCTACCCATAAATGAGCATGGTACAGTGGTGTGGCATCTTCTCTGCCACCAAGTTGCTGTCATGGAATCCTAATTTAAGGGGGAGTCAGGGGAGGGAGAAGTGAATTTAAAAAAAATGTTAAATGGAAACATAGCCCAAAAAGTAAATGCCAGTTGGTACTCGGTATAGAAGAAACAAATGCTATATGCCTTAGTCCTTACCCAGGAGACCGTGCCCACTATTGTTAGAGCAAAATCTGAGGCACTTTTGGAGAAAGTGGACGCCTAGGCATATAATCCTCCAGGAGCCTTGGCTGGCCCTTCTGTTCCTCTTCCTATCATTTCTGGTAGGATGTAGACTAATCTGATCCACACGAGTGGATCGTTAGTATATGTTTAGACTATAGCCTAGCAGAGCTCTGGGAGATTGCTCTGGGAGATCCTGATGTGCCCATGTCTTCCCCTGTGATTGGAGCGGATCTCCAACATCACTCTCATGGACTTCATGGAATCTTCCCTCTTTCTCAAGATTTTCAGTTGACTTTTTAATCTATTTGCCTTGTACCTGCTTTGTATTATCCAGTATTTATAACATTAGATGGAGAGATAGTGACCAAATATATAGGTCTAATAGCAAGAGTACTAATTGACTAAGCATGTTTGAGTAGGGACTAATTTTATAATTAGGGATGGAGGTGGTATGATGATTTTGATTCTCTAAACAGCTGGGAGGATTTAGTCAATATCCAAATATGGAGGTCACTTCTGTCCTTGTATATTTATTGATTGATTGGAGGTTAACCTCCCTTTGCTTCAGTGTCTATATCTGCAAAACAAGGATCATGACATTCAAATAAGCAAAGATACAGATTTGTCTAACATGACCCAGTGTAGGCTGGGTTAAAACTCATAAGAGTACTAGTGTAGGGGGGGGCCTGCGTGGCTCAATCGGTTAAGCGGCTGCCTTCGGCTCAGGTCATGATCCCAGGGTCTTGTAATCGAGCCCCGCATCAGGCTCCCTGCTCAGCCTGCTTCTCCCTCTCCCTCTGCTTGTGCTCTCTCTGTCAAATAAATAAATAAATCTTTAAAAAAAAAAAAAAGAATACTAGTGTAATCTAAAACATTGCTGTCCTGTCTGAGAGAACTTTCTACACTGATGGAAATGTCCATAATCACAGCCAAGGGAGAAGCAGAGCACTTGAAATGTAACTAGTGCACCCAAAGAACTAGATTTTTAATTTTATTGAGTTTTAATTCACATAAAATTGAATTTAAATCTGCAGGTAGCTGGTGGCTGCCATATTGGACAGCACAGCTCTGTGGGATCGAGTTCGTAATGCTGGCTCCTAAAAATGGGGAAAGTTTGTCAAGACTCCCAACCAGCAGGGCCCAAGTAGTGTCCATATAGCTAAGATCTTCTTCAGATAGCAAGAGTGGAACCAGGTTGCCCAAGTCATTCACTCCAGCTCCCCTGGATAACAGAGAAAAACCCTATTACTATCAAAGCAACCAACTCTTTTCTAAAAGGTGGCAGCAGGGCTTTTCATTTTTGGCTGATTCTTCACCATGACCTAGTAATAAAGGATGAATCTTTCGGACCAACTCATTGCTGGACTTCTGTGCCTGACTCAACCCAACTCTACAGATAGGTAGCAAACAGCCCTGCGGTGGCCCAGAGCTACGGGGAATTTAGCTCAGGGTAAAGATATGTTACAAATTAAATGTTGCAGTCGGTATGTAAAGCTGCAATAAATAGAAACTGAGTTACATCAAGGATGGAATTAAACCTTAAATTTAAACTCCACAGTACTGTAATTAAAACTTAGCCTGTAGCAAATCATTCACTTGAGATTAAAGTAGTGTGGGGAAGCAGAGGTTTGGGTTTACCTTGCTTTCTACAATTTATAAGTCTGAGCTACCAAAAGCTAACAGCCCTGCCCCCAAACCCAGCTCCCAATTAAAAACACAGTTTGAAAACCTTTAGGAGACTGGAGGGGCCCCTTTAACAGAAGTCTGCCCCTTCCCCCCTGCCTAAGTCTATGAACAAATTAAAAAATATTACCTGGTCCCCTGATGGTCTTCTGAGTTGACACAGTGTTTTCATTAATACATCATTAGGGTAATGACATTGTGCTGGCGTTTTGCTTTCAAAACAGCCTGCACTTCGACGACTAGGAATACAGGCTTAGGGCCTGTGAACACTTTGTTCCTGGGAAATAGTCTTCAGGTCATAGAAAGGGGAAAAAAAAAAGAAAGAAAGAAAGAAAAAAACAACCAAGGAAGACCAACTGTAATTAATGTTTTAATGTGTGTTCTCTTTATCCTAATCTGGGATGTTCAAGGCTTGCTTAGTGTTTGATTTTTGTTTGTTAGTTTAACTAACAAACTGAACACTGGGGTTAGCTTAACCATGGCCTTAACTCCTAGAGCCAGCAAGCATCTCCAATTCCCCCCAAAACAACCTCAAATAGGTTTCTCTCAGGTTGGAAGTACATCATTTTGTGTAAAAGCAGTCTGAGGATCCAAAGTTGAAACTGTGTATTTTTTATTTTCTAGACTGTGAACTGTTACCTCATAGACAATAATGGGTTTATTCTGGTGTCTGAAGACTACACACAGGTGAGTGAGAAATTTCTACCAGCTCAGAGTAAGGAGCTCATGATGTGCTTGAGTGAGGGGGCATGAAGGGTGGTGTTAAAACTTTGAGACAATGATCTATATTTAAGAGGTAATAGCAGGAAATTATAAAACCTTATTTCTATCCCTCTAAAAATGTCACAGCCTACTTCTCAGCAGGCCCCAAAGAGTTTTTACCTCCCATTTGGGGGGGTGGGGCACGAGGTGAGGGCAGAGCCCACGGTCTGCTTTCTCACTCATAAAATGTTCAGTTTATAGGAACTCTTTGCCTCAAGGGTAGAGGTGCCTTAAAGAGTTTGGGCAATTTTAAGGAGATTTCCTTCTTTTGATATTTAGATATTTTCCCATATATGAATATATATATATATATATATATGGGAAATACATACATATGTATATATACACACAGACATAGACAAACACACACATATATATTCCAGCATAATTATTCTTTATGACTTCTTTCTGGTTTTTGCTTTTTCAAAATCAGTTATCTGAGTTCAGGGATTAACTTGGGCTCTCAACACTGAGGGACAAGGATCCAGAAATAGGCAAAGAATGTTCTTCATTTGATTGAGCTGTGTGTAGTGGTGGGGCAGGAAGGAAAGAGATGGGAAGAAACCAAGCCATGGGGCCAAGCACAGAAATCTTCACTGTGTTTGGAAATCAAAATAAGAGTTCAAACCAATAGCATTGTCCTAGAGAAAACAGGTTTCTCCTTTAAAACTTTGTGCATAGAAAACCTTGTCTGGAATTAGAAATTAAATTAGCATATTCAAAGAAGGTAAAATGCAGGCATGTTTATTAGTGTGACATGATAAAGTAACACTAGAGGAGGCACGTGGTCTCTGGTACTTGTTCTCTTCCTTCCCCTGGTTTGGGGGGGGCGGGGTGTGGCAGGCATATCACGTGACCTGCCTGAGCCTCCTGGCGGGCTCTGTAAAAGGATGATGGTTGAGGACCATTTGATAATGAAGCCCCATTTAAATCATTTGAAATTCTTTAGCAGTCAAAAGTACGTTAGACCTATTGATGCCAAATAAATTAGTTAATTGTCCTTAAGTCCCTAAGGAGTTTGAGCTTAATGCCTTGTTAATTGATCAGCACTGGCTCCAGGTCACATGTGGAATCCTGCTTCAGTTTTCCTTCTTATTCATGAAAAGCTTGTGGGATTCTTAAATGCACCTGTGATGGATGAAAAACACACAGGGTCAGGAATCAAACTTGCCCACACCCTGTCTCCTCAAATGCTGACCATCACTGGACATGGGACAGTTGGTAAAGATTAGATAGGAGTGAGCCCAAGAAGCAAGGCCAGTCTCTGAGAGAGCAGGAGAGCCCTGAGGTCCATGGTAATGTGTCTGTTTGGCTGGGAGAAGAAACCCCCAGACATTCAAGAGTCAATGGAGCAGGAACCCAAATTAACCACCTGTGAGGAGGAAACCTGTCCTCCTGCCATGATGGTGGGGAGGGCTGAGATAGGACCCTGGTCCCATGCCAGGGAGGAAGGCCATGGTGGATACCTTCCCGTGGTCAGTCCTTGACTAGCCATCAGTGTAACCCAGACCGGCGTGCGGGCTCTGCTCTCAGCTGGATCTCTCCAGGGCACAGACCCGCAGCACGGCCCAGGGAGCCTGCAGGCCGGCTCTGCCCCAACTTGTTTGATGTTGTCTGGTTTCCTGCACTCCAATTAGGATAATTCTTCTTCATCTAACAACCAGTTCCATTGACCCTGACATATTTACACACACAAAATACAAATGTCCTAGCTCCTAGCGGCAGCACACACCCACAGGGTTTGCGAAAGATTCCAGGTGCCCCCGGAATGTAACAGGCAATGCTCCACGTTCAGTCAGTGAAATGTCATGTCCTTCTTTCTCCTCTCTTTCTTGACTTTCTGGCAAAGTCTTTATATGCCTTTCTGCCTGAAAATTCCCAGGAGCGTGGTTGAGGTCACTCAGTGGTAAATTGAATCGAGATTTAGCTAATACAAAGCCTATGGAATTTATTAATTCAGGCTCTTAGAGTAATGCCCTTGACCCACCCACATGTAAGCTATAACTCCTTAGAGCACCCATAGCAGACATGGGGGCTCTCTCCTGGTCTACACCAGCTCAGTCCGGGGTGTTGGCAGAGGAAGGCCATTGCCCCAAGCTCTGTTCTGCTGCAGGGCATACACCCTCCCCCATGAGACCCCGAGGCTAGTGGTTCCAAGAGACTGGAGTGATC
Source organism: Neomonachus schauinslandi (assembly GCF_002201575.2). NCBI lineage: Eukaryota > Metazoa > Chordata > Mammalia > Carnivora > Phocidae > Neomonachus > Neomonachus schauinslandi. The sequence goes on along the minus strand of NC_058403.1, from coordinate 191,957,254 downwards.
AAGGAGGATGTTAATCCTTCATCCCACCATTCAGAGTCTGCAAATCTCATCCCACCATTCAGAGTCTGCAAATCTCAGCCAGCACCAAGACCTAGTCTGAAGCCAGAACATCAGCCAGGTGGTGGGAAAGGGCTGCTCATCCCCAAATGCCCTGCAGACAGTCCCACAGTAAGGGTGAGCCATTAGAAGTCGCCTGGCCGTGCTGCCTCTTCCAGGGGCTGGACTCTGGACTGCCTTATTTGTCAACATAGTAACTGCCCAGGGACAAAATTGCGAGTGATCCTCAGAAAATGATTGTGAGAAAGGACCTATTCTCAACAGCAGGAAATTTATAGGTCCAATGAAGAGGACTGCTATATTTCCCTAAACAGGTCATCCAGGAATTATAAACAATCCTTTTTATTACTGCTTAGGAAGCCCTTTCTCAGCCTGTTCCTGTCTATGAAGGAGTGTTTTAATCACAGGGGACTGAGTGCAGATTAATGCTTACAACATCTGAGCGCGCGTGCATGTGTGTGCACGTGTGTATGTGTGACTGTGCACGTCTGTGCGCTCGTGTGCTTGGGGTGTTTCAATTCCAGCGCTCAGCATGTGTTATGCAATGCCAACCCCCTCTGCCCCTGCCATGTACTATGGAACATTCCCATCTGCTTACTAGTATGCTCTGTAATGCCATAACTTCTCCTGACTATTAAGACATTTTCCACTTTTTATGTAACCTGAAAACGTGCCTTCTGCTTCTGTCAGCTCCAGAACACAGACTGCGTCCGTTTCTGATTCTTCTCTGGTGTTTGAGCACATTGTTTATCTATACTTCCTCCTGGGTTCTTCTTTTCTTCCCCGCAGACTGGAGACTTTTTTGGTGAGGTGGAGGGAGCTGTGATGAACAAACTGTTAACAATGGGCTCCTTTAAAAGGTAAGGATTTTATGGTCCCCCACACCCCCTGAAAGAGTTTGCCTAAATAAAATAAAACAAACCAAGGTCAAATAAAGCAAGCCCAGACTTGACCCCGTGGCTGGTTTGTACTTGTGTTCATGCTCCAGAAGATCTTGCTGAAATTCGATGCCTCTTGCGTGAGTGTTAAAGAGTCACAGAAACTCAGCTCACAATGAGTTTCCTGTTCACCCAGCATAGGGTTTATTGGAGGCCAATATTGAAGTCAGAGCCTGCACTGGGACAGGATTATAGCAGTCTTGAGCAAGTGATTGCAAAGATGTAGGAAACGTTTTCCCCTGGTTAAAAAGGAGTGTATGTCTCACATTTTGGCAACCTGGGGAAGCTTGCTAGAAATCTGGAAATCGGGGATGAAAAGTGACATTTAGAGACCTGCCAAAATAATTTTAGAAAATCAAGTGAAAGCTCTCAAAACCTGCTCCCAGATGGAGGGGAGTTTAAATCTGCTGCTAGAAGAAAACCCAGATGGTGCCAAATTCCACTGGAGGCAGGTACTACTCACCTGGGCCATGACAGCCACCACTGACCCTAAGGGAAGCTTATGTCGGACCGCTTCTGCGTAGCCCCATGTCTCTCCTGGGCAGGCCAGCCGTGCTCTTGGGGACGCCAAATCCTATGGGGAAAGCTGTCTCCCCATGAGTTCAGGAGGTCAGTAATGTCCCCCAGGAGTCAACATGTCTCCCTTCCCTTGGCCTCCCAGGAAATGGCAGCCTTTGAAGTGGTGCTTCCGTGGGCATATTTGATGCTGTTAAGTACGTAATAATAGCAGGCGCTCCAGGGATGGACCCGGGCTCGCCTGAGAGAACCACTACCGCTGTGGTGGGAACGGCAGGCCCCTGGTTATTACTCCCTGCAGCTGAATGGCCAGGAAGTGTTAGCTCAGGAAATCGGACTTTTATGCCAGTCAACAAGACCCACTGAGGGCTGTGCTGAAAGCAGGGAATTCAAAAATGATGACCCAATTTTTGAGATTCCATAGCTTGTTTGTGCCAGAAGGAGGGAAAAAAAAGAAATGATATAAGAAAACTTGGCCTCACTCCAGCACTTCTGCAATCTCTGACACCCTTGCCTGCCCCCAACCCTCCTGCAGCAGTGTGTTCCATTCCCTTTCTAAAATTCAAGTGCCGTTTTTTCCTTGTTTTGCCAGGAGTCATTGGTCATGTGCTTGAAAAGTCAGCTTGGAGCTGGGCTTGGGTTGCCATGGAGTTTTCCATGACTTCTCCAAGCTTCCCAGGGCAGCTTCTGGATTGTCTGCTGTCCGGGGCTTCCCTGGCTTTTCCTATCTTTATGTGGATGTGAGCCTTTGTATCGCGTTCGCTTGTTTTCGACTGGGGGGGGGGGGGGGGGGTGAGACAAAAGATGAGAAGAATCACACACGTGTTTCTCATTCGAAAGCATATTTTTCAACTTCTTGAACAAAATCTTATTTTTTTTCTTTTCCCTCTTGGATAGTCCTTTCAAACAGCTTGGTGGGAGAAGGAAGAAAGTTGTAGTGGGATTTTAAATTCCCAGTCTTCTTGATGTGAGTGAAGTGTGGCTGGCATGAATCTAGAACTTTCTTTTACTATGAGAGGAGCTAACATATTTGAGAAAAGGGAAGGACTGGGGACTTTACTCAAGTGTAATTGCATCTGTTGTCATCGGGGGGAATTGGCTGACAACACTCATGGGCCTCTTCGAAAGGGCCCTCACCGGGGCCATGAGAGCAATGAGAGTTTACGTTTTAGAGTCAGATGGACTGGATTCAAATCCAGACTCTGACGTTTCCTAGCTGCGTGCCTTAGAATGAGTCAAGTGACCGCTCCAAGCTTTGGTTTCCTTACGTGGAAAATGAAGGCGATAATTATAATTGCTTCCATGGGCTGCCGTCAGAGTTAATGAGATAATAATGAGCAGAAAGATTGTACTCAATGCCTGGCATATATTAAGGGCTCAATAATTGCTAGTTGGTGCTGCGATGTGTATTGTGGATCTTTGCTCAGGCTTGGCTTTGCTGTCTGCTTGGCACCAGGTAGCGCTCCTTCTGCATTCCTGCACCTCACAGCAGGCTTCCCACGACCAACATCTGGCCAGGGGGCCTCCAGTGTTGGGGACTGCAGTGCATCCTCAGTGCACTAAGGGTGACAGTCCTTTCATTCAGAGAAGACCTGTATTTCAGAACCTCTGAAAGGATGTAGCCGAAAGTACCTGGCGGTGCTCTGGGACAGAAGTCCCCCCCAAGAACACAGGATGCCTGGAAGCTGAGTGGCTTTGGGGACGTGGTTGAGCTGAAGTAAATCTCAGGACTGGGTCCCTGAACTGACCTCTTCTCTCTCCTCCCAATGTCTTGGACAATGTCGGGATGGCACAAGGTCTCTTGATTGATCTGCTTATATCCATTCTTTAAAAATGAGTTTCATAGACAAGAATCCTACAAACCATCTTCTCCAGAAAGAGTTCCCAGAGAACACTATCTCCCTTTGTCTGTCTCCCTTTCTCCCTCTCCCGTGGTCCAGATTTGCTACCTCTCTATCTAAAGCAAGATGATGCTTGTTTACACGGCAGTGGACTCTTTCCTTGATTGTCTGGTCACTTGCCTGGTGACCCGATGGTCGTTTTACTTAGCAAGGGAGGGAGGGAAAGAATATCCACATCCAGGCCTAGGTGCCATGGGGAAGAGAGGGAAGCCATAGACTTGTGCAAATTACCAATGTGAGGGAGCTTTGAGAAAGTTCTGCAGCAGTGTGTGCAAACAACCTAAGAGACAAAATAGTCTCTCCTGGTCACTTTAGCTCAGTCTTTGACTTGACTGTGTTTACCCCGCTTACATGTGACATTAGCATCCAGGGGCCAAATAACATACCAATAGCTTCAGCGGCATGAAAGCAATGATCACAACGGCAACCTTCCCTGAGCACCTACCCCACACCAGACCTGGGCTGCACCTGACATATCCTACCCCTTTCAGTACTTTTCAACAACTCAGTGGGACAGGTATAAACAGGACCAGCTGCACAATTTGCAGGCCCCAGTGCAAACTGAAAATCTGGGGTCTCTTGTTCAAAACGTTTTAAAAATTTCAAGGCAGTGACAGCAGAGCATTCCACCAAGCCTGGGGCCCTTCTAAGTACAAGGTTCTGTGCAGTGACACAGGTTGCATGCCCATGACCCCAGCCCTGGGTGTAAATATACCCATTTGATAGATGGCAATAATGAGGCTTGGAAAGGTTAAGAACCTGCCCTAAGTCTCTGTGTAAGAACGCTGGGTTCAAACATCCTGTACTCTGAGCACAGAGAATGTCTAGCTTCTGCCCTTAACCTGGTTCTGTGTACAGTAGCACTGTGTTGTACGTGGAGCTCCTTCCAGTTCTGTTTGAGAAGGGAAAGGTAGCTGAGGACGATGTTGGCTCAGCAGTGTCTTATCTGGGCAAGCAGAACTTTCAGGATGGGAGGCCAGCCGCACAATAGCCTCGCCCAGATTTCTTTCAGCTGAAGTTGATATCCCTTTAAACCAAGCTGCGTTCCCAGGCTTCCTGTAATTTCTCATGAGATACTGTGTGCCCGGTCAGCTTTTTGTGTTTCAAACAGAGAACTCCAAGTACTTCTTCATTCTTATCACGAGAGTAAGTGGACTCCCTGGGTAGTGACTCATTTAGGGTTTTTCAATTTAGCTATTTTTCTTTTTCACTCGTATTCACATCCAGTAAGAGCCTTGCTTTCTTATTTCTCAAAATCCACACTCCATGGGTTCTTTCTGCTGTCATTGGCAGTGACATCACCCCTCTTATGATTACTAAGAGAACATCTAGTTTCAAAATATTTTTCTTAGAGTTCCTGTAAGGATAATTTCTTAGAATTCATGTATCTCCCCCGCTCCTTGTCCCCGGTGATTCAAATTCAATGTCAAATACCCAGGAAAAGTGAAAATCTATGCATATATGTTTTATATATAAAGTGAAAAACGTGTGTGTGTGTGTGCGTGTAGCCAGTCATAGGAGAGTATCTACAATTCCTGAGAGGGCCTCTTGATACACTGAGCTTAAGCTAAGAGGAGTCCGGGTTGAGCACCAGAATTGTACTGTGTGGCCTTGCCCAGACTCCCCATCTCGCCCAGCCTCATTTTCTTCCTCACCCAAATATGGACCTCGAGATTTTGTGAGAATTAGCTAAAACAAAGTATGTGAAATTGCTCTGCAAATTACAAAGCTATTGCAGGCAGGAGGTGAGATTAACTCTTGGATAAGGCCTCCAAGTATCTTTTTTTTTTCTTTTCATTTTCTTCTTCTTTTAATTTTAATCACTAAGGCTCCCCAAAAGGTGGTTACTTTGCAACAGTTACCTCCAGGGCACAGCCGTGGGGGTGGGCCCGTGGGCCTGGACTCAACCAGCATCCCTGGAGAGCTTTTAAAACATACCTGTGCTGGGCGCCTGGGTGGCTCAGATGGTTAAACGTCTGCCTTCGGCTCAGGTCATGATCTCAGGGTCCTGGGATCGAGTCCCACATCAGGCTCCCTGCTCCTTGGGAGCCTGCTTCTCCCTCTGCCTTTCTCTCTCGCTCTGTCTCTCATGAATAAATAAATAAAATCTTTAAAAAAAAATGCCTGTGCTTAGGCTGCACCCTGAGACATTCATGTGCAATCCGGCTGGGGACAGAGCCCAGACATTTATGCTTGTTGAAAGCATCCACATGCTTCTTATGCACAGTCAGGGTCAGGAGCACCAGGGTACCGGTCTAGATGCTGTCCATTTTGGAGTTGCCTGACATCGGGCAACTTTAACTCACTAAATTTCAGTTTTCTCAGCAGCAAAACAGAACTGAAAGAATTTTTCACATACCTGCTAGTGGGGGTTAAATGGAATAATGTGTTCTTTTACCAAACATCCTGGTGGGTTCTGCCAAAAGGTCTTCCTTTGTTCTTTGTGTATCTGATTAAGCTTGAGGAAGCAAAGACCAATTGGCCACACCTGGCCTTTGGCTTGCAGAAAAACGGACTGTTTGCTAATAATCTGTTTTTGCTTTGGGAGCGACTGATAGTTCCTCTCTGTCTGGGCTGTGTGTTTTTTGCTTTATTCGGTTTTGTTTGTTTTATGTGCTTGGTGCCACATGCCTGAGTTCTCACCCCTTCACGACCGTATTTTCCCTACGGGGCCTGGTGAATGTCTTCTGCACCTCTCCCCACACATTCATTAACATAGTTGACTTGTGTAGAATTCCCTGCGGTGGTGGCTCCTTCTGCCCTTGAAATTGCCTTTCTAGAAAGGTGACACATCAGGCAGAATTCAGGGCTTGGGCCGTTCCTTCTCCTGTCTCTACATGATGGAACTATACAGGCTGGATATAGGCACCATGGCCAGTGACTAGAGCTCTCCCTGTCCTTGGCCATCACATTGCATTTCAGCCAATGCCTTGGCCTTGGAGTCTCGAGAGTGTTAAAGGAGATGTCTGTTATGTTTGGAAGGCTGCTCTCTCATGCCGACCGCCCCCCCCCCCCACTCCAGTGTCTAATACTCAACTCTCATGTAATGAATGTAATGGCTTCTCGGTTTCCTGTTGACCCGACCGTTTCCACAGAAGTATGCTTTGTCAGAGGTGGCATTGAAAGGAACAAGAAGACAGATTGGCTTGAACAAGTGGGTTTCTGAGCCAAACTTTCTGGAATGCAGAGAGACATGAAGATTCCAGTGCACCGCTCTTTAAAATCCTAAAGCTGGGCGCCTGGGTAGCTCAGATGGCTGAGCGTCTGCCTTCAGCTCAGGTCATGATCCCGGAGTCCTGGGATTGAGTCCCGCATCGGGCTCCCCGCTCTGCGGGAAGTCTGCTTCTCCCTCTGCCTCTCTCTCTCTCTCTCATGAATAAGCAAATAAAATCTTTAAAAAAATAAAATAAAATAAAATCCTAAAGCTGCTGCTTGAGCATCCCCAATGACAACAGTAAGAATCGCTGCCCTCCTCCTCTTCATCATAATAGCAGCATGCCTCCTTTATTAAATACTGAGTACAGGCTCGCCATCATTCCAAGTAGTTTACGTGTATTACCTTCATGAATCCCCATAACAACTCTGTGACATAACTACCACCATTATATCCACTTGACAAAGGAGGACCTGGACATGGAGGCTCTGAGCATCCGAGTGTCTTGTCCAAGTTCACCCACAGTAGTGAGTGGGGGAGATGGAATTTGCACTGATGTCTCTCAGATCCTAGATTGCAGACCATATTTATCCAATCCCCACTCATCTTCTCCCCTAGTTGGAGTAGACTGAAGTATTTCTTACAGAGATATTTGTTCACATTTATGCTTATTTGGCTTCAGGAGATTGTCAAAGTTTCTCAATCAAACTTTGAGTTCAATATATCAGTTAGTAGTTAGTTTTACCAGAAGTAATAAAAAATTCCAGAGTAACAAGGGACTAAAGAACATAGGAGTCTTTTTCTCTTTTATGTGAAGGAAGTCTGAAAATACAAATTTGTTGTCATCATGGACCCATGACCACATCTTTTTTTCTCTACCTTCCTCTGTTGGCATTTAAATTCAAGGTTACTTCATGGTCCAAGATAGCTGCTTAGTTCCAGCCATCACATCTGCAGTCTAGGCTGGCAGAAGGAGGATTCAGAGAGGTCCAAAAGTCCAAGTAAAATTTCTTGATTGAAATTTATTTTAATAAGTAATTGTATTAATTTATTAAAGTAAAATATGGTTTATTTATTCAAGGCATTTAGTCCCATACAATACTTCTGCTTCATCACATGGCCTCACCTAGCTACAAATGAACCTGGGAAATGTGCATATAAAAAGTCGGGGTTCAGACTGGCAAAAGAGGAAAATGGACTTTGGGAGACTATGATAGTCTCTGCCATATCCAACATAACTGTTTACTTCAGATCACACAGGTCCTCTAAATATTCCATCTGATTTCCTGTGATATCCACCTGGACAGTCTTCCAGAGATGAGGCTGTGTTCACAACTCCTAGATCCCCCCACACCCCACCTGCCCAGTGCAGTCCTGAACACAAATGGTCACAGCCACCAACTAACCCATCTGTCCACGATGCTGGACCCCAAGCAGCACAAGCAGGGGCACTCAATAACATTTGTGGGGGTGACCGACAGCAATAATGGCACCAACAACACCAACATCCCTAGGTACTGACACGCCGAGCCTCAGTTACATGCCCTGCAGCGTGCTGAGCCCGGCACAGGCATCGTCGTGGTACGGTGCTGGGAAATGTAGACGTGAACTTGGCAGAGCCCAAGGAAGCTCCCCCAGCATCCAGGTTTCTTGCCTCAAATGGGTTTTGCATGAACTCCTTCCCCAAGGAGAATTCTGCTGTTTCCTTCTATTTCTTACTCAAAGAGGCAAAAGAAATTTAATCTTTTCTATGTGGCATTGATCAAGATTCCATTTTCCCCTTCAGTTCAGCTAATTTTCATGGAAGGGGCAGGTGAACGGACAAACAGGCTGCCAGCTAAGTGCTCTTACCCCCACGCATGCATATTATCCTTTGCCTCGGGATGGAAGCAGCTGGTCCACTTAGAGCTGCAATAAGCTTGGAGCAGTGCTTTCACCTTCTGAGCCGTTTCTTTTCCTATAACATGTAACCATGCCCCGGACACAAGAGCTAATGCTTGCATGCTGGCACCAAGCAACTGATTCTTTCTTATTGTTACTACTTTTATTACCTGGGTGAGATGCTGACATGACCACTCTCTGAAACTTTGCTTTGTTTTATATTATCAGCACGTGCTGATGAAAAGCATTTGGTGCTTCATGTATAGGACGAGCGAGGCTTTTTCCCATGGCTCGCTCCTCAGGGTTCTGCAGTGGACCCCGGTGGCCCCAGGACCCTGTGTGCGGCCACATGGCACTTCTTCTCTGCTAATGCTGGGTGCTCATTCACTAGGTTTGTGCCAGGGATTCCCAGGCCGGGGTTCAAAGGTGGCAGGGCCAGGGTCATGTAAATTGAGCACCTCTGCTGTGTTCCATGTGCTGGGCTGACCTTGAAGAGTGGTGCAGTCTCTGTAAGAAGTTGCTCTGGGATGACATGGGCCACCAGTGTGAAAAAGAGGGAGGGGACAGCACCTTTTGGATTTTCTGTTAACACTCAGATCAACAGATTGAGCTTTTCCCCCCTCTTGGTTTTCTGAGATGTAAGAACGAGTAAGCCTTCCCATCATGACAATGGCCTTATTAAGAATTTTCTGTGTTCCCGTGCCCTGTCCTATCACTTGCAAGTTGAAAGCTGCCCCAGAGAACACATTTTAAGGCTCGACAAAGAATACATATTTTCACATGCTACCCTAGTGAGTCACTTCTCATACTTGTAGATTCAAAAACGCTTAAATATGTCCCATGGTGAGTTTCTATGTCAGATGCCTCCCTACCCTGTTTTTATTTTTTTTTTATTTTTTAAAGATTTATTTATTTATCTGAGAGAGCGAGAATGAGAGAGAGAGAGAGTACATGAGAGGGGGGAGGGTTAGAGGGAGAAGCAGGCTCCTTGCTGAGCAGGGAGCCCGATGCGGGACTCGATCCCGGGACTCCAGGATCATGACCTGAGCCGAAGGCAGTCGCTTAACCAACTGAGCCACCCAGGTGCCCCCCTACCCTGTTTTTAGGACTGTATTTGCAAATACTAAGCTGTTTCAAGATTGGTTTTTAGGCAAATTGTTTAGCCAGACCTCATTCAGTGAGTCATTGCAGCTAAAGGACCTGGCCTCCTGGGCACACAGTAGGTGTTTAATAAATGCTGGTCCCTGCAGTTCCTCACAAGTTGAAATTAGCTGAGTGCATGCCTTTGAGATTGAACTTTCTAGTTCTTAGAAGAAATATTTTTCTTGGTCGTGATTTTTGTCTCGTTGGAAAAGAGCAGAATCAGCAAAATCGCTTTCAGCAGGTCCCAGTGTCATGGGCCTGTCATCCACGGGGCACACAGGGCTGTCTATGTTTTCTCTGCAGCACTTTGAATTTCTTCTTCAGACACCGTATCTGCCTTCCGTCAGAGTTTCAAAGAGACCAGTCTAGGGAGCACAGGGATGCTAATGATAAGGTCTCAGCTGTAGCCTGCGGCTGAAGTGGCCTGGTGGGGATGTCATGGGGAGTAAGGCATGTTATCTGTAATAAGAATAAACTCCCGCTGCTGAGTGCAGCGGGGCAGCACCAGTCTTGGGCTGGGCATGCGGCTGGGGGCTTATTTTAGAGCCGAATGAAAGCAGGCAATTATCATGTTCTTTAACTATAATCAGCCAAACAGGATACAGGTAGCCACAAAATGGAGTTATTTAAAACAGTAACAAAATCACTTCAAAAAGGGTAATAATCTGGAAGTCTCTCTTCCTGCAACATCTAGTTAAAGCTGTCTAAGCGTGGAGAAGACAGGGGAGGCTTGTTCTGTAACCTCCTCAATGGCAATCGGATCGGGAAAACTTCTTGGGAAATGAAAAGCTGGATCCCTGGCCCCGAGGCTGCCCCACAGCCATTGAGTTTGGCCTCACCATGTAAAGGAGAGCCTTTGAAAATGATCCCAGGAGAATCCCGAGCTTCCTGGGAGGGTGGCTCTTGAGGGGCTCTCGCTAGTCCGGCCAGTTGGTCCCTCCTGGCCCACTGACCACAGACTTGAAAGCTGATTCTGGACTTTGGCTACAAGGCCTTATCTTGGGTAGCGTTTTCTGTGACATTCCAATGAGACTGGGATAGGGCACGGGGCAGAATTGTAAGCATTTCCCAGAATCTGTCAGAGCCTGCTCCTGAGCAGAAGGCAGAGTGAAGGGGATTTAGCTTGACCCCCATCTAATTCTGCCTCTGCTATTTGTTAGGGGTGTGAACTCGGACACACTACTGAGGCTGGCTGAGACTTGGTTTGGCCCTCTGTGAAATGGGGATGATTAGAATCTATCTTGTAGGGATATGCTTCCAAGAGTACCTTGCTCACGGTTGCTAAATAGAGCTCAGTAGACATGAGCTATTGTTATCATGGTCCTCAGCTGTGAAGCCCACGGACAGAAGTTCCCGTCATGTCTCGATAACCCTGGTGTGACTCCTGAAGGTGTCTTGTACCTCAGTAACAGGTGCAAATTTTACGCTGCATTGTATGTGCCAATGAGCTAAGAAAATCGGGAGGCCTGTCCATCCTCCAGCCATCTGGGTAAAGCCTGAGTCAATTCCCATTGCATTAAACACCACCCCCATTAATTAATAATGGTAATGAAAACCAGACTAATAAATTATAACAACTGCTGCAGCCTTGCCTTCTGCTGAATGCTTCCTCCATACCGGATCCTGTGCTAAATGCAATACGTATATAACCTCAGGTCATCCCATAATCCTCCCGAAAAGGTAGCCACTTTTCTCACCATTTTACAGAGGAAACTGAGCACCCAAAGAGTAAAACAAAACAAAACAAACAAAACCACTGTAATAAGTGGACGAGTTAGGATGAAGCTCAGGTGTTACTGACTTCGAAGCTGTTGCTTTAACCACCAGGCCATACGGCCAGTCACTTGAGCCCTTGGGAATGGGGTAGCTTTAAGATCCCAAACTCCAACAAAGAACAAAATGAGGCCTTCTGTTGTAAGGATCATAACAAAGTTAGCATGCTACATAGTATATTTCAGTGTATTTCCACATGTCTGATTATTTAAATCTCAGGACATCTTTGTGAGTCATTTTACAAGGGAGAAAATGAAGCCTCAGAAGAGGGTTAGCATCTTGCTCAAGATTGCACCTTGGAGGGGCACCTGGGTGTCTCAGTTGGTAAAGCATCTGACTTCGGCTCAGGTCATGATCCCAGGGTCCCAGGATTGAGCCCCGCCTCGGGCTCCACGCTCCCTCTTCCTCTGCCCCTGCCCCTCCCCCTGCTCGTGCATGCTCTCTCTCTCTCAAATAAATAAATAAATAAAATCTTAAAATTAAAAAAAAAAAGATTGCACCCTGGATAATGGCACCCGGATAATAACCTTTCAAACTGAGGCCATACTGTATCCACGTCTACAAGACTCCAAGCGCAGGCATGTTCCATTCAACCCATGCTGCCTCTCACCACACTCTGGCCCAAGTTCCAGCTGTAGGGACAGAGTTGAGCAGTATGAAAAGGATGAAGCCAATCATAATTCTTGCCAAGTCCTAGAAAGCCCTTTAAGGGGCACCTACAGAAATCCCCTGGATGAGGTGGGGACTATGGCATAGCGGGGCAGTGAGAGACTGAATAGAGTTGTCCCTTGTGGTCTGCAGTTGGTTCCATGGTTGGGGGTAGCATCAGGGCTATGCCAATGATGAACATTTCACTGGAAATTTGTTCAGGGACTTCCCTGAGCCAGATGCTTGGCTGGTTCATGGGCTTCATTTCTGTCTCAATAAACTCAGATTCTTCTGGCATCTGCTGTAAAGAAAAAAGCCAGAGGATAGTGAACAAGACTAGAAGAAATGTTCTGGATGAGGGAGAGGCTTTGGGGATTTGCTGGGAGATTGTGTGACCACTGGGGCCCTCCTGGGCTCTGCTACCAGACACCTTTGTGGTGCTGGTCAGGAGCCCGTTTCCATCTTGATTTGGTCAAGCATGGTCAGTTTTCTACTTGGTGCCATAGATGGTTCTCTGTTTAATCCGTTTGTGTGATGCTTCTAGCATATTGTCCAGAAGAGGAGGTCTTCATCCCATAGTTTGAATTTGACCTCTTCTATCTAGTTGTGACATCATCTCTTCAAGACTCAGGCAATCAGGCAATCATTCATGCCTTCAACTTTTGGAAGCCGAATGCCTTCTCCATGTTGGGTGCTGGGCTAGTGCTCGGGGCCCAACACCTGTCCTGCTGCATGGAACTTTTATTCTAGTGTCCATTCGCAGCCCAACATTAAATATACTCCAGGTTAAGCACTGTATTATTCTAGAAAGGAATCCCTTCTGGGAGAATTCCTTGCAGTTATTTAGAAGTTCATGTGTTGCAGTATTAACATGTCATCTGGCAGTTATGTAATTTAGGCCAGACTTCAAGTGTCTCTTTTTTGGGGTACCAGAGTAGCGGGAAGGGGAGCTGGTAGGAGGATGGAAGACATGTTGCCTTTGGGATAAGATGTTTGCTCCTTCTAGAACCTTTAAGTGGCTACCAGAAACCGCCATTCTCTATTCTCCGTAAAGTTGTTGATGAGGAATTAAAATATCTGGAACAATTATAAAATGAAATGTCTTGGCAACTGAGTAAAGGTCGTAATTGGAAATGAGAGCTATACTTTCATCACCAGTGGAGGAAAAAAAATATCCATATTCTTGTTTCATAAATGGTACTGTTTTCAAAAGCAAAAATATAGTCACTGTTATGGTGGTGGTAGTTGGGAGTGGGGATTACAACAGGTGAGCCAAATGGTTTCCAAAAACTTGTCAAAGTGCCGGGCTTATCTTGGTCCAGGGTTGTTTCCTAGTGCTTGAGAGAGACAGAGGATCCTGCCAATTCTGAACTCAAAATGGCCCCTTCTAGCTCTCCTCCACCCTGGAGACATGGCCCGAGTGGATTCCCTCCAGGGCCCAGAATCCAGTTCAGAACAGCAACGTCCCTCTGGCGTATCCACGTCCATGCAAATCAACCTTGTTTAAACCAAAATGATTGTTTCATCAAGCTGGGGGGTTTCTCATCCCTGTCTCCTCATCTAATCCCAATACCTTTACTCCCTTTGCTCTTCAGTTTCCAAGTGTGACCTGTCCATGTCTCCAGTTCTAGACTTTGCATGTTCCTCATTTGTCATCTTTATTAGGCCTGCATTTATTTGTGTTTGTCACTGCTGCACTTGGCGGTGGTGTGGTGACCGTTCACCATGCTGGTTCACACTTCGCTTCCCATTTAGTGACCCTCCTTTCTATTCTTTCCTATAGAATTACCCTGTATGACTATCAAGCCATGTGCAGGGCCAACAAGGACAGCAGTGATGGCGCCAGAGGGCTATTGGATGTAAGTACGGTGCAGTCACCCAAAAAACGGGCATGTGTCTATCTGTTTCTGAGTGTGAGCATATCTTTATCTTTGGAGTAATCAAGTTTATCTTTTTTGAAACCATGAATGTTTTAAAGTGTCTCTTAATTTTACTGGTTAAGAAAAACCACTTCCATTCAAACCCAAATCCATTGATTGTATGAATGACAAGTGGGTCTGACATCTTGATGGACAAATGTGCCCCCTTTTGACGGATAGAAAAGGGGAGAAGTTTTGGAGATTCTCTCATTCTCATATAAAAGACAATTTCAGTTGGTTCATCAGAAATCTCCCCTTTGGTCTGTAAGACACCTATTAGCCTGTGAACAAATTCACATTTTGCTCATAGATTCTCTACCCTAATCAGGATGCTGCTGAGCTTCGGTGTATCGTTTTCTCCGGAGCTGGTTCCATCCATGATGTCACAGTGGAGGACCAATCAACATAGATAGTGTGTCATTAGAAACAGGCTTTCAGACTGCCAGAAATTAACTATTATAATTTACTCCCAGTTAAAAAACATAATTGACAATGTATAAGCAATGTAAGTTTGGCTACCCATCACCTGAAAACACAGGAAAAACAGTTACAGTATACTTCGACATAACCCCGCATGTGTATATAATAAATATAATCTTTGCATGTTATCATTTTGTAAATTCCAAAAATTAACCTAAAATCTTGTTTGAAACACAAAATTTATGAGCCATTTTCGTTTTTAAAATATAAACACACACCTTCTCATTTGCAGATGTAAGATCTCGCAAGGAAATTATTTAAAAGCCAACTATTTAACATGGTTCTCCTCCACTGAGGGAGCAAGAAATGATTTGGAGCTGGAAAATTTCTGAAAGGCAACTAGGAACTGAAAGTTGAATGTTTTGAAAAATACCGCTTTTTAGTGAGAATCAACATGCCTTTCCAAATCCAAATTCCCTAGACTTAGCATAAATATTTCTAGACTTAAAACGTTCCCAAGATATGTTTTCATCATTAGGCTTAAAAGCTCAATGGCTTTACCCTCCAGAATGATAATGTGCATTTAAATTTTTAATCCTGTATTTACATAATCCCTTTGTGTACCCATACATTGAGCCAGTGTCTGGCACAGAATGCTTGAGTGCCCTTCCTACCCTCCCACCCAAACCCCTGCCCCCAAGGGAGCTGCCCCTGTGCCTGCCCCTCCCCAACTCCAGAGCCACCCTAATTCCTCTATTCATTCCCTCCTCCCAAGGACCCACACTACCAAGGACCCCTGAAATGTCACTACCCATCCCGGCAGGTACAAAGGCACAGAACTGTCCCAGGGTCTGACCACCAGGGTCTTTTTGAAAGAAAGATGGTTCTTTTCCAAGCAATAAGAAATATAATGGCAGAACCACCGGATTGCAGGTAGCATTCGGTTTTAGGACATGGTTAATAGTTCACATCCTTATCTGATCCTAATCCTGAGGGCCCTGTGATTGAGGGAATGATGTTGACACACTCAATTAAATCAGAGCAAGAGATCCAGTCTGAAATCTGTGTGGGCTGAGAATAACCCCGGTAGACTGTTATTATTGTTGTTTTGTTCACTGACTTACTGACTTGAAAAGGGAAATGTCAAGAATGGTTAGAGGTATATAAATTGTTTTTTTTTTGTTTTATTTAAAACTGGATAATTCCCCCATTCCTAGTTATCATCTTTATCATCAAAATGCTCAGAAGGTAGGATTAAATATCCATCATTTCAGAGACCAGGATTTGGCATTTCAATTCTCTGATAACGTAAAGGCAACCACAAAAGGTTCTGAGATTTTTCTGGACCTGCCATCTGGGGGGCGGGGGAGGGAGGCCTTTGCCAAAGTCAGCGCCTCTCTCAAGTGCATCCACTACAGGAGTATCTGGCATATGTAGATTCAAAGAGCCAACTGAGGGGGAGACCTGCTATTTTCCAGAATTCAGGAAATTGAATTATCCACGTAGAAAATATCACAGAGTAAACAATCCAACTGCTTTTTTAAATTAAAATACTCTAAAATAAAGATTAGGCTGTCAATACCTTCTTTTATAGAGTTGAAGGGGATTTTCTGCAAGGATAAAATCACATGTTTATATGGTTGTCATTTTTTTTTTTTCCAAATCCAAATATGTATGTGTGAGAAAAGGCAGCTTAAATCCTACATAACTCATGGGCAACATTAAAATCAAGTATATGCAACTTGTGCTTATTTCAGTGAATGACATACAGTGATGGGGAACAGGGAATCACCTTTCTGAGAGGCAGATCTGTGAATTACCATTTGAAATTAGTTATATGATTTTAGCCCCTCAGCATTAGGCTGCAAAATATTAGCCCCTGGAGGTTTAAGTTTTAAACATTGTTCGCTGAACTTCCTTTTTCCTCCCAGAGATAACCCCTGTATTAGATCATGTTTATTTTACTTGTAAATCACATCTCACTACAGGGGAGTTCAAAGTTTTAAAATGTTAGTTTTAGGATACAGTATCCAACCATGTTCTTCTTTTAGCTAGAGCTTCACTGTTTTTTAAGGTGATATCAATCTCTCTCGAAGAATAACATTGTCTTTATGTAAAGCCTTAAGTTAAACTACAAATTTCTTATGTGATGCATTGTTTTCAATGAACTGAATTCTTCTCTTCAGCCTTATAATGCCTTCCTTGCTGCAGTAAAATGGATAATGACAGAACTTGTCTTGTAAGTACAATTTGCTTCATTTTTAAAGAGTAATACTGTTTTTCTTTTGTATTATAAAGTGAATTGGAAGACCGCATTTCATGTTTTCAACAACCATTAGATTCAGAATGCTCTGAGATAACCTCATTGAACATCTCGAAATATTGAAAGCTGAGACCAAAAAATTATCTTTCAGTTATTCATGGTCACTGCTTATGCCCTTATGTCATTGCTTAGCAGACTAACAGCTTGCAATATACAAACCAAATTTATTTATTGTGGTTAGTGTTAAATTTAACATAGATGTCTGGCTGTTTTTAATGCAGCCTGGGTGGGCTGTGGTCAGAACAAATTGCCAGGGCTGCCCACTGTGCTCCTTTGGATGTGTTGGCATGTGCAAGGGTGGGGAGGAAGGGGGCTTGTGCAGTCGTGGGCCAGGGGCTGGGGGCTTTTCTCAGGTGTGAATTAATTGTTTACCCTGTCAAACTACAGTCCTATTTGGAGGGTGCTAGATGCATCTGTGACTTAGGTCAGATTGAAATGGCACAAAGATGAAAGGCTTGACTCCCAGAAAAGATATTGGACACATGACAGAAACACCATATCCCACGAAAGGGAGGAATTCCATGGACGAGCATGAAAACCGGATTGTTTAAGCTGCACCACACTCTCAGGTTCTGATTTTGCCCACCGTGGCTCCACTTCTGAGTGTTTGAGGCAGATTTATTACCATTTGACGAACAGCCATTGTCTTCTTCATTGCTTTAATGTAACCTATATTAATTTAACAACATTATAAATTGAAATTCATTTCTCTTATGTACACAAGAGGCAGAAAATACAGTAACAGACAATAGGGAGATTTTGATTGATAGTGAGCTGCTGCAGGAAGCAGTCATGAGACTAAAAGAGAAATGATGGAATTTTGATCTATCTCTATTCATTTGGAGGATGGTTTATATTACTTTTGCATTTTTTACTAACAATTGGGAAATTCTGATTTTTTTTTTGAAGTTGCATTGTGGCATAATTTCATCAAGAAAAGTTTGTTCCATCTATGCCTACACACACACACACACACACACACAGGGCTGAACAGGTTTGCATTGTAGTATAAATCTGGAAAGCATCCTTTATTACTGCAGATCATAGTCTAGGTAGAGAATATGCTATTTGTATCTGTGCACGAAGGCAGAGGAAGCCCTTTGGAAATTGACTTTTTACTATATAGACTCAGCCTATAACTGGAAAACCATTTCTGCCTACAAGCAGATTATTTCTCCACAGAGTCCTTGAGTCTAGGGAAACCCGATTTCAGGGTTTGGCTGGCATTGGTGATCAAATAGCCTTTCACAAGTAAGATAAAGCCCAGTGAAAATTCCGTGGTCACAGAACCAACCGTACTGGTACCTTCCAATCATGTTACTGTTTCAAATGCAGTGAGCGATGCTGAATAACAGAATGTCGCTGTCCCATTCAGGGGGCAGATAACCAAATAACCCTGGGCTTTTGCATCCCCTGCTTAGGTTCCTGGTGGAATTTAACCTCTGCAGTTGGTGGCACTCAGATATGACAGCTAAAGGTAAGCAGCAGCTAGTTCCCATTTCTCAGCTCAGAGTGATAAACCCAGGGTTCACTGGCTACTTTTCATCAAGGATGGGCTCACGCACAACTGCCCGGGACAAAGTGATGATTTTTCAGCTCCGTCAGCATCTGTACTGACTACAGCGCTGTCCCGTCTGACCAGAAATTCCACGGGTTTCATTCTGCCCATGTTGAATGCACACTTTGACCCATTTCCTTAAGTAAGACTTTGAGGTCATAACGTTGCACCCGTGAATTCTTCAACAAGCTCGTGGGCAGTGCTTAAAATCGAAGGGAGACGCATTGCCTTTTTCAAACTTGAGTGAATGGATAACCACTCTGGTTTTTTGTTTGATCATTTTTTTTTTTATAATTATCCTCCTAAAATATAAATTTAATCATATTACTCTCCCCAGTCAAAAGCCTTCAGCGATTTGAGCAGTAATTAGTAGAAACTCTCAGAGGTGTGAGTTGCATCTGTGAGTAGATGAGTACGGATTTCAGCCCTGGCTCCAAGGTTTGCCTTTGGCAAGTTAGCTGATCTCTTCAAGACTCAGTTTCCCCATAGTAAGCAAACTGGGAGACATAATAAATATTATTTACCTCCTGTCGTGTATGTGTTTAATGATACATCATACTATATGCTGAGCATGGTGACTGGAACATAATGAGCCCTCAAAAAATGACAACTGTAATTAACTTCTGATACCAGCGTTGACACTGTTGACCACAATGATGACTAATCAAGTCCCGAGGCCCTACGAAGCTGGTACTCTTTCATGAGGGCGGTCTCGCAGCCATCTGCCCCACCTGCTCCATCACACGCTGCTTCTCAGATAACGCTCTGCTCTTTCTTTTCCTGCGTGCATTCATTCTTGCTCATTTTCTTACCTGGGATGACAGGAACTAGCAGTACGCTAGACAGCTACCATGTTTATTGTTATTATTTTTTAATTATCTGTCTTTTTCAAAGAGGTAGATTAACAATGTTGCAGCCTTCCCTAGGGGCTAGCTATATTTCGATCTGACGTTTCCTCTTCCGTCCCTTAAGATCCCAGTCGGGCAGGATTCCCTCCATTCTTCCAGGAAGAGTTAGCAGCATTTCCTTCTTGCTTCCATCCCAGTCAGCTCACATATTTATTTCCCCAGCTCTTCTGCACCATCATTGTCTCACTTTGTTGGCTTCACGCCTGAATTTCTTGATGGCAAGAGCTATGCCTTATAACCGCTGTTATCCCTTAGCACCTAACTGGTGCTCAGTGAACTGTAGGCGCTCAGTCTTCACTTACTGAATACCCTAACAATTCTTATGCCGGGTATGACCTTTATAGCCACTCTCATCATAGCTTTATAATTTACAAATAGGCCTCTGTTGCCTAAATTCAGGAGCTCCCTCATTTCTTGTTAGAGTATGACATGGAAGGACACCTACAGAGAGGTGTATATGGGTACACAGCTGCACCGGATGGCCTCTGATTACAGTGAACCTAATCCAAGCGTGTTTGGGGTCGG
Organism: Neomonachus schauinslandi; assembly: GCF_002201575.2. Classification (NCBI taxonomy): domain Eukaryota; kingdom Metazoa; phylum Chordata; class Mammalia; order Carnivora; family Phocidae; genus Neomonachus; species Neomonachus schauinslandi. The sequence goes on along the minus strand of NC_058403.1, from coordinate 191,937,590 downwards.
CCCAATCCTGAGAAGCTGAGAGCCCAGGGAAACAGCATCTGTGTGCCCTGTTCTCTCTCACACTCACACACTCACACTGTCCTGGTGACCCTTAGTATGTGAGCTCCATACTTGCCCCTTCCTGTTGGGTTAGGACCTGCTTTGAATGTCCCTAAGCCCACTTCTAGAAATCTAAATAAACTGGGGTAGGAGCAAAGGATTCTAGGACAGGATGATCATCACTAAGGAACTGATGATTGCAAATACTGATAACTCTTTAAGTGATGAACAATAGAGACAATTCAAAATAAATGACAGCCCATCCACGGAGAGGCAGAGAAAACCTTTTAACAAGATTCTGTTTCAAAAACAGATCTTTTTAACAAGATCAAAAATGTTCATGAAATTAAGTAATATAGCAAAATAAACAATATACAGAACTGTACATACCCCAGAAAAGCATCCAATGGTGGGGGAAGAAGGGGGATATGGATTTAATTAGGGTCAGCAATCAGTATGGCCAGTGGGGAGTCAATAAGCAAAGAACAAAATATGAATTAGGAAGGGAAGACTATTATGTCCCCCAAGAAAATTTTGCCTATAACACAAACCTGCTTTCGATGAAAATTTCACATGATTTGGAAGTGAGATCTGAGAAAGGACCTATTAAATGGGTGCTTGCTCCCTTGTTCTATTTACTTTCCTTATTCCACTAGCTTCTCCACAGGTTTACTATTAGGAAGGGAAAAGTTTAGATGAGATTAAAAGGGAGGGACGGAAGAAGGAAGATCACTGGAAGCCAAGAGAATGCACTGCAAGTTGGTCACAGGGCTGTTCTCACCACAGCCCCAGCCCCTTGGGACAAGTCACCTGGGCTTCGAATCTGGCTTTAAGCTCTGGGAGGCTGGAGCAGCCGTTTTGCCTAGATGAAGTGCTCTGGCCTGGAATCAGGCAGCCTTCTTCTGCAGCTGGCTAGCTGCTTGCTCCTGGGCAAGTCTCTTAGTCTCTCTGGGCTCTGATTTCCCGGTTGGTCAGCAGAGATAACCACGGACCTAACGCGGGTGTGAGAGATGGATTAGGCGGTGCACGCCAAGCCCATGGGCAGACAGGGCACAGAGCTGGTGGGTGGTGCTTACGCTTTGGGCAGCGGTGGCTTTTGTGACTGAGACCCTGAGACTGAGACGCTCTTAGGAGTGCGTTCGTGCTGAGGGCAGCAGGCTGGTCGTCTTCAGGGTTTGCTTTTTGGCATCCCTCTTCACAACCGTATGCCTGCCCACCTCTGGCTGAGGAGCTTCCGAGGTGAGCATGAGGATGGCCCACCTCTTCGTGCCAACCTGCATCCCCATTTCCCCCATTCTTACTCACCCGGGCCTGCTTCCCTTCCCCATGACTTGCTGATGCAGGCATCTGTGTACCCTCTTGTGCTGGTCCTTCAGATTTGACAATCAGTTTAAAAGTTTTTGTTGTGTGCCAGTCACTGTGATCTTTGCTCAGACCAGTGGTTTTCAACTGGGGGTGGGAGGGGATGGGGGGGTGAGGATTTTTTCTCCCAGGAGTCATTGCAATGTTTGGAGACATTTTTGGTTGTCACCACTGGGGGTGGGTTGGGGGTGTTACTGACAGCTAGTGGGTAGAAGCCAGGGATGCTGCTAAACCTCCTAGGACACACAGCCCCTCACAACAAAGAATTATCCTACTCAAAATGTCGGTGGTGTCACTGTTGGGAAACCCTGGTGTAGACCGAAGAGTATAGGGTAGGGGAGGAAGAATAAGGAAGAAGCACATGGGGCGCCTGGGTGGCTCAGTCGGTTAAACATGTGCCTTCAGCTCAGGTCACGATCCCAGAGTCCCAGGATCGAGTCCCGCATCGGGCTCCCTGCTCAGCGGGGAGTCTGCTTCTCCCTCTGACCCTCCCCCCTCTTGTGCTTTCTCTCCCACTCCCTCTCAAATAAATAAATAAATAAAAGTCTTTAAAAAAAAATGAAGGAAGAAGGATATGGTCTTTGCACTCACGATGCTTACAGAAATGTGTGAAGGTTCCCATTCTGAAATTTCATACCCCCTCACCCCTCCTCCCCCTGTACCAGGACCAGCAGCAAGGAGAATTTCAGCTAAGAGAAATCAGGTGATGCTTCGTCTCTCCGTGCTATGTTTTAGAAGCTTTTTAAAAAGTTCCTTAATAGATAATTCCAAGTCATGTCATCCTTTTGCCACACTGTGAGACAGACCTTGTCAAATGACTGTATCATCACCACACGATGTGCTAACATACAGTGTGGTGCTTTTCCATTTCCAGAGTGTGGGCCCAGACGATCTTCAGATCATTTCATCATACCTGAGAGGTGGGGGCTGCTGGAATTCGTCACTAAACCTTTCTGAGCCTATAGGCCTCTGCTGGACAGGGCTGCCTTTTTCCATTTCACAGATGGAGAAATGAATTCGAATGGGGGTGCATGGACTCGTCCTTGGGGCTGCTATCAGCTGGGTATCTTTGTTAAAGGAAAATGTAAATTCTTAGACCCAGAGCATACGGAGAGAAAAGTTTCACAGCAATATTGACTTGCAAGGTTTCTTCATTCTAATTTTACCATTCCCTCACTAGATAAAGACCCTGCACTGAGACATACATCTTTGTTTAGCTAAAAATGGAATCCATAATTACACTGTTTATCTGCTTCATTTCCTTAATGAAGGGGACTGTGGACGCCCATTTCTGCCTGATTATCACAAAGGTATCATTTTGGCGAAGTTGCACAAAGAGAATGGAGCTTGCTGGCACCGAGTATGAATGAGGGTGCATTCACAGAGACAAAAGAAGAGGAAAGCTTTTCAAATGGCAACTCTATTCATTCCCAGTTGTCTGCCCATAATTACTGTGAACCCAAGTCAGTTATTCTCATCAGGGACATTTGTTGCTAAGGGAAAATTAAAGAAATTCAATTGTGTGGATGCTCCATTGGGTGCTTCACTGTGAGTGAGTGGTAGGTCATGGCTTCAGCTTGAGACCGCCGGCCTAATGGGGACGGAAGGTAGAGCAGTGTGAAGGCCCAGAATGGTGGCGCCAGGATGTGACCATGCAGAAGCGGGTCTGGGCTCCCGAGCTCATGGCAGTGTGACTTGGGGCAGGCAGCGCCACTTAATTTCTCTGGGCCGTAGCTTCTTTGTCTGTAAAACAGGAAAGCGGCAGGCCTTCCTCACTGCATGGTGGTGAGGACTCCGTCCACGCAAAGGGCCTAATGTCGTGTTTGGCATGTAGTAGGTGCTTTATGAGTATTGGCTGTGAAGGTGGCGACGGTGCTTTTGCTGTTTAAGGAAATGATGGTCATGGCGAGTCTCTTCCTGGGGGTCTCAAGGCAGGCCATGTCTGCTTTCTGAACCCCGGTTTCCCGTACAATAAGGAATCAGCCTAGCTGAGCTTCATGACCTCTTGTACGGACAGCTTTGTAAGCTAATGCGTTTTAAGTGCCCAATGGCTCAACCAGCATTCTGGAGATCACTGGAAGCCTGAGCTATGGATTCAGAATTGCATAGATAAGCAGTAATGACTGGCAAATGTGTGTGCTGTCCATAGCACTCCAGACAAAGAGAGGTCTTCATAATAAGCCATGTCATTTAAATTAAATGTGGCCATGGTTTTATACGATAATTCTCATGTGGCCCAAAAGCACAGCAAGAGGCTTGCAGCCAATCTATAGTCGTGTTGCAAACAGAATCAACGAGGGTTTATCGCCACATCAGTCTGGGTGCCCTGCAATTGTCAAGGGAATGAGAATTTCATTTCCAGGAAGGATCAGAGCCAAATGATCCTCACCATTGAGAGCGCTGGACTCGTTCCATTGTAACTGGGCCCAGACAATCACAATTAGAGATGGTGCAATTATCAGGCCCATTTAAATCATGTGTGCTGCCTATCTCAGCCAGCCCCAAAGACCTTTCTTCCTTTCTCTCATTGGCTGAACTTCACAGAGCAGTTAAATATATGTGTGCTGGAGCCAGACGGCCCAAGTTCAAATTTTGGCTCTGCTACATACTTACTGGATGAATCTGGGCAATTCGTTCGGTTTTCTCCTCCATTCACTAATCTGCAAAACAGAGATAACCATGGTTCTCACCTTACAGTTTATTCTTTCTTTTTTTTATTTTGTCATGTTTTACTGTTAAATAAATTAATACATGTAAAGCAGAACAGCATCTGGCATGTAGTAATTTCTTAATAAATGTAGCCATTACCATCAGAGCTTATTATGTGCCATCTGCATGCGTGTGCCGTGTCCACTTATAATCTGTGTTGTTGGGGCTTTTTTAAATTTGATCTTTATTTCATTTTAACGGACTCATTTTTTGAAATTCAAATAATTTAAATATTAAAAGGAAGTTTCCCAAATGGAAAGTCTCTCTCACTTGCTATACAAAGGAGTCAAGTGCGAACACAAGAACCATGAAAATAAAAAGTGTGACCAAATTGTAGCCAGATGCTCTGAGCTTTATGGGTGGACTCCCCAGATAAAAAAAAGGGGGGGGGCAGTTTAAGAGCAAATGAAAGAAAAACGAAAAAGAAAGAAAGGTGGGAAAAACTCCCTTGCATCCAACAAAGATGTCCTCAACAAAATCCTCTGACAAAATCAGAGACATTGGAGAAGAATTTGGAAGCGAATGCTGTTTCCACCACGTGCCCCTCTCTGTGCTGTAGCTGTTTGGCCCGGGCCTCCTAAAACTGACCTTGCCTTCCCCCTGAAGGCAGGCAATTTGTCATGAAGGCCTGAGATGCTTACATTCCCTTTGTCTGTTTGATTGCCTGAAAAACACCATTCAGGGGAATTCAGATATTCAGCAAGCATCTGATAACACTTGCCAGTGAGCGAGCACGCAGGGCACCAAGGACAGGCGGGGTCGGGGACCCGGGCCTTTGGGAGCATGACACTCACCCGTGCTGTCCCTACAGTGGAGCCAGGAGTCAGGGAGGTAGTCACTGGCCTTTTCTAACCAGAAAGTACTGCTTCAGAAAGGCCCGCCGTTTCTGAGGATTCCGCGCAATAACCCGTAGTCGTGTGGTAGTAAGCATGTTCGCTTCAAGAGCCCTCACAGTGCACCAGCCACTTGCCGTGCATTAATTCATCTGATCCTTCACCCATGTGAAGTTATTCCCTCTTATTCCCATTTTACAGAGGAGAACACGGAGGTGCCAAGAGATTGAACTCACCGGCTGTCCCACAGCGGTGGCAAGATTCATGACCCCTAGTTTGTGCCCTCAGCTGCTATGTATGTAATTTGCTCAGCTCCTGGCACGTGGGTGGTGACACGCTCCAACGGCTAGTATTTCATGAAGGCTGAGTGTGTGTCCACACCTGCATGTATGTGGAAGTGTGCACGCGTGTCCCTTGGTTAAGAGCTATACCTGCCTCGGTCTATTCATCACTCAGAACGACTCAGGGAATTAGCATGGGCATCATGCCTAATGTCAGTGACCAGTTTCTGAAAAATCACATGTCGTACATAAAAAAACTGATTGAATCCACTTCCTTTTGTTTTAGATGAGAAAAATGGCAATGTGTTATGCGTTAACCCCAAACCCCCAATCAATTTCCTCAATATAATTAACACTCAGTGAAAATTCTATAATAAAAAAAAACAACCATGAGGAATTCTTAATTGCAGGAAACAAACTGAGGGTTGCTGGAGTGGGGGGTGGGGTGGGAGGGATGGGGTGACTGGGTGATAGACACTGGGGAGGGTATGTGCTCTGGTAAGCGCTGTGAATTGTGCAAGACTGTTAAATCTTAGATCTGTACCTCTGAAACAAATAATGCAATATATGTTAAGAAAAAAAAAAGAAGAAGAAGAAGAAGGTAGCGGGAGGGGAAGAATGAAGCAGGGGAAATCGGAGGGGTAGACGAACCATGAGAGACGATGGACTCTGAAAAACAAACTGAGGGTTCTAGAGGGGAGGGGGGTGGGAGGATGGGTTAGCCCGGTGATGGGTATTGAGGAGGGCACATTCTGCATGGAGCACTGGGTGTTATGCACAAACAATGAATCATGGAACACTTCATCTAAAACTAATGATGTAATGTATGGGGATTAACATAAGAATAAAAAAAAAAACAACCAATCACGTTAGGATATACATGCTTGGAACATGGCTTCCTGATCACCCAACAAATATCTGGTGGTTACCAAATGCTCCTTTAGCACTTAGTAATCCTGGGCTCACTTAGTGCTGGCAGCCTCCACACGGTCACAAAACATGTCCTCGTGCTTCTGATATCCAACCAACTGTATTTGGAATATAACTTGAGACTTTGTCAAAACATCATTTTGTTAAAACCCTGTCGAGTTTTGGAGTTGGAAATGTAAATTGTATATTCTATATATTTATAAATAGATGTTTATATTTCCATATACACATCAGCCAAAAACTTTGTACAAAGTTTGGGTATTGGAAACCTATGAGCATTCTACTGGTAAGTTTTTTGTTTTTTGTTTTTTTTTTTTTTAGAGGAGTGGGGAGGGGCAGAGGGAGAGGGTGAGAGAGAATCTTGAACAGGTTCCAACCCAGTGTGGAGCCCGATGCGGGGCTCCATCTCAACACACTGAGTTCATGACCTGAGCCGAAATCAAGAGTCAGATCCTTAACTGACTGAGCCACCCAGGCATCCCCTACTGGTAAGATGTTAATGGGTGACAAGTCCTGTGACAAGTACTGTACTATTGGCATTCCATTTTACAGAAGAGAATACTGAGGATTAGTTAGAAGCAATGAAGCACAGGATTTATACTCCAAACTTCTCTGACTTCAGAGTCTTCACCCTTAACCACTGTTACAGTATCTACCATCATCATCATTTGAATCTTACAATGGCTTCATTAGAATGCTAGTGTTATTCTTCTTGTTATTGATTACTGTTGTTACTATTTATTATTATTATTAACTGACATTTACTCAGCACTCATTATGTTCCAGGTACTCTACCAAATATTCAACATATAATGTTTCATTTACCTCTCACTTCACCCTCTGATAGAGGAAGAAGATTAGCCCCGATTTACACATTGAAAATAATTTAAACGTAAAGAGTTTCTGGAACTTCCCCACTGGACATAACTTGTTTACATTATTTTATCAACCACCAAGACATTACCCAATGCCTACTGGGTAGCCATCCATGTACCCGGGTTATCTAGTGCTGTATTCCTGGACAAGGAACTTCATAAGGGTAGGATGAGGTTCATGGCAGTGGTTCAAAGACATTACGTATTTTACTGTTCCATAGTTCAATTTTGTTTCTGTCATAAAACCACATAGTTGTATCATGACCTTTGTCTCACCCTAAATAATATGGTGTAGCTTCTATTTTATACATTTATTCAGATACACGTATGTGTTGTTGCTAAGTTCAAGTAAGTCTGAAGTCCGAGACCCGTTGACTTATGTTGTCCCAGAAAGTATTCTTGTGATCCATAAATGATAGTGGATGAAGCCAACACAACGACTTGAGGAATTATAGCTTATAGAGTTGCTTGGCAGATGAAATCACTTGACTAATTAGAAAATAATGCATTATGCTGTGCCTAGAAAAATCACAGCATGGCAGGAGTGGAACTGGGTTCTGAATTACTGGGCTGCCAGTCACAAGAAAGCCTGTGCCTTTATTCTTTATCTTCTTTTCTTTTTTCTTTTTCCTATCCCTACAGCCCAGAAATTGAAACAGACCCTGGAACCTTGTGACACTGAATATCCAGCATTTGTCTCTGAGCGCACCATCAAGGAAACCTCAGGGAACATTGCTTGTGAAGACTGCTCTAAGTAAGCCTCCCGCCTCCTTTCTGCTCAGTGTAGAACTCCAATGGGCCAGTGTGTCTGGCGTGCCCACAATGAGAGATGGAAACGTGGCTGCCCTCTTGTATGAGGAAGTGTTTCCACCAGCTTGGAAAAAACATCACTTGGCTTTGTTAGATCATTTAGAATTTGGGAAGGGTTCAAAATGCTTGAGAATGCATCCTAGAATAGACGAGGCTTTTAGTTGAGTTTATTGTTGGTTGGAAAAAGTCCTAATTGGTGTTTTCCCAGTTGATGGTTGGCCATTTCAGCTATCTGTTGGGAAAAAATCCTTCGGTGTCTTTCCTGGAGGCATCGAATCTTCAGGATTCGCTGGAATATGGTGTCTGGGGAATGAGTCTTGGTTGCTTACTAGGCATTTCCCTGATTCCTAATGACGTTGGGCCTTTTTTAATGGTTTTATTGATCATTTGGGTTTCTTTCCCCTTCATTTCTGTTGGTAGTTGGCTGTTGGGTGATGAATCTACTCTTACCGGTTTGGGTGTTATAGGTTTTGGTGCGATTTCTTTGCAGTTGTATGCTTTACATATGTGTCTTCCTAGTCCTTTGACTCCTCACCTTTTAGAATGTTTTAGATGCATTGAAATTTTCTTTTGCTTTTATTTTAATGTAGTCTAATTTATTCTTCTGTTCTTCTATGATTTGTGTGTTTGTGCTTTAAGAAATTAGTTTCTGCCCTCATGTCATAACGGTATTCTCAAATAGTTTTATTCTGAACACTTCAAAGTGTTGACTTTCACATTTAGGACTTGAATCCCTCTTGAATTTATTTGTGTGTGTGCCATAATGTAGCATCTAATTTCATCTTTCTCAATATAGTTCCGTGTTAACTGGCACTGCTTATTGAATGGTCTTTTTTTTTTTTTCCAATTGATTTATTATGGCACCTGTGTCCTATAGGGTGAGTTCCCATCTGTATAAAGATCTGTTTCCAGGTTTTATGGTTTGTCAGTACTGCTGTCAACACCATATCTCTCTAATTATTAGAGCTTTATAATATGACTTGATATTTAGGAGAACAAATATCTTTTCCACATTCTTCTAAGTTGTCTTGGCTATTCTTGTCTCTCCTCTTTCATATTAATTTTGTAATCAGCTTGTTAATTTCCATGAATTATGATACAGTTTTAATTAAAATTGCTGTAAGTTATAGATTAATTTGAAGATAATTGCTATCTTGTGTAATACAGGAACTTTCCATTTATAAACTAAGTATGTCTCTTTATTTACATGTCTTTTAATACAGTTTTATAATTTTATGTTAGATTTATACCTTGAAAGCATATAGTTTTTCCTGCTATCAGAAATGGCATACATTTAAAACTACATTTTCTAGGGCGCCTGGGTGGCTCAGTTGGTTAAGCGACTGCCTTCGGCTCAGGTCATGATCCTGGAGTCCCGGGATCGAGTCCCACATCGGGCTCCCTGCTCGGCGGGGAGCCTGCTTCTCCCTCTGACCCTCCCCCCTCTCATGCTCTCTGTCTCTCATTCTCTCTCTCAAATAAATAAATAAAATCTTTAAAACTACATTTTCTAATTGGTAATTGCTAGAATATGAGAACAACACTGATTTCTGTATATTGAATATCTTGTACGCAGTTGCTAAATGCTCTTTTAGATTTAATAGTTTGTGTATGGCTTCTCTCAGACTTTTTTTTCACACACAATAACATCATTTGTGAAAATGTTCCTTTCTAACTTCCACACTTGTTTTCTTGCATAGAACTAACTGGAATTGTTGACTAGAAGCAGTGAGAGTAGACAACTGTATCTTGTTCCTAATTTAAAGGAATTTCTTCTAATAATTCCATGTTAACTATGATGGTTGCTATAGGATTTTTTTATTGAGGTATAATTCACATAGGAGATCATATTAGTTTCAGGCGTACAACATAGTGATTCAACATGTGTATACATTATGAAATGGTCACCACAATAAATCTAACTCCCATCTGTCACCTTACAAAATTAACACAATGTCAGTGATTCTGTTCCCCATGATGTACATTACATCCCCATGATTTATTTATTCTATTGCCAAAAGTTTATACTTCTTGATCCCCTGCACCCATTTCATCCCCCCGACCCCCTCCCCTCTGGCAACCACCAATCTGTTCTCTTCATCTATAAATATGAATTTTGTTTTGCTTTTGTTGATTTATTTTTTAGATTCTGCATGTAAGTGAAATCATGCGGTATGCTAATGGATTTTCTAAATTATAGTAAATATTAATAATATTAAATTTACCTTTGTAGCTATTTTTAAGGAGATTTTGACAGTGATTTTCTTTTTTAACTTTATTTGTTTTATTTGTTTCTTTATGTAATCTCTACACCCAATGTGGGCCTGGAACTCACCACCCCAAGATCAAGAGTCAGTTGCTTTCCTAACTGTGCTAGCCAGGCCACCCCCGTTGTAACTATTTTTAAGTGCACAGTTCAGGAGCATTAAGTACATTTGCAATGTTGTGCAGCCATAACTACTATCCATTTCCTGAGTTGCCTTAGATTTTTGATAGTTAGCCATTTATTAGGTTAAAGAAAACCTCTTCAGGGGTGTTTGTTGCTCTTGTTGCTATTGTGTGAAATTTGAATGGATGTTAAATTTTATCAAAACATTCTTTCTACATTAATTACTAAAATGATTTTAATTTGTTAATATGTTGAGTTACATTGATAAAATTTTTAAAAATTTAAATCATGAAATATATCATATATACTATATCTTTAATGGTAGATGGATTATCTAATGTGAAAACATGCTTTCTTTCCCAGGATGGTCTTTCATTGCCATGATTACAAAAGACAAAAACCAAAACCATCTTGCTAGGTCCATTTGTTCATGTTATATTGAATTTGCCATCTGTACTCAAAAAAAAGAGTGGGTTAGGGGCCTCTGGCTGGCTCAGTCGACTAAGCATGACTCTTGATCTCAGCTCAGCTCATAATCTCAGGGTCCTGGGATCAAGTCCTGCATCTGGCTCTGCGCTCAGTGGGGAGTCTGCTAAAGTTTCTGTCTCCCTCTTCTTTTGCCTGCCCCCTCAAAAATAAATAAATAAATAAATAAATAAATAAATATTTATTTAAAAAAAGAAGAGTGGGCTACACTTTTCCTTTCACATACTGTTATTTGGCTTTGTTATTAAAGTCATTTTATTGTCATAGAATTTCTTGGATCTTATACATTTTGTATAAGATTAAATTATCTGCTTCTTTTAGGTTTGGTAAAGTTTACCCATAAAACTATGAACAGGTGATAGGTTATGTATTTATTTATTTTATTTTATTTTTTTCCTGTGTGAGTAAATTTTCAACTACTGAATTAGTTCCTTCCAGTTGTTAGATATCTTTGGAATTTCTATTTCTTTTTGAAATGATTTTGGTAATTATATTTCTTAGAAAACTGCCTATTCCATCCCACTTTTCATGTTTATTGCATGCATTTGTTAATACTATTCTCTTTTGATTAAAAATACTGCCGTATTTGTGACTTTTCCTGGTTTTAAATCAATCTCACCCTTCCCTTCTCCTCCCCCTTTCCTCCCCATACCTCTTCTTCTCACCCTCCCCTCCATTCCCCCTCTCTCCCTACCTCTCCCTCTCTCTCTCTCTCTCTCTGTCCTTCCCTAACTCCCTCCCTCCATTGTTTCCTCCTTCCTTCCCTCCCTCTCAGTACTAACAGAAATGTTTGCTTTCTTTTCCTTTTCAAAGAACTATCATCATTTAGTTTGTTAGATTTTCTCTGTTGTTTCTTTGACTTTCATTTATTTTGCTTCTTATCTGTATTATTACCTTTCTTCTATGTTTTGGGGATTTACTCTTTATTATTTTCTAACATTTTGTGTTTGATGCTTAGTTTTTGCAACTTCATTCATATATATAATAAATATATACATATGTATAATTTCTCTCTGCATTTTAGTTTATATAGGGTTTTCATTATTATTCAGCTGTGATAATTTTCTAATTTTTACCATATTTTTGATCAGTAAATTATTAAATACTGTTTTAATATTTCCTAATATATATGGGCTTTGAGGCTGTCTTTTTTTTTTTCTTATTGATTGCTGATTAAATGACATTGTGGTCTGTATACCACATGGTCTGTGCAGAGACTTGTTTTTATCCTAATACTTGTCTATATGTTTTTGAAAGCAGGTTTCATTCTCTAATAACTGAGTACAAGGATTAATGTGTATCTGATGGATCAGGTGTGTTCATTGTGTTTCAAACTTTTGTCATTGTTGTTGTTCTATTTTAGATATAAGGCTCTCACCAGGCTTATGGATCTTTCCACTCCTTCATGTCATTCACTTTACTTTGCTTTTTATATTTGGAAGCTATGTGACCATAGACATCCCTGTTCAAGACGGGTACAGTGTCCTGATAAATCTTTCCTCTGATCACTACTGGATAGCCCAATCTGGGAAAGTACTTTATGCTTTAATGTCTATTTTGTTTGCTAACAACACAGATGCAGTATTTCTTTGTTTGGTGACATATCCTAGGCATGTTTTCCCCCTTCCCTCCATTTCCAACTTTCTTTTTTGTTTTTGTCATTTTGCATTAGGATTTTATCTTATAAATAGAATGAAGCTGGCTTTGGCATTTTTATTATCTCCATTATTAGAGATTTAATCTTTTATAATTTACTGTGCTTATATAAGTTTATTTCTACCATCATTTTATAGGCTGTCTATCCCCGTACTCTCCCTTCCTTCCCTCCCTTCCTCCTTCCTCTCTATTCTCCCCTCCCTCCTTCCCTTCCTTTCTTTTCCCTCCAATTGGACCTACTGAGTTTTCTCTGTTCCTGTTTTTCCCTTCCTAGTATGTAAGGTATGCACTCTTTTCTTGAAGTATTTACCCTTAACCTTGTACATGTTTCAGGATCTCTTCCATCCTCCAGAACAAACTCTTAGAACCTCTGACTTGGATTACCTCCCATCTCTTTCATGTGATATTTCCTAACATTTTAGCCCTGCTGTGATTTTAACCCACCAAATATGTTATTATTGCTGTTGCTGCCTGTAGTAAATGAGATGTTTAGCAGTTTGTTTACTCACTAGTTTTTTTAAACCATTGCTTCTTGTTTTACAGTACCTTAGAAGTTTTTTGTTTTTTGTTTTTTTTTTCAGAAATGATCTAGGAGTGGTAAATGATCTCATTCTTTGTCTGACATGCTTTACTTAGTATGTACTCTGCAGTGATCATTTAACTCCATGCTATCTAAATCGAAGTATTTTGAAGATACTATTCTACTGTCTCCTGAGTTTTAGCTTTGCACTCCCATAGGTGGTCTGGCCTTTCCCCCTCTCAGAGGGCTTTCCTTTGATATTCTGGTTTCACTGACATGTGTCTAGATATAAATTTACTTCTCTGTGTTTATATACTTTCTTTTGGGTAATTTCCCTAAACTCAAGTTCACTAATTTCCTTTCGGTTGTGTCTAGTCCACTGCTTGGAGTCCATTGAGTTTTTAATGTGGATGTCTTTCTATTTATTTTTAGATGTATTATTTGCTTCTTTTAAAAATCTGTGTATTCTTGTATACTTTAAATTTGCTAAGAAAGTAGATTTTAAAATATCTGTGTCTTCTTTATATAGATTCTTATTTTTTTAAAAGATTTTATTTATTTATTTGACAGAGAGAGACAACAGCTAGAGAGGGAACACAAACGGGGGAGTGGGAGAGGGAGAAGCAGACTTCCTGCTGAGCAGGGAGCCCGATGCGGGGCTTGATCCCAGGACTTGATCCCAGGACCCTGGGATCATGACCTGAGCCGAAGCAGATGCTTAACAACTGAGCCACCCAGGCACTCCTTTATATAGATTCTTATTCTTAAATTTTCTATACCTAATTATAAAGGCCTTTTAAGGCTGTTTTAATAGTTTAAATTTTGGGGGGGGGGGTGCCAATTTCCTTGTCTCTTGTGTCTGCTTTCTTTCCTGGTAGATAATTGGCTCATGTGTTCTGTCATTTTTTACCATGAACTGATTTTTACTATTAATTATTATTTCTGTGGGAACAGAATAGAGCTTGAGTTTCTCTTCACAGTAGATTTATAGTTGGGCTTTAATCATGTATCCTGTTAGTATTGACTGCCTGGGAATTTTTGTTATGTAAGTTTTTGTATTTAGGAGTTTCTGCATCATATAATTACAGTAAATATTTTTCCCAAGTGGCATGTAGTTTCCGCTTAAAGTTTGATTTCTCATGCTAATATTGTTTTGCCCGTTCAGACCCCAGACAGCACCAGATTATCTGCTTTTTACACTTAGCTATAAATGTGCATGTTGGCTCTTAGTGTCTTGTCTTGTAAGTTCTTTTGTTTTCAAACATGCTTGTACAATGTTTTACTGTTTCATCCAGCATGTCTAAGTGTTTAGAGCAGAATGGCTTCCATATTGGCTTAATCCGCCACATTGTAGTTTACTATTCTGACTGAGGACTTTCTAGAGCCACCATAAGAAAGCACAAGAGTATAGTGGTTTAGCGCAGGAGCTATGCCATCAGGGAGTTCAGAGTGTGTGAGCTCTGACTCCAGTAATTGCTAGCTGTGTGACCTTGAGCAAAAACCTAAACTCTCTGAAACTCAGCTTCTTCCTGGGATAATAATAGTGAGCACATCACAGGCTGGTTGTACGAATTAAGTGGGAAAATTTATGTTGTGGATTTAGCATGATGCCTGGAACAGAATAAGTCCTCAATAAATGGACCCATTTCATGCTAGCATAATGTCATATGCATTTGTATGCAAAGATTTTAGCCCCCATTAACTGTTCTGTTAAAATGTACATTTTCCTTTTGATAGTCTCTCATCTCTTTGCTACTGTAGAATTCCTGTAGGAAAAGGTACAATATATATGTATTTTTGATGGCCAAAGTTCATGTATACTTAAGGAACATTGACAGTTCATCGCTCTGTGGCTCCGTGAAGTGGACTCCATTGATTTTATAACGACTGCAAACCTTTTTGACCAGAGGGATATTATATCCTCACTAGTCATAACTACAGACTTCCTAAGGTAGCCACTCTCTCCTAGTGCATAATAGGTAATCAGATTTAGTGGAGTAAATTAGGTTTCTTATTTCCATTCTAAATGAGAAAACAAATAGAACCATGATAGATGACTGCTAAGGCCAGCAATATTTTTCCTTGTTGACTTGCAGTCAGAAGCCAAAAATATAAATGCAGTTTGATTAAAATAAGTAAACTAAGATTTCAAACTAAAGAGAGACTACTTTTTGTTCAGTGGAAGGTAACTGCATTCCTGCTATGGCCCAGGAATTGAGGTGAATTGGGAAATCCAAGGATGGATGAGATATGAAGTTGACACTCAAGGTATTTACATCCCCTGTGATGAGTTTGCTTCCAGCCTTGACTTCCACACTGGGTTCAAGACTCACAGGAGGTTGGAAAGTTCAGCGGGCCTTATCCCATGTGCTGGCAACATTGAAAAGACACTGCAGGCTTTGAAGGATTTTTGTTTCAAAGCTTCAGGACCACCACCTGGTAGCTCAGTCATATGCAACAGAAGCAAAATAATAAAGACCCAAGGATGTGAGTAGGGAGAGGATTGGAGATGTGTGCTTTTCCTTTCTTTTTCAGTAAAGTTTTTATTGATGTGTAGCATGAACAGAAAAGTGTACAAACCATACGTTTGCAGCATGATTAATTTTCACGAACTGAACGTAGCTGTATAAATAGTACTCAGGTTGAGAAGTGAATGAACATTGCTAGCCCCTCGGAAGCCCCCTACCTGCCCCTGCTCGGTGCAGCCCCCACTTACCATAAGACAACCACTCTGTTGAGTTCTAACATCAATGATTGCTTTTACCTGTTTCTAACATCTAACTTGTGAGATGGCAATTAGTTCATAAGATATGAGGGCTGATGTATTAATGACCTTGAGGGGAGTTTCTAAGGAATCAACTTAGAGAACAAAAAAAGGCCTTAGGGAAAAAACATTAAAGATAGCTAAGGGCTTCAGTGTACAATTCTTGATTGTCTGTCATATCAAGTGGCCTAGACACTGCGCCACACTGTTGAGGACCAGAAGGCACACATGATTCCTGTCTTCATGGAGTTTAGAGACAGGTGCCTGGATGATGTCAACACTCCATGCTTAGGACCAGGATTATAGAGTAAATGTCACATAGAAGCACAGAAGGGAGGCTTGGGGTAGTCAAGAAAAGCTTCCTGGAAGAAGCGGCATTTAATGTCAGACCACCAGGATATGAAGGACTTAGCAGGTAAGAGTATCCAGGCAGAGGGAAGAGCCTTGCCTAGGCAAGAGGAATTGTGGTTTATTGAACAGATTGCTCGAAGCAGGGAAGCTGGAACACAGAGCTGGAGGTGAGGAGGGCTGGGAGAAGAGGCAAGGAAGAAGTAAGGGCCAAATAATGTTGCCCGTTTGATTCTCCTGTCCAAGAGAACTAGTCCTTTGAAGAACTTCAGCTGCTACCCCAATACCAGGATGGCACAACAGAAAACTTGTAAAGAAGGGAGAAAAAAATGATCAGATTCCAGATGATGGGAGACATGACAGCAATCAGAGTGACAGTAATAGTCTCTTGAAGCAGAAAATCATGATTCAGACAGATCACATGCTGCCCTACTATTCTCCCACACCATAGCGTGCACTTGCACACACACACACACACACACAAACACACACACACACTCTGGTCCTAATAGAGCAAAAATCCCATTTGTTTCTCCTCCTCCGCCCCCTCCTCTTTTCAAGGATTAGATATTGACAGATCAACTGGGGTAACTAGTTGAATGAGAAATCAATTCATGACTATTTTTTTCTAATCCAAAAATCCTTGTGAGGCTTTGTTATAAAATCATCATATAATGCTCATATCATACCAAAATAGGCTCCTGACAATAGTCTCAGATGTGTGAAGGGCTGAGCCTTTTGGTATCTTTTGCATATCCCTTTCTCTCTTTCCTTGCTCCATTTTATGAAATGAAGTTTATTAGAAGGTACGTCTGAGTATTTATCGAAGTATTTATGAAGATAATTTGCATTTGGTACAATCTCTGGATTCTTGGAATGAAATATGTTAAGAAGAAAAATAATGCTATTTGACTTTTGTCCTCGTTCCCTTGTTGACGGCTGGTAGATTTTTCAGTGCAATGCCCAGCACGTTTGGTGGCAACCAGGAAGCCGAACTCACACATCTGCTTTATATCTACTTCGTGTAGAAATTTGTCAACCTTTGCCTGGAAAGAGTGAGATTTTGCAGGACTGGTTCTCTAAGACAATTACTAATTTTCAACCAACTTTATAGGTAACTTCAGGTCAGGGGCAGTGACATTCAAAAATAACACAACTCTACAGCATTTGGCCAGGAGCGAGTTGGAAACTGAGTTTGGTGAAAATTATAGCATTTCAGAAATTACGCACTAAGATCTTTTTCAAAGAAAAACATCTTGCCTCCCGCAATGGAACATACAAAGCTGTGTCCGTTACAAACCGTTCTGAAAGCAGCGATTACTTCCCTCCAAAAGCAATGGCAAACCATAGAGCAACAATCCCAAAGAACTGTGCGCTTCCCACGGGAACATGCTTCATGCTGCAGTTTGCTGGGGACTGTCATTAACAATCTGCCCATCTCTTAGACAAAAGCGGATCTCCTTGGTGCCTAACCATTTTGCTAGAACTCAGGAAGCCATGTCAGGTGGTTCTGGCCACACAAAATAAAAGTCTTTTTGGTCTCCAGTGATCTTTGAAGACTGGTTGTTCCTAACTCCGTTTTTATGTCCTGTTTCCAGCATCACTTGATGGTTTTATATGGAAAATACATCAAAGGTGACTCAGTTGCTCTGAATAGAAACCTTCAGACTGGCAACTCTAAAAGTGGACATTTATCTGTCTATATCACAGACAGATATATTATAACTGAGGGACAGTATGCAATGTTAAAAAAGGATTTTCAAAAATATAGGGTTTATTAAGAATGCAGGAGCCTAAAAGAAAATAAGAATTTACATAAGAATGTCATTAGGGTTGGTGGTTTGGCTGCTTTAACCAATAATTTTCGTCATTCAATATCCCACTGATTATTAAATTAATCTGTTATTCAAACAGCAATCGAAAACAACTCAGCCCATATTTTCTGGGCATTTGTGACTGTCAACAAGTTTAACAAAACTGGATATCTAAAAAGAATGCAATGTTTTATGATTTTCCAATACGTTTCTTTCCTTCTTGATACCCTCTCAACCTTGGCTGAAACAAGGATCCACGCGGAATGAAAACCAATCCCTATGTTAACTACTTCTAGCCCGTTAAGAAAAATAATTAATCAAGAATAAAGGGAAACATATGTAACATGGACGATGACAGAGCTTTAAAAATCTTGTCACATTTCAATGTTGGCAAGATATTCATTTTTAAGGCAAATTAGATTTTCTTTGTTGGTTTTGTGTGTGTGTGTGTGTGTAAATGTGTGCGGATGTCTTTTTGGGGGGGTAGTATCACTCATCGCTTTTCATAAAAATTATGTTGCCATCAGTTTCACTTTGGGATCAGAACACAAGCTTTGCTCATCTTCTTGGAAGCCCCAAAAGCTGTGGCTACACTTTGCTTCTCTCATCACTTCTCCCCATGCGCCTTTCATTTGTCCGCTAAACTGAAAGAAAGTAATTGGTCTCGAAGCTGTGTTGACATGTTTCGTGGGCTACGGTTCAGAGAACCATAGTTCAGGGATTCCATTTTCCTACAAACTACTCCAATTTCCTGTTGAGGTCTCACACTGGGTGGGCGTTTTACCGCAAGTCTTCAGACTGTTTCCAGTGAGTGCCCTGCAGGTGTTCTTACCAGCGGGCCTTCTGGAAACGACCTGTAAAATGGATCCATTGCACAATGGGGACATGGCGTCTTCCTGAGTTAAGGCTGAGAGGCTGGGCTCGGGGGCTGGACTATAGTCAGGGCTACCACACTTAATCATGTAATGATTTTAACCAGTTATTTAAACATCTGGGTTCTGCCTTGCTCATCTGCCCAAGAGGCATAATACCTGCCTCATAGGAACTGTATGTGGGTTAAAAAAAAAGTATAACACTCATACTTAGCACAGTGCCCAGCAGAGTAAATGCTGCATAAATGGGAGATATTTTTATAGAGCACAATTCACAAACCCATCTGTGTTGACAGGGATGTAGGAAAACCACAGAACTCCAGTCAGCCTCCTCTTCCAGATTTCTTCTTAGACTGGAAGGTAAAACTACTAGTTTCAATCAGGAAAAGTAGTTGGTGAGGTTTTTGCTCCAATAAGACTGTCCTAGGTAAAGTAGATCTTGGATATTTGCCACTTCCTGGATCCACTTGAGCGCTTGGTTCATAAAAAAAAGTTGGAAATATGAATTAGGGACTACACATATTCAATAGTGATCAGATACTTCATTACACAAATTGGACACAGACTTTGCCAGTGGGAATACATTAGTGTCATGAATAATGTAATTTGTAGGCGTTAAAATGTAACAGTTTTAACCACTTAATTTGCAAGTGTACACTAATTTGTTGAAATATTTTTGTATCTCCTGCTCTATAGATTCTTGCCAAACTACTGTACTTAATCTTGTTTAAAATGTGTAAATAAAGGTGATTCAATTTCCCATGAAATAATCATTTGCCCTTTCCAGCGGGCTTAGTTCGCCTCTAAACAAGACAACTTTCTACTCTACAATGAGATGAATACCAAAGGTCAAATTCTTCCCTTTGGAGATGGAGGGCTGTGCAACTTACTTTCCTCCACGTTTTCCCTTGGTATCATTTACTCACTTATACCTTGCCATGTTGGCTACTAATGTGCAGGGCTGTGGATCTCCCAAATCAAAACATTTCCTGTCCTTTTGAATTTTACAGTGTCACACCCACACTGTGGTGGGGGAAAGCCAGCCTCCTCCTCCTTGCTAAGTTCTTGCTTCTTATTCTGCCTCTCAGAAGGGTGGTAGAAATAACTTGTGGATCCTATAAGCAATTTCTTTCCATCAAGAGAGATTTAAAACATGATGATCACATCTGAAAATTTCTCAACCCTTGGTCATCTACTGTTGAGAATGTGCCACTCATCCCTTCATAAAGAGCTAGCTTCTTTTCATATTTTGGGTATGGTGCCAGGTTTGAATAATTCAATACTAGCTCTGACAATCAACAACTTAGTTAGTGCTGTATATGTGTGTGGTTGCAAAAAACATGTTGTCCTGAAACTTTAAAAAAAAGGGGGGGGGGAAAGGGGAGTAAACGCTTTATCTTGGGAGCTGTCTTTTGAATTGTTGAAATAGCGCCAGAAGATGAAAACATGTCCCAGAGGCATTAGAATAATTGGGATTAAAACCTCTGGTTGATTTTCCTACCAGTTCTTTGGATCTCAGTTCAACGAGGTACTTTACCGGAGACAGGACTTGACTGATTCTTTCTCAGATGCTCACAGGAAAAAGGCGCCCTATTCCAAACGCAAGGACGATTACAACTTTGAGGTTCCAGATAGAATGGTGGTTGTGTAGGTGTTGCTATCTTTACTTGCCCTTTGATAATCAGTGTTTGGAGAGGTTTTAGTACAGGAAATGTTGTAAATTACTGTTTTCCCTCGCGAGTCCGTGATGCAAAATGAGAGGGGCGCATGTCTATAATGACTAGGCAGGTCTCTACCTGACATGAATTAGTCTCACAATTTCCCATTTGTACATTTCTTAATGTGTGGGAAAGCGGGGTGGGAGCACATGTAAGTTTGGCTGGGCTCACAACACAGTGAGGCTTTCCTCTTCCATGCCGGAGGGTAGGAGACCAGCATAGCCAAGGAATATTTTTAGAATGTTTATTTGCGTGTGGAATGGAGGAGTGCAGAGCTGTATCCACACTATTGACGTTTTCGAGCTGCATTTCTGCGGTGCATTGTCTCCATCCTGATGGCTGTTTGTGATGTGACGCCCACCATCCCTGCCTCAAAGAGCAGTCTGTGTTCCTCCCTTGGGCTGCCCGGTGCTGCACCTGAAGTGGCTTAGCAAGTTGCCAAAACCCTATAGATGTGTGTTTATTAACTCTCCAGCTTTCCCTCCATTTGTTTAGCTTGGAAAGAGTTTATATATTCCTATGGGTATTAAAAACCCATCTGATGTATTAAAGGAGCTCAAAGGATCAAAGTAGAAATGCTGCTTGAAATGCAGCATATTGAATATAGACATAAAATTTCTAGACACAAACCACTTTTTCACAGGACATTTTGTATACTTAAGAAGGGAATTCATTTTTTAATGATCAGCTTTTATTTAGGATTGACATTTCTCTCTCTCTCTGTCTCTCTTTGTTCAGGTGAACTCCAGTTCCACCTTTTTAGGTTTGCTCATGATTTTGACAGGAAAACCCGTTGGCAACCTAGGGGAGGCAGGCAATAATCTCAGTACCATCTTCATGCCTAGGAAGATAAAGCCCAAGATCCTTAATGAACACACCAGCCACTGGCTCATGACCAAGGTTCTTGGTGCATTTGGTAGAAAAATGGGTGAAGAGGTTACAAGATGAGGGTTAGAATCACCCATGAGCCCCATAACTAGAGGTGTAACTGATCAGTCGGAAGGATGTGGGAGAAATTCTCAGTCTAGGATCATTATATCAGATGTTTCGCAAACAATGCACTGCTACACTGACTTTTAGAAAACAAATTGTACGTTTCACAAATGATTCCATTTCTGTTGAAGTAGATTGCCCCTGCCCTCTTGCATTATTTCTGTACATCCAAGCCTATCTGGGAATTTATATATGATTGCTGTTTAGTGAATGTCTACTTTTTGCCAAGAGCTTCCTGTCTATTTCCATGTTTATCATTCTATCCATTTTTTTCATTTCATCTGCATTTCACCAAGAAGGAACTTGAGGCTCAGGAGTATAGCCCCTGACCAGTGTTACAGAGCTGCTAAGTACTTGATGTGAATTAGGTCAGCATCTGCCTGACTCTGAAGCCTGATAGTGAATTCCAGTGGCATCCAGGTGAATGCCTCTCTGTCATGGTACCAAGTCATTATGTCAGACTGAGTTCATCTCACCATGAAAGTTTGCTTTGGAAACTGACAATTGCACTCTTCACTTGACCTATGGGAAGAAATTACAAACATCCAATTTGACAAGAGCCGTACACTTCCTGAATTCCAGTTTCATGCAAATCCCCATCGGATCTACTTAGAGGTTTTCTCACAGAACCTAGGGCATAACTGTTTAAGCGTCTGTGTATTTGTCTTTCTCCCCCACCAAATCAGGTGAAATAGGCTGGAACCATAGTAAAAAGTAGTTCAGGCTTGGTATCATGCAAACCTGTGTTTGAATTCTCAATGCCATCCCTTCCTAATAGGACGACCTTTGCCAGCAAATGAATTACCCATCTCAGCTACCACCTGTTCATCTGTAAAATGACCATGCTAATAGGACCTACAGGGGGTTGGCTTGATGTGAACATTACAAGGTACAGTTAAAAGGAAAAAAAAAAAGCTTCATCCAGCACCTGGCATTTAGTTGGTGTTCAATATCTGGGAGGTGTTCTACTGAATTCACTATAGATGGGACATGTCCTGTTGATTCCTATATGCTTAGCACTTAAAATATGGCTTTGCATATAGAATGGTGCTCAGAGAATTGTTGATTGAGACAAACTTTCCCAAGGGAATAAACTTGTAAGTGAGCAACAGGGGATGGGGTATGTGTAATTCTAGTAGTTGAGACACGTGTTATTTTGTGTGATATTTGAAAACAAGTATGTATGTGTTTTGGAAACAACTAGAAGGTCAGATTCCCCAGAGCGGAAAGAGAACTTTGTGATTTTCCTTAGGAAAAGAGAAGATGGTCCAGGAAGGGTTTTGCCTAAGGTCCCACAGGGTGAAGCAGCTGATTCCAGATGCAAAGCCCAGGTGGCAGCCTGTTTAGGAATCTTTCTCTGTCACATTGCTTCTTCTCCATAGCTGGTAATTTTTAAAATAACTGTTAACTGAACACATAAGTAATTGATGATACAAAGTAGGATACACAAATATAGTAAATAATTCAAACAGCATAATGATATGCAATGAGAATTAAATCTCCTACCACCTATGACCCCTGCAACCTGTCTAGAGGACAACCATTGTTTCTAGGTCCTAGTGCATCCCTCCAAGGATGTCTTCTGCAAATACAAACACAGGCATATTCAGCGTTCCACCACTCATTTATTATAGGAATGAGAACATACTGTGCATACTGTATTTCACCTTTTCTTTTCCACCTGCTGAAACTGTCTTCACATCTTTACGTACATTCATCTTTTTATTAAAAAAAAAAATCACCTGAGATTCTGTTTTGGGGGATATTTTCATTTAACCCAAATTGGACCCAAAACATTGGCTACCTGAAGCGGAGTAGAGAGGAATGTTCTCATATAATATGTAATTTATTTATTTATATGACAAATGACTAGAAGAATTGATGGGTCAAAGGGTATGCATATTGATAATTTTGATATATCCTGCAGAAATGCACTCTGGAGAAGTCAAACCAATTTGCATTTCTACCAATTTATGAGGATTTATGTTAGTTATACTCTTACCAATGTGGTGTGTTATCAAAATGTTGTGTCCTTTGCCAGTCTGGTAGATGAAAAGTAGAATATCACTGTTGTCTTAACTCTTCTATTCATGACTGAGGCCGAATATATTTTCTGTCTTCAAGCCATTTACATTTCTCTTTCTCTGTGCTCTCTAATTAGGTTCTTAACTCTGTTTTCCTCTTGTTGTTGTTCTCTTCTTTTAAGGTATTAGACTTTTATATTAAGCTTACATAATAATAACATTATTTATCCCATGTATTACGTGAAAAACAGAGTTTATCATAATTATTTTCTCATTACAAAAGTTAATACATGGCCTTATACAAACGGTAGAGAAGTATCTATAGGCTTATCCTTCAGGAGTAAAACAATTGATAGAATTTTGGTGTATTTACTTTCATTCATGTTTTCTGTAAATTATTCTTCGTTAGTTTTGTTTTTCAAAAATGGCACAGTATTACAAATATTATTTTATGAAATGCTTTTTTTTTTACTTGAAATGCCATGAGCATAATTCCTTGCCCTTAAATAATTCTGCAG
This sequence comes from Neomonachus schauinslandi, assembly GCF_002201575.2. NCBI lineage: Eukaryota > Metazoa > Chordata > Mammalia > Carnivora > Phocidae > Neomonachus > Neomonachus schauinslandi. The sequence goes on along the minus strand of NC_058403.1, from coordinate 191,913,649 downwards.
CATAACTTTTTAAAATAACCACACAGTGTGTAGGTTTACTAATTTCCTTAACCAATCCCATTTGGCTATTTATAATATTTGCTATATTAACAATGACATAAATGAATGTCCTTACTCCTAAAACTCCATGTATCCATGTAATGATACGTTTAGTATCAATTCCTAGAAGTAAAAGAGTCGGGAACCATTCTTTGTTAAGATGTTTTGATAATAGTTAGTTACATAATACAGATATAAATGTTTATTTTTCTTTTGATTCCTTTTTCTGTTGCTTGTTTTCAGGAAAACGATGTAATTTTGCAAAGAACAGATAATAGGTAGAAGTTATTTTCCAAAGAACCTTCTCCAGGAAGACATGGTGCCAACTGAGAGTGGAAACTTAGTTTGTTGTAAGCTTTTATTTCTCATATTAAGGTGATAGAGGAGAAGCCTGTTTGCAATTTAGCTTAAGACATAAGAAAAACAGAAAGTACAGTAGTGATAGACAGGTTTATACATTTAATGCTTTTGTTAGTAATCATTTATAAACCTCCTCAGATGATTTTTTAAAGTCTACTTTTAACAAAAGGTATTGACTTCTAGTGGGGTGCCAAGTTAATTATTTCAACTTAATAATAAGCAACATTGAAATGACGTTACACAGGCTCATGGAGGGGGTCACAGAAAAATAAGTCTCAGAAACATTTTCTGAATGTGTGAGCATGGCTGTAAGTACAATTAATGGTGATAATTAAGGCAACATGAAAAATTGTTGAGATTAATGAATAGGATAAAGCGCTCAGGGTGTATAAAGGCACAGAGTTTTCTGAGCAGGTCTGTGTGCTCCAGAATGCTGATTTCAGCCTATAGTCAATGTCCCCAGTAAATTATGCTAATGCTATTGATCCTAACCATTTCCTGACTGGGCTTTTCATCTCTTCTTGTGTCTTCACATAGCCTTCAAATGCATGCCTATAAAGCTTGGGAAATTGAATTGGCTTTTTTTTTTTTTTTTTTTTAAAGATTTTATTTATTTATTTGAGAGAGAGAGAGAGAATGAGAGACAGAGAGCATGAGAGGAAGGAGGGTCAGAGGGAGAAGCAGACTCCCCGCCAAGCAGGGAGCCCGATGCGGGACTCGATCCCGGGACTCCAGGATCATGACCTGAGCCGAAGGCAGTCGCTTAACCAACTGAGCCACCCAGGCGCCCTGAATTGGCTTTTAAGAAAGGAGACAAAACAAATAGCATACAACCTTGTTTCTTATAATTGAAAACTCCATGCCAGGAAAGGAAGAGTGGAATGGTCAGGGTATTTAGGATCAGTCTGAAAATGTTCTCATGTGACTTCTCTACATATTATGGGAAGCAGTGAATGCAGGTAACCGTCTTGTAATTCATGGGCTAGGATAGAAGTCAACCAACCATGTTCACCCAAGTGATGGAGCAGACTAAGGAGAGAGATCTTCAAGGCACATGAGCTCGAATTCTCCACTTAAATTTGTTTTGAAGATGTAACATCAATTTCATCAGTTTTCCAAACAGTGGTGTGAAGTTGCTTTAAAAGTAAAATTGGACAGGGTAATAATGGCTGTTCCTCAGCCGTATTGTGATTATCTCCATCTTATATTATTAGAACATCCCATATGATTTTTTTTCTTTTTTTCTTTTTCTTTTTTTATTATTATGTTATGTTAATCACCATACATTACATCATTAGTTTTTGATGTAGTGTTCCATAATTCATTGTTTGCGTGTAACACCCAGTGCTCCATGCAGTATGTGCCCTCTTTAATACCCATCACCAGGTTAACCCATCCCCCCACCACACCCCCTTGGAACCCTCAGTTTGTAGAGGGTAGCTCTCTTTTCAACTTTTTGAGGAACCTCCATACTGTTTTCCAGAGTGGCTACACCAGCTTGCATTCCCACCAACAGTGTAGGAGGATTCCCCTTTCTCCGCATCCCTGCCAACACCTGTCATTTCCTGACTTGTTAATTTTAGCCATTCTGACTGGGGTGAAGTGGTATCTCATTGAGGTTTTGATTTGGATTTCCCTGATGCCCAGCAATGTTGAGCACTTTTTCATGTGTCTGTTGGCCATTTGGATATCTTCTTTGGAAAAATGTCTGTTCATGTCTTCTGCCCATTTCTTGATTGGATCATTTGTTCTTTGGGTGTTGAGTTTGATAAGTTCTTTATAGATTTTGGATACTAGCCCTTTATCTGATATGTCATTTGCAAATATCTTCTCCCATTCTGTCGGTTGTCTTTTAGTTTTGTTGACTGTTTCTTTTGCTGTGCAAAAGCTTTTTATCTTGATGAAGTCCCAATAGTTCATTTTTGCCCTTGCTTCCCTTGCCTTTGGCGATGTTTCTAGGAAGAAGTTGCTGTGGCTGTGGTCAAAGAGGTTGCTGCCTGTATTCTCCTTTAGGATTTTGATGGACTCCTGTCTCACATTGAGGTCTTTCAACCATTTTGAGTCTATTTTTGTGTGTGGTGTAAGGAAATGGTCCAGTTTCATTCTTCTGCATGTGGCTGTCCAATTTTCCCAACACCATTTGTTGAAGAGACTTGTCTATTTTCCATTGGACATTCTTTACTGCTTTGTCGAAGATTAGTTCCCATAGAGTTGAGGGTCCATTTCTGGGCTCTCTATTCTGTTCCATTGATCTATGTGTCTGTTTTAGTGCCAGTACCATACTGTCTTGATGATGACAGCTTTGTAATAGAGCTTGAAGTCCGGAATTATGATGCCACCGGCTTTGCTTTTCTTTTTCAACATTCCTCTGGCTATTCGGGGTCTTTTCTGGTTCCATATGAATTTTAGGATTATTTGTTCCATTTCTTTGAAAAAAGTGGATGGTATTTTGATAGGGATTGCATTGAATGTGTAGATTGCTCTAGGTAGCATTGACATCTTCACAATATTTGTTCTTCCAATCCATGAGCATGGAACGTTTTTCCATTTCTTTGAGTCTTCCTCAATTTCTTTCATGAGTATTTTATAGTTTTCTGAGTACAGATCCTTTGTCTCTTTGGTTAGATTTATTCCTAGGTATCTTATGGTTTTGGGTGCAATTGTAAATGGGATCGACTCCTTAATTTCTCTTTCTTCTGTCTTGTTGTTGGTGTATAGGAATGCCACTGATTTCTGTGCATTGATTTTATATCCTGCCACTTTACTGAATTCCTGTATGAGTTTTAGCAGTTTTGGGGTGGAGTCTTTTGGGTTTTCCACATAAAGTATCATATCATCTGCAAAGAGTGAGAGATTGACTTCTTCTTTGCCGATTTGGATGCCTTTCATTTCTTTTTGTTGTCTGATTGCTGTGGCTAGGACTTGCAATACTATGTTGAATAGCAGTGGTGATAGTGGACATCCCTGCCGCGTTCCTGACCTTAGGGGGAAAGCTCTCAGTTTTTCCTCATTGAGAATGATATTTGCTGTGGGTTTTTCATAGATGGTTTTATGATATTGAGGTATGTACCCTCGATCCCTATACTCTGAAGAGTTTTGATCAAGAAAGGATGCTGTACTTTGTCAAATGCTTTTTCTGCATCTATTGAGAGGATCATATGGTTCTTGTTCTTTCTTTTGTTAATGTATTGTATCACATTGATTGATTTGCAGGTGTTGAACCAAATTTGCAGCCCAGGGATAAATCCCACTTGGTTGTAGTGAATAATCCTTTTAATGTACTGTTGGATCCTATTGGCTGGTATTTTGGTGAGAATTTTTGCATCCATGTTCATCAGGGATATTGGTCTGTAATTCTCCTCTTTGATGGGGTCTTTGTCTGGTTTTGGGATCAAGGTAATGCTGGCCTCATAAAATGAGTTTGGAAGTTTTCCTTCCATTTCTATTTTTTGGAACAGTTTCAGAAGAATAGGTATTAATTCTTCTTTAAATGTTTTGTAGAATTCCCCTGAGAAGCCATCTGGCCCTGGGCTTTTGTTTGTTGGGAGATTTTTGATGACTGCTTCAATTTCCTTAGGGGTTATAGGTCTGGTCAGGTTTTCTATTTCTTCCTGGTTCAGTTTTGGTAGTTGATACATCTCTAGGAATGCATCCATTTCTTCCAGGTTATCTAATTTGCTGGCATATAGTTGCTCATAATATGTTCTTATAATTGTATTTCTTTGGTGTTGGTTGTGATTTATTTTATATATTTGGGTCATTTCTCTTTTCTTTTTGATAAGTCTGGCCAGGGGTTTATCAATCTTATTAATTCTTTCAAAGAACCAGCTCCTAGTTTTGTTGATCTGTTCTACTGTTCTTTTGGTTTCTATTTCAATGATTTCTGCTCTGATCTTTATTATTTCTCTTCTCCTGCCGGGTTTAGGCTTTATTTTCCATTCTTTCTCCAGCTCCTTTAGGTGTAGGGTTAGGTTGTGTATTTGAGACCTTTCTTGTTTCTTGAGAAAGGCTTGTATTGCTCTATACTTTCCTCTTAGGACTGCCTTTGCTGCATCCCAAAGATTTTGAACAGTTGTGTTTTCATTTTCCTTTGTTTCCATGAATTTTTAAAATTCTTCTTTAATTTCCTGGTTGACCCATTCATTCTTTAATAGGATGCTCTTTAGCCTCCATGTATTTGAGTTCTTTCCGACTTTCCTCTTGTGATTGAATTCTAGTTTCAAAGCATTGTGGTCTGAAAATATGAAGGGAATGATCCCAATCTTTTGGGACCGGTTGAGACCTGATTTGTGACCTAGGATGTGATCTATTCTGGAGAATGTTCCATGGGCACTAGAGAAGAATGTGTATTCTGTTGCTTTGGGATGGAATGTTCTGAATATGTCTGTGAAGTCCATTTGGTCCAGTGTGTCATTTAAAGCCTTTATTTCCTTGTTGATCTTTGCTTAGATGATCTGCCCATTTCAGTGAGGGGCGTGTTAAAGTCCCCCACTATTATTGTATTGTTGTCAATGTGTTTCTTTGCTTTTGTTGGTAATTGGCTTATATAATTGGCTGCTCCCATATTAGGGGCATAGATATTTACAATTGTTAGATTTTCTTGTTGGATAGACCCTTTAAATAGGATATAGTGTCCTTCCTCATCTCTTATTAGTCTTTGGTTTAAAATCTAATTTGTCTGATATAAGGATTGCCACCCCAGCTTTCTTTTGGTGTCTATTAGCATGGTAAATGGTTTTCCACCCCCTCACTTTCAATCTGGGGGTGTCTTTGGGTCTAAAATGAGTCTCTTGCAGACAGCATATCGATGGGTCTTGTTTTTTTATCCAGTCTGATACCCTATGTCTTTTGATTGGGGCATTTAGCCCATTTACATTCAGGGTAACTATTGAAAGATATAAATTTAGTGCCATTATATTGCCTGTAAGGTGACTGTTACTGTATATTGTCTGTGTTCCTTTCTGGTCTATGTTACTTTTAGGCTCTGTCTTTGCTTAGAGGACCCCTTGCAATATTTCTTGTAGGGCTGGTTTTGTGTTTGCAAATTCCTTTAGTTTTTGTTTGTCCTGGAAGCTTTGAGAGCGAGAACAAGAGGAAGAGAGCACAAGCACGGTGAGGGGCAGAGAGAGAAGCAGACTCCCCGCTGAACAGGGAGCCCCACTTGGGGCTTGCTCCCCAGATTCCCGGATCATGACCCAAGCTGAAGGCAGACCCTTAACCAACTGATCCACCCAGGTGTCCCCCTTTTTCTTCTTTTGGAATACTAAGCAGTAGTTTCCAAATACAGGACAAGGCTTGTCAGAATCGTCTGGGTTGCTTGTGGGCACATATGTTCTTGGGCCTCACCTGGACCCACTGTTTCCCAATCTCCAGGACGTGGGTCTGAGAATCTATATTTTGGCTAGGTTCTCCAGATGAGGCTGATGCGCAGCCAGGCTGGGAGGCTTCCTGAGCATCTCCTAGGATAAATACAACAGGGCATAGCAGTACTTTCCTGGACTTCATTGCCAGAAGCTTGACTCTCTCTCTTTTTTCTTATTGGCATACACTAAGAAGAGGCCAGAAATAACTAAGAGAAAAAGGACAAAACCAGGGGTGGAATAATACCAAAACTTTCATTTGCATTTCACCCTCCACAAAGATTCAGAGGTTGTTTTCAGAGATGTACAACCTACCAATCGGAGGGGTTATCACACAACCGGGCTCAGAGAAAGATGGCTAACCCAGTGTTTAAAGTTGAGTTTATGGAAAATGAGTGACAGTTCACAAGCGATGAGCAATCATAAGTGAGCTGTGAACCAGGGCTTCAGGAAAACCTGCACAGAATCCACCCAGACATCATTGGCATCTTTGGGCAGAGGAATTTCAGAACTTGTATCCTAGGGTCTTGGAGAAAGCAGGTAATACCTCCCTGCAAGAGGGTGTGCCCAACTGTAAACAGAAGCCAGGGTGCAGGAAGTCAGCCATTGCCATCAGTTTAGAAAGAGAAGAAAGTAAACAGGAATGGATTTCTCCAGATTACCGCCACAGTGATTTTTAAAGGATGAGAAAATTACTGCTTAGTGTCTCATGGCAGACGTTTCCCCTCTCATGTTCATGTGTGTTTTATTTCTTTTTCTAAACCGTCTTCCATGATGTCACTTTCCTCCTCTGAAGTAGTCTTTTTTTCCCTCTAGCATTAAATATATATATTTTTTAAAGCAAAAAGAAACTAAAGTACAACCCTGCTGCTTTTAGATTAAAGTATATATATTTTATTAAATGCATCCTTTTATGTAATAATTTGTTCCCTGAGCACACATGTGGTGACAGACGCTGTGGTGAGCACCCGGGATTTAAAATCAGGTCAGTTGGGCTCTTTGCCCTTGGACTTGTAATCTATTTGAGGGACCCTCCCAAGAAGTCATTGCATCTGTGCAACAGTTCATTTCGCCTAATTTTGAAGACTCTCTTTCCCGCTCACCAATGTCTGTAACAAAGAGTAGTTGCTTCTAAAAGTTGGGCTATTTTGTCCAAATAGACATGAAAACTTCAAGGAATCAAACTCTGTTACGGCTGAACAATTTGGTCATGGTACCTAGAAGAGTCAGAATAAAATCCATCCTAGGGTCTATGAATGTGTCCATTTTCTTTTAAACCTTTTATCCCTCCTCCCCACACACACCTTAAGTTATTAAGGTGACCATACCAGTAGCCATTTTTCAACTATAATTTTTTTCGTGTTTGGGCTTCTTGAGGCTGTGTTTCTCCAATGAGTTTGAGAAGTGTATGAATATGTATTCATAAGAATAATATGAAATGCTGTATATACACATGTAAGTATTCATCTACATGCATTCAGTAAAATAAAAATATGTATGGACATATGAATATGCATCTATAAGCATGAAATTAAGTGATATGTATGCATATAGGAATATTTAGAAATATGACATATGCATATATTAATATGCATTCACAAGTAAGAAATGCTGTTATTCTTTATTCCTCTTATTTTTTTTTCTTTTTTTAGAGAGAGGAAGAGGGAGAGAGAGAATCTTAAGCAGGCTCCATGCCCAGTGCAGAGCCTGATGTGGGGCTCAACCTCACAACCCTGAGATCATGACCTGAGCTGAAATCAAGTCAGATCCTTAACCAACTGAGCCACCCAGGTGCCCCCTTATTCCTCTTAGAATGTTAGAATTCAGGCACCTGGGTGGCTCAGTGGGTTAAGCGTCTGCCTTCAGCTCAGGTCATGATCCCAGGGTCCTGGGATCAAGTCCCTCATTGGGCTCCCTGCTCTGCAGGGAGCCTGCTTCTCCCTCTGCCTCTGCCTCTCTCTGTCTCTCATGAGTAAATAAATAAAATCAAAAAAAAAAAAAAAAAGGAAAGAAAGAATTCACGTTAGCCTGTTAAAGGCTCTGAGAAATCCTGTAGTGAACAAAGGTATTGAGCTCATTTTAACTAGGAATTCACAACATTCATCAGTACTTGGCAAAACGATTTCATAAAACCCATCTTGAGACCCACTCTGTTAGGCTAATTTCCATTACAGACTGGGTGAGATAGAAGTCTGTCATGATGTTTGAGATATTTATAAGATGATGACTTGGACATAATGGTAAGATAAATGAAAGAGCCAGGATGTCGCATATACATATATCGAATATGTAAATATTAATATACGGATGCAGTTATGAAGCCAGGAGGTTTTGTGGGATGTACTAGCCTAGAGCCATGTGTCAAAGAGGAGGGAGTCAGCAGCTGTCCGACTGGGTTTGTAAAGTAGAGTGCTATTCTTGGCTGTTTAGTTAAAAAGAACAGAAAAGAGGGACATGTTGGCTACACTGAAAGATTCTTCTAGCACCTTCCCAAAATAACATTTCTTGAAAATAGGACCATAGGGAAACTTAAAAGAGGCATAAGCATTCATCACTCCACCCTTAGAATCCAAAGAACAGTGAGTGCCAGGCCCAGTGCTTTCTCAACCATGTCCATCTTTAGAAAATGCCCCAGTACAGAGTACTGTGGCATTCTTTTTATTTATCACAAGTGATAGTTTACAGATTGACTAAGGGGAAAACATGTAAAAAGTGCCAGAGTTCAGAAAAAAGTTGACACATAAATCTTTTTGTCCTTTTAATGCTCACTGGTAAAGACTAATTTTTAAGCCTTTTCAATGGTAATGTCATAAACATGCAAAATGAAGAATTATAGCATAACTAACCCCATGTACCTAGGACACAGTTTCAATAATTACCAATGTTTTACCAATCTTGGTCCATTTAACCCCACCTACATTCTTCTTATGATTATTAAATCATTAGTAGTACTGCTATTATTATTTTGCTAACGTGTTTTAAAGCGAATCCCTTACATCATATTTTTTCATCTGTAAATACTTTAGAGTATTAAGAGTACATCTCTTACATAAAAGGACTTTGAAAAAACTTCTTAACCACAATGCCATTATCACACCCTATAAAATTTAGCATAATTCTTAAATATTATCTCTACCCCCTGTCTATATTCACGATTCACCAGTTGTTTCAAAGTGTAATATGTTATTTTTGTGTAAGTGTGAAAGTTTAAAAAGTATAAAAGTGGTTTTTCTTGTTTTTGTTTTTTGCTTTGTTTGAAGCAAGACCGAATGAATTGCACACATTGCTTTGGGCTGTGAGGTCATTTGTCCTATAAGATGCCCTGTATTCTGAACTTGACTGGTTGCTTTCTGGGGTGTTAACTGGGTTCTCTTTTCCTGGTAGTTTCTGTAAACCGGTGGTTAGATGTTGACACTGATTAGACTCTGATCACGTTTTTTCAGTGAGAATATTCTATAGACAGCACTATGTACTTCCTATTACATGGTATCAGGAGGCACACAGGGCCACCGCTAGCCACACTAGGTTGATCCTTGGGTTCACGTGGCAGCCTGACCCTATCAAGGTGTCCTCAGTCTCCACCAGATGCTTTTACACCCACTGATGATCCATTCCTGGATCCGTTATTGCTTCAGAAAATTGGAAAATAACTAGAAAATGGTGATTTTGTCGTCTTTTCTGAATGATTAATGATTTGGGGTTGCCTCAACAGATACTTTGTACTGATAAAGGCAGGATAAATGCTTGACTCTGTATCAATTTTCGGAATAAGGACTTGGTGCCTTAGCAACTTTCAGTGACAAACAATTTGGCTTTTAAAGTAACATTTGACAAACTTAAGGACTTAGATGTTTTTATATGTGCTTTAATCCTTTGCAGACTTAAAGTCATTTTGATATGCAACTTTTTTATCTTCGGCCCATGGGAGCCCCTTCAGTTTGATCCCTGTGTTGTTTGTGATGAGACCTCATTCATCTTTGATAGTTTCCTTGGATTCTGCGTAACAAAATATTCTGGGCTTATTTTGTACATTTTATGCTTCAGATCTGGAATCAGCTATTTTCCAGGGAGGCTTGGTTCTGTTTATCGGGCGATATTATTTAGAGACCACAGTCTAGGCGCAAGCATTCATTCTCATGGCTTTGCCAAAATCTTCTAAGTCTTTTCAGGAGTAAGAGCCAGGAAATATCTATCTGTTTAGAAGAAGGAAATAAATTCAGGGCTTCTACCAATCATTCTGATTCCAATTCAAAATTGCATGATTTTTAATTAGCTACTTTGACTTACTCTTACATTGAAAATCTCAGTCCCTAGCCACATTAACATATTAATCATTTGCTTAAGCTACAATATACATAAAATTACTTTGAAATAGCAATACTGATATTGTTGCTAACAATAGCATGACTGTGTGTTGTTTAAGAATTCTTTGTGGTCTTTTTTTTTTTGTTTTTAGGCTAGATCCCAAGACGGAATTAGTATGAAAATACTGTGTTTTAAAGTCAATGGAAATGCTTCTTTTCTTTGTGTGGTAATGCCAACAGTTTCATATACAATAAGGGATTTTGTTTTTCATTTGAAGAAGATTGCTTTTTTTTTTTTAGTTATATAAAATGTGCTCATAAGGTATGAAGGTCACAACCATGAAATGATGTAATTCAGAGGCACATCACTTCAATCTCCAATTCTCCATCCATTTTCTCCCTGTCCTGATTGGGAATCATTTTTATTAGCTCTTGGTTTAGCTATCCACTGTTGTTCTTCTTTTTTTTAAGATAAGAAAAAAAAATGTAGTCAGGTTTTTCCCTTCCTTTCACAAAAGGAAGCATAGCATATATGCTGTTTGGTACCTAATTTTTTATATTATATATGCTGTAGATCTTTCTTCATCAGTTTGGGGAGTGAGATCTTCCTCATTCTTTTACACAGCTGGTTAGTAGGACTCCATTATGTGGATATAGAAGTTTATTCACTCTTCTGTTGATTGACATTTGGGTGGTTTCTTGTCTTTTCTTATTACACATGATCTTGCAATAAGTAGCTGAACCCATATATAACTTAACTTTTTTAGCAGAATACTTGGGGTGGATTCAGAAAAGTGGCATTGCTGGGTGGAAGGATAAATTCATATGTAATTTTCCTTAGATATTCCCAAATTCTCATGGAGGTTGGATCATTGTGCATTTCTTCCAGCAAAGTCTGAGAGTGAGTACCTCTTACTTTTTAGCCTTGCCAACGAGAGTATTGTCAAACTCTTAGATATTTTTCCCAATCCACATGAAGTGTTTTTATTATAGTTTTAATTTTAATTTCTCTTATTAGAAGTGAGATTTGCAGATGTTTACATGTATTAGAAATATTATTTGTAGGGGTGCCTGGTGGCACAGTCAGTGGCTCTTGATCTCGGCTCATGTTATTAGCTCAGGGTCCTGAGATTGAGCCCTGCGTGGGGCTCCAAGCTCAATGCAGAGTCTGCTTAAGATTCTTTCTCCCTCTCTCTCTGCCCTTCCCCTTGCTCATGCTATCTCTCTCTCTCTAAAAAAATAAAATATTAAAAAAAGAAATATTATTTATAGTAAAATATGTTGCAAATAATTTTTCAAGGTTTGTCTTTGCCTTTTTCAAGGAACCATTTTTTTTTATATTTTAGAGATTTTCTTTATCATTCATTTTCTATTTCATCAATTATTATTTTCATCTTTATATTCAGTTTTATTTTCTCTGGTTTTATTTGCTCTTTTGTGTGTGATTTCTTAAGGTAAAAGCCGAGATCATTATCTCTATCTTATGTTCTAGTATAAATATTTAAATCTATAAATTTCTCTCTAAGAATGATAATAGTAGACAGATTTTGAAATGTTGCCTTTTTACTGTCTTCTAGTTAAAAATATCTTCTAGTCTATGTTATAATTTTCTTTTTTGCCTTATATATTATCTTATATGTTAAGGAGGTATCCTCCTTAATTTTGCAAATATATTGAGAGTTTTTAGATTTCTTAATATTTGATTCCTACTTCAGTTCTCTTGCAGTTAGAGATCATATTCTATATGATTTCAGCCCTTTTATGTTTATTAAGACTTATTTTATGGCCTCATATATTGCCATCTTGGTGAATATTTTACAGGTACTTGAAAAGAATGTGTATTTGGCAATTTGGGGTTAGAGTATTCTTCCTTCATTCTGTAAATTTTTATTTTGTTATTTTGAGATTCTGTTATCAGCTGTATGCACTTAAGATTTTTATGTCTTTTTGATGAACTTTATTATTTTCACTGTTAGGAAATGGCCATCTTTATTGCTGGTGATATTCCCTGTCTTTGTCTGATATTAATACATCCAAACCAGCTTTCTTCTGCTTAGAATTTGCCCATTCTATCTTTACCGTATTTTTACTTTCAAGTCTGTGACTTTTTATTTAAATGCACCTCCTGGAAACACATACATTTTGGTCTTGCTTTTTAGTTCTTTTGTTGTTGATGTTTATGGTATATTTTATTGTATTTTTATTCATATTTTTAATTTACATATGATAAAATTTGCCCCTTTTGGTGTAGAGTCCTATGAGTTTTGACTAATACTTATAGTTAGTTGTATATCTACCATCACAATCAAAATATAACAGTTCCATCACCATAGAAAATTCTTCTGAGGTGCCCTTTGTGGTCAACCCATCCCCCAAGCATAGCTCCTGGCTAACAGGGATGTGTTTTCTATCCCTATAATTTAGCCTTTTCCAGAATGTCATATAAGTGAAATCATACACAATGTAACTTTTTCAGTCTGTTTTCTTTTACTTAGTATAATGTAATTGAGATTTATTCATGTTATTGCTTGTATCGGTAGGACCTGTTTTTTATTGAACAATATGCCATGGTAGGTAGGGGTGTACCATATTTGTTTATCCATTCTCCAGTCCAGGGACATTTGAGCAGCTTGGAATTTTTAGTGATTATAAATAAAACCACTATAAACATTCACATATAGGGGTTTTTATGGACATAGTTGTCGTTTCACTTGAATGAATACATAGCAGTTGAATTGCTGGATTGTATGGTAAGGATATATTTAATTTTGTAAAAAATCACCAAACTGCCTTACAAAGTGCCCATACCATTTTGCCCTCTTGCCAGCAGTGTCTGGGAGTTCCAGTTGCTCCTCATCCTTGCAAGCTCCTGATTTTATCATTAATACTGATTACCTTCATTTTAGCCATTCTAAGAATAGCATAGTAATATCTCATTGTGGTTTAGCATTTCCCTAATGAATAATGACTTTAGGTTCCTTTACATGTGCCTACCTGCCATCCACACAGGCAATGAAATGTGTGTTCAAATGTTTTACCCATTTAACAAAATTGAGTTGTTTTCTTTTTTACCGAGTGTTTTGAATTCTGATATTTTTGCATATTCTAGCTACAAGTCTTTTGTAGAAATATGTGATTTGAAAGTATTTTCTTCTAGCCTATGGTTTGTCTTTTCATTTTCTTGGCAATGTCTTTCACAGAACAGAAACCACTTGATTTTGTTGAAATCCCATTAGTTGATTTTTAAAAATGGACTGTGCTTTTTTTTTCGTATCTAAGAAATCTTTGCCTAGCCCAGGATCACAAAGATTTTCTCCTGTACTTTCCTCTAAAATAGTTATGCTCTTCAGCTTTACATTTAAGTCTGTAATCCATTCTTAATTATTTCATACATGATTACATGATGAGAGGTACAGAGTAAGGTTCTTTTTTTTCTTTCATTTGCATGTAGATATCCAATTATTCCATTATCACTTGTTTAGAAGAATCCTCACTCCACTGAATTGCCTGTGTACCTTTTTAAAAATCAAATGACTCTGTGTGTGTCTATGTCCGGACTCTATATTATTCAGTTGATGTATGTGTCAGCTTTTCTCCAATATAAAGCTTTTTTGATTATTGTGGCATAATATTAAATCTTGAAATAAGGTAATAAGAATCTTTCACTTTTTTTTTTTTTTACTTTTTCAAAATATCTGTGTCTATTCTAGTACATTTGCCTTCCCATGTAAATTTTGAAGTAAACTTATCAGTTTCTACTAGAAAATCCTGCTGGGATTTTGTTTGAAATTGGGTTGACTATGTAGCTCAGTTTGAGAAGAATTAACATCATTACCCTACTTACTCTTCCAAACCATAGACATTGCATATCTCTCCAATTATTTAGCTCTTCTTTGATTTCTTTCATCAGTGGTTTATAGTTTTTAGCTAACAGATTTTTCAAATATTTTGTCATAATTATATCAAAATATCTCCTGTTCTTTTGCTGCTGTGTTAGGTGAGACTGTTTTCATTTCAATTCCTCACTCTTCATTGCTAGTATATAGAAATATGATTGGTTTTTCAGACTGAGCTTATATCCTGCCACGTTGCTAATTTGTTAACTTCTGTTTACTTTTTCTATGGCTTCTTTAGGATTTTCTATGCAGACAAATGATGTCATAAGTGCATAGAAACAATTATATGTGTATACTTTTTATTTCTTTTCTTGCCATATTGTCCTGATTAGGTCCTCCAGAGTGATGTTGAAGAGGAGAGTGTGAGCAGACCAACTTTCATGTCATATCACAGAGGGAAAGCATTTAGAATTTTATCGTTAGGTCTGGTGTTAGCTATTAGCTTCATTAGATGCCCTTTATTAGGTTAAAGAAGTTCCTTTTATTCCTAATTTATTATGAAAGGATACAAAAGCTTGTAAAAAAAATCATCATCTTTTGATCTATATCATATAGTTTTCCTAGTTTAGTCTTTTAATATAGTATATTACATTGATTTTTGAATCTTGAATCACCCTTGCATTCCTGGGGTAAACCATACTTAGTCAAAGTGTATTCTTTTCATATATTGCTGGATTCAAATTGCTAATATTATATTGAGGCATTTTTGCTCTATGTTAATATGGTCTATTGTCATGTCATGTCCTTTTCTCGTAATATTGTTGTCTGGTTTTGGTATCAGGATAATTGTGGCCTTATAAAATGATGTGTGAAATGTTCTCTCTTTTATATTCTAGAAGATTTTGGTAGAGTCTGTATTATTTTTTCTTTAAATGTTCAGTAGAACTTCCCAGTAAAGTCCCTGGACATGGAGATTTCTTTGTAGGAAAATTTTAACTACAAATTCAATTTATTTAATCAATATGGCATTACTGAAATTGTGTACTTCTTTTTGAGTGAACTTTGGTAGTTCACATCTTTCAAGGAATTTGTCTAGTTCATCTATGTTGTCGAATTTAAGGACATGCTATTATTTTTTGTATTCTCTTATTACCCTTTTAATATGCATAGGGTCTACGGATGTTTCCTTTTTCATGACTAATAGTTTTAGTTTGTGTCTTCTCTCTTTTTTACTTGATACTAGAAAAAACAGACTAGAGATTTATTAGTTTTGTAGACCATTTTAAAGAACCAGGTTTTAGTTTTATTGTTTCTCTTTTGGTTTTTGTTTTCAGTTTTGTTCTTCTAGTTTTCTTACTTTGTCCTCCTTGTTTTGAAATTTCTCTTCTTTTTCCAGACAGTTTCTTGTGACAAAAACTTAGATTATTGATGTAAGAACTTTCTTCTTTTATAAAACAAGCATTTACTACTAGAAATCTTCCTTGAATCACTTATGTAACTGGATCCCACAGATACTTACTTGTGATAAATAATTATGTGTTGTGTATTTTATTTTTCATTAAATTCAAAATATTTTCTCATTTTCCCTGCAGCTTCCTTTCTGACCTTAGAGTTATTTAGAAGTGTGTTATTCAATTTCAGAATATTTGGGGATTTTCCAGAAATGTTTCTGTCATTGATTTTGGATTTAATTTCATTATGGTTTGGGAACATTCTTTGTATAATTTTGATTCTTTTAAATTTGCTGAGATTTGGTTTTTTTTTTTAAGATTTTATTTATTTATTTGACAGAGAGAGACACAGCGAGAGAGGGAGCACAAACAGGGGGAGTGGGAGAGGGAGAAGCAGGCTTCCCGCGGAGCAGGGAGCCCAATGGGGGGCTCGGTCCCAGGACCCTGGGATCATGACCTGAGCCGAAGACAGACGCTTAATGACTGAGCCACCCAGGCGCCCCTGAGATTTGCATTTTGGCCCATAACATGATCTAATTTGGTGAATGTTCCATATGTACTTGAAAATACATATATACATGTATATATATGGCTGTTGTTGATTGGAGTGTTCTATATATGTCAGTTAGGTAAAGCTATTTTCTATATTCTTACTGGATTTCTGTCCACTTACTCTATTGCTATCAAGAGAAGGATGTTGCAGTCTCCAACTATAATTATGGTTTAGCATTTTTTCTTTTCAGTGTGCATTAGATTTTGCTTTATTTATTTTGACATATTTGGTTGTTAGGTACATACTCATATAAGATTGTTATGACTTCTGGTGAATTGACTCCTATCATTTTGTGATGTCCCTCTTTAAACTTGCAATATTTGTTGCACTGAAGTATACTTTGTCTGCTGTTAATATAACTATCCCATCGTTCTTTTCTTTGGTAGTTTCATGGTATATCTTTTTAAATCTATTCACTTTGAGTTCATCTGTGTGTTTATAATTAAAGTGAGTTTCTTGTAGACAGGATATAGTTGGATCCTACATTTTTATCCAGTATGTCAGTCTCTATTTTTTAACTGGTGTGTTTCAGTTATTTATTTATTTAGTTAAAGTTTTTATTTTAATTCCAGTTAGTTAACATACAGTGTTTTCTTAGTTTCAGGTGTACAATATGATGGTTCAACAGTTAACACACATCACCTTGTGCTCATCACGACAAGTGCACTCCTTAATCCCCATCACCTGTTTAACCCATCCCCCCACCTCCCCTCTGGTAACCATCAGTTTGTTCTCTAGAGTTGAAAGTCTGTTTCTTGGTTTGCCTCTCTCTTTTTTTCCCCCTATGATTGTTTTGTTTCTTAAATTCTACATGAGTGAAATCATATGATATTTGTCTTTCTCTGACTGATTTCACCATCCATGTCATTGCAAATGGCAAGATTTCATTCTTTTTTATGGCTGAGTAATATTCCATTGTATGTAAATACTATATCTTCTTCATCCATTCATCATTTGTTGGACACTTGGGCTGCTTCCATATCTTGGCCGTTGTAAATAATGCTACTATAAATATAGGGTGCATGTATTCCTTTCGATTAGTATTCTTGTATTCGTTGGGTAAATACCCAGTAGTGCAATTGCTGGATCATAAGGTTGTGTTTTTTTTTATCTTTTTGAGGAACCTCCATACTGTTTCCCCACAGTGGCTGCACCAGTTTGCATTCCCACCAACAGTGCATAAAGGTTCCTTTTTCTCCACATCCTTGCCAACACTTGTTGTTTCTTGTGTTATTTTAGCCATTCTACCAGGTGTGAGGTGATATCTCATTGTGGTTTTGATTTGCATTTCCCTGATGATGAGTGATGTTGAGCATCTTTTCATGTGTCTGCTGGCCATCTGTATGTCTTCTTCAAAGAAATATCTGTTCATGTCTTCTGCCCATTTTTGATTGGATAATTCATTTTTGGGGTGTTGCATTTTATTATTTCTTTATATATTTTAGATATTAACCCTTTATCATATCTGTCATTTGCAAATATCTCCTCCCATTCCATAAGTTGCCTTTTAGTTTTGTTGATTGTTTCCTTCACTACACAGAAGCTTTTTATTTAGGTTATTTATTTTTGGTGGAGTTATTGATATGTTTGGCTTAGAATATGCCATCTTCCTGGTTGTTTTCTGATTGTTCCTCTACTTTGTTGTTTGTTTGTTTTTTCCCCTCTTTTCTAGTCTACCTTCTTTTATATTGTTTTATGATTCCAGTTTTCCTGCTACTGCCTTATTATTTATACCTTTTTTGGATTTCTAATGGTTGCAGTAGTGTTTACAACTTTCCTCTTCAATTTCTCATGGGCTGCCTTCAAATATTACCTACATGTCTGCAATGTCTAATACCTGTGTCGTATGTTGGTCTATATTTAGTGACTAATTTTTCTTTTGACTTTTTGTTACATTTTACTGCTTCTTCACATGTATAGCAAATTTTGCACACTGAATATTGTGGATCATGCATTATAGATGCCTTGGGTTTTGTTATCTTCCTCTGGAAAATGTTGTTTTATTGTACTATGCATTTACATTACCAGTGGATCACCTTACTCTTTTGGTGCTGTGGTTTTAGGCTTTCTTAGGTGACTCTTTCATTTTCCCTCTAGCCCTGGGATATAGTGTTTACTGCTTTCTCAAGGGCTGCCTTGGTTATCTATAGAATTTGACCGTGCTAGTTAAAAATGGTATGCAGGTGTCACCCTAGGTTAACTAAACATTCAGATTTTTAAAATTTTGGGGTGCCTGGGTGGCTCTGTCAGTTAAGCATCTGGCTCTTGATTTTGGCTCAGGTTATGATCTCAGGGTCCTGGGATAGGGTCCCACATCGGGCTCCACACTCAGCATTGAGTCTGCTTGTCCCTCTTCCTCTGCTCTCTCTCTCTCTTATAAATAAAATCTTTTTTAAAAGAACTTTTAAATGTTAACTTTTTGAGTCTAAACAACTCTTTTTCCTTTTTATAAGAAAAATCTTCCCTTTAGAGTTGGCAGTGGAAGAAGCTAAAGGAGAAAGAAGATGGTGGTTACAAATGACCTAAGTCTGTTATCTCAGGCTGGAGAAATTAGTTTTGTATAAGGTGGAAACAATGATGTGATTTTATTTTTTTTTATTTTTTTTTTCTGCATGACACTTTTCCTTTATTTCCTTCCTACATATTTCTTTTTTTATTATATTATGTTAATCACCATACATTATATCATTAGTTTTTGATGTAGTGTTCCATGATTCATTGTTTGCACATAACACCCAGTGCTCCATGCAGAACATGCCCTCTTTAATACCCATCACCAGGCTAACCCATCCCCCCACCCCCTCCCCTCTAGAACCCTCAGTTTGTTTCTCAGAGTCCATACTCTCTCATGGTTTGTCTCCCCCTCCGATTCCCGCCCTTCATTCTTCCCTTCCTGCTATCTTCTTCTTCTTTTTTTTTTTCTTTAACATATAATGTATTATTTGTTTCAGAGGTACAGGTCTGTGATTCAACAGTCTTACTCAATCAGAGAAAGACATGTATCAAATGATGTGATTTTAGAATGTTAGTTTGGGAAGGGAAATTACTTCTGAGATAGGAAAACTAAGGCTGAGAGAAGGAAGGGGACAATAGGTGACAAATATATGGTTTGCCTATTAGTTTCACATGGGGAACTTGATTCAACTCCACTGACTTTTGAACCAATTAGATTTCTATTATCTCCCACCTCCTCCATTTTATTCCTCCCCTCTATTCCATATTGCTATTCTCTGTGTGGACATGGGAGATTAGTTCTGATTTTTGTTCTAGGAGAATTTTTTTCCCCCTCTGTGTTGGAATATATCACCAATCATCACAAAAATTTGTGTGAACACCAATGTTTAAAACTGAGAACATTGCTTTTCATACAGTGTTTCTGGAATACATCTGTCTTTCTTGAAATTTCCCTATGGCTGTAGGTCTCCACCTCAGTACTTATACTCTTCAAAATGAAAAATCTTGCCATTTTGTGATAAGAGACTGTTGAATAGGCATGCGAATTATTAGAAGCAGTGGCTTCAGAAGTTAGATCAGAAAATATAGCATACTTCGTAATTTCTCTGACTCTCTCCCTGGGACACTGATTCAAAGCTACAAGATAGAGAATTTGGAAAGCTTAGAGTCAGAATAGAAAAACATGGATTCAGCCTTTATTTCAATCAGTGAAAATGCATTGATCTTCACCTGTAGACCAAGCAATTTTAAAGCTGATATGATAGAGGGATTCAGAGAGGCTTCCTTGATGTCACTCACCCTAAAGATATACAGTCACATTGGGCACATGGAAGAGAACAGCAAGACTACTAAACTAAGAAAGTATTTCCACGTTCTTTCAATCAATGATTTGGGAGAAATATCACTCTGATTTTATTATTTCTAGTAGTTAGCAAGTGAGATTATAAAGCAAAATGCTGATCACTGAGATTTAGTTTTCTAAATATGTGTTGTCTATAGTCTAAAACATAGAAAGTTATTATTCCATGGTTCTTGGTTCTTATTAAAATGCAATTCCTGGGGTGCCTGCGTGGCTCAGTCGGTTAGGTGTCTGCCTTTGGCTCAGGTGGTAATCTCAGGGTCCTGGGATGGAGCCCCGTGTCAGGCTCTCTGCTCAGCAGGGAGTCTGCTTCCTCCTCTCACTCTCCTTCTGTGTTCTTCCTCTCTCTTAAATTAATTAATTAATTAATTAAAAAATGCAATTCCTACTCATTGTAGAAAACTGAACAATAGAGAAATGTATGAAGAAAAAAGTAAAATCACATTCAATCTCACCACTTAGAACTGAAGCAGAGAAGTTACACACTTAAACTCTAAAGCCAGGTGGCCTGGATATGAATCACAGCTCCATGTCTGGATTAGCCTAATAACCTCTGGGAAGTTACCTGGTTTCCTCATCTGTAAACTGGGGGTAAGGAGAAATATTTAAATAGTGCTATATTTCCTTCCAGTCTCTCTCTCTCTCTCTTTTTTTACTATGCAAAAGTGGCACCATACTTGGCCTAATTTTTTCTTGCCCTTAACTTTGTATGCTGGACAAAATGTTTTTTTCAAGGAATACAAGATGTCCAATCTTTTAGAAAGCAAGTATTGATGGTCAGAGTCTGACTTTGCCAGATCACTTAAAATTGCATATTTAATCCCCAGTGAATTCCTTATACTTTTGAGTCTATACAGGCCTCCTGGTGGTTCATTATGATGCTTCTCTATTTTGCTAAATGAATGTGACGATTCACATGGGGATAGTGGAAGACAGTATAAAGCTAGGAAATGGGAAACTATAACTGTGAGCCCAAGGTAATGTTCAAATGGCCCCTGAAGAAATGGGACAGAGTCTCTGCTCTCAGTTTATCAGTGAATTGTGGCATGCCTACTGTCTCAACACTTCTCCTCAGGAGATTTTGTTATTCGATGGGTAAGATGGCAGTCTGTAAAGTCTGACAGCTTAAATCCAGACCATGGCTCTGAAACCTATTACCTGTGCTGTCTTAAACCAAGATGGGTCCAAATTACTTAAGTTCCTTAAGCCTCAAGTACCTATAACATCACCTGGCTTATGGAGTTGTGCAGTTTTCAGTAAAAGACCTTCACTCCCTGCATATAGTAGGTGCTCAGTAAGGGGTGGATGCTGATGACTGGGATGGTAGTTAAGGATGATGATGCTGGTGATCAGTGTAATGGTGTACACAAAGGTTTGATACTTTGATACTTGATGGGTTTTAGCAGTTGGAAAAGTTGTTTAACATCTCAAAGCTTGCATCAATGAAGATGGTAACTCTCTGAGCTGGTGTTAGGATTAAAGGGGACTGCATGAGAAAGTGCTTGGCACAAGGCAAACCCTCTATACAGGTTAGCTCTTACTCTCAGTATTTATAACAAAAAACACACTAGTTCCAGTGAAAATATTAAATAAATTCCTTACTCTTCTAGGGGATTAGAAGAAAATGGTTCCTGTCATAATTAAGAGGATCTACTGAAGACCCTAGTACAAAAAAATACCAAGGTTGGAAAAGTGCTCTTGTTGTTAGCTCTTTTGAGATTTTGAGATTCTTGTAGAATGAGAAAAGCAAATTGGGTCCCTCTTGCTTTTGATTCTATGGGGCTCTCCCACCCATATTTCAAACACAGCATACCATTCCTTGCCATCTGCTTTGTGTTGATAATGCCAAAGGACTTCCTGCAGCAACAAATCCTTGGTGGGGCTGAGGAGTGGAAGGCATTGTTATGGCTCTTTTTGACTCATTCTGTCAGTAATATGATAAATACTGCCACCACAGGACACTGTGCCTTGCAGACAAAGCATGCCTTGGGCTTTTTGTGTGCTCTCTCATCAGCAAGTCACAAATGGAATGCCATAATGTGTCCATTGTATATATTTTTGAATAAGTATAACAAAGACAATATGCTTATTCCATTTAATCTCAGCTCTAAGTACTGTGAAAACATAGCACATTTCTTACACTAGTGGAATGGAGCAGGAGAAGCCGACACCAGTCTGGTTCCTGGCAGGCCATCCGAGGTACACTTGGTAGGAACCAAGCTGATGGCTTCTGGGCTCAGCTCCCTAAAGCCGAAGTTTTCCAGCTACAGTTCGACCAGGCAACATGTTGACCATCACAAGGAATTTAGGCGCGCATCACCTAATATTCTTTCATTATAAATTAAAGAAAGCTCCACTCAAACACGCTTAAACAATAAAGTGAAAAGTTGAGAGGCAGGCTTCAGGTAAGTCTTACTCCAGTTTCCTAAAGGCTTGTCACCAAGACTTAGGTTTTCTCTTTGCATTTTCCAGTAGACACTTCCATTCATGAGCACAGGAAAACTACCAGTGGCCCCTAAGGCTGAAAGCTTCCTTGTTCTCCAGTGTTGGGAGTAGAGATAAGAGTTCTGGGTTTCAGTCTGACTGGAATAACTTAGGTCCAATGCCCATCTCTGAACCAGTCACTTTCTTCAAGGGAAGGAATTGTACCCATCAGCTTAGACTCAGGTAACATGCCTGGGCAAGGCTAGCTCTTCAGAAGCAGCTGGGCTGCCTGGAGGAAGGGTGGACTCCTGAACAGAGTAGGATATTGGTATCAAAAGAAGGGAGATTAGATATCAAAGAAAACTGCTTTAGAGCACTTGGGCAGGGCCCTCTTTTTTCTGAAATCAACCAGAAGCAAGGATCTTGTGGAGTCCTTAGAATTAGCCATTCTGGGCTGCTGAAACCTTGTACTATATTCTATACAACTCATTTGCCAGGGAACTTGTGCTACTTTGAATTATATATTTTTATCTTTGGCTATTTTTTTCATCATTACTCAGTGAGCTTTAGTACTGAGCCGATGCATAGAAAACAAAATAAAAGTCTGTGTCTTGTTCTCGGAAGTCTAACAGGAGACAAAACCACCAGTATTAAAAAATAAGATAGCTCCCTGTCTGGTTATCTAGAGGGGTGAAGGAAGGGGATAAGAAAGGGAAGGAGCTTGGGTGGGGGGGGGGGGCGGGGAGAAGGAAGGAAAAGAAGAAAGGAAGAGACACTAGCTGGCTTACTCATGGTATTGTATTATTGAGTAAATCTGTCCCTCCTGCCACCAACCCTAGAATGGCTTATTCTATAGCTTATAGGGACCTGTGGGGAAGCAACAACGAGGTGGCCAATCAACTCCTAAAATTTGAAACATCTGCCTTTGTGACTTTTGATTTGAGCTCCTATTGGAAAACATTTTTTTTTCTTTTTTTATTCATAGCTTTTAATGTGTGTGTCCTCTGCATCCTATTAGACACCCAGAGGGGCCTCTTGAACCTCAGTTTTAGCCACTCTAGAGGCTAACTTCCATGTATTTCCCTGGGTTACCAAGAGAGAACTTTCTACAGGTTCCATAGCTTACAGTTTTCAGACCATTCCAAATGTTGTCTAGGGGCAAGTGTCTATCCTTCCATCTTTTTCCAGTTAGTGGTACAAGGGTAGTAACATGGCTCTGAGCATCTCGTTCCACGTACATATAGAAGTGTATGTGCTTACGTGGATGGTGCAGTTGCCTACGGTATGTCGTGGGAACATGGGATACATTCTTCCCTAAGAGAGACAGCTCTCTATGGAGAAGGCAACATTCAGCAGGTCTTTTAGAACTCAGATGATGTTCTCTAGGGGTGGGGACGAGGTGGCTGCAACACTCAGAGCCTTGCTGGTCCCTGAGCCAGCAGCATCAGCACTACCTGGGAGCAGATGAGAAAGGTAGAATCATTGACCCCACTCTAGAGCCACTGAACAGAATCTGCATTTCAACAAGATCCTCAGGTCATCTGTAAGCATAGGTTTGAGGAGCACTCCTTTCGATCAGTAGGGTCTCAGCCTTGGCAGCACAGTGGAATCACTTGAGTAGCTTAAAAAAATACACATGCCTTGGCCCTACATCCAGGATTCTAATATAATTTGTTTTATGTGTGGCCCAGACATCAGTCGAAAAAAAAACAAAACAAGAAGCTCCCTGGGTGATTCTAATGAGCTCTGTCTGGGTCTCAGCACTGAGGGAGAAGAAGCATGATGTACTCGGGCCCATGGCAGTGAGCATGGCTGGGTGGTGGGAAGGAAGGTGGCCTAAGGGTTGCGGCAGTTGAACACATCAGGCTGGAGAGAGAGCCAGCTGCACACCATTGGGTAGATCCTAAGGGAGCCATGGAAGGGTATAAAGAGGGGGATGGAGTGGTCAGCCTTGCGTTTGGGAAGTACTATGCCACCTCAAGAATGGAGAGGGGCTTATGGCAGGGAAGGTGTGCTAAAAATGAGACAGGTTGGGAGGGCCAGCTGCATAATTTGCAGGGTCCACTACAAAATGAAAATGTGGGCTGCTTCTTCAAAAAGCAGGGGAAAAGTGTCATTCAAGGTACCTAAATGGTAAAACATTTTCCTTCTTTCTGTGGTCTCTCTTGACCTGTCCTGCTACTTTTTATTTGCTATTTAATCTTGTGCTCCCTCAGACACAGGGACTCTGACCGGGTAAGTGCAGACACCCAGAGGCACCCCCAGGTCCTGCTCCCATGACTCCAGGGTGAGCAGCCTGCTGGCTGCTGGGTGTTCCCTTCCATTAATCACTAGATG
Source organism: Neomonachus schauinslandi (assembly GCF_002201575.2). NCBI lineage: Eukaryota > Metazoa > Chordata > Mammalia > Carnivora > Phocidae > Neomonachus > Neomonachus schauinslandi. The sequence continues at coordinate 191,889,171 of NC_058403.1, read as the reverse complement.
GAGGTGCCATGCCCTACTCGGAGAAATAGTTAAAGAATGCAAATTTAAAGATAAAATTAAAAATTTCAAGACAGTACTGCAGAGTAGTAAACCCTCAGTGATAAGCCCTTCTGAGCATAGGTCCCTGATGACTACATTGGTGCTCGCCCGTAAGGCTGGCCCTGAGCCATGGCAGATGGGAGGCTGGGCTTGAGAGGTATCAATGAGATGGCCAAATCAGCGCATGGCGACCTTCAAAGACAACCGCTCTGAGAATCACAGCAAGATCTCTGGCTTGTGCGATCGATACACATTGGTACTATTAAGAGATCCGGGGAAACGGAAGCATTAATTATTGGGATTGGGGGCAGGGGCAACTTTTAGGTACCTGTGAATACTCCCCTTGTTCAATGTTTAATCATCCCTCTTGTCTCTGGTTTAATTGCATGAGCTGGCACTGTCAGAACAAGGATGAATAGTGGAGGGGACAGTGCGCCCTTATGCCTTCTTCCGACTCTAATTAGACAGCTCCAAGCCGTTTATCCTGAACTTGATGCTAAATTTGGTTCACAATCAAGTGCCTATTTCTGTTCTCTTAAGGATTGTTTTCCGGAATAAGATTTTCGTGAAATGTCTTTTAGGCACCTACAGAACACACCCCACCGCACTGGTTCTTTTCCAGCTCCATACAGGGTGCTGCACATGGATACACTTACGGGAGGATGCGAACAGGATGTCAAGTGGGGGTTTCCTTGTAGTCCGGGGTTGAGGTGAGGACAGAGTGGCGCTGGGCACCACAGGTTCTAAAGGGAACAGCCCTTGAGCCGGCACTAGAGTCGGAAATCCTCCCCCCACTCCCCACCCCCAAACCTACTTGAGGATAGACAACTGGCCCACCTCTTGTCTGCCATGTGAACATCGATGAGGGCCCCAACAGGAAAGAGATTGAGGTTCCTGGAAAGAAGTTCTTCCCTCCAGGGGGCACTGTTTCCTGCTGGGAGCCAGATGGGCAGTGGAGGAGTGCTCCAGGAGACTCTTCTATATTTTGGGGGTGCCTGAAGAAGGATGAGTCCAGCACTGGTCAAATGTCTGCTAGGCAACAGATGTACTAATAATCCCGTGTGCCTGTCTGAACAGGGCAAAGAGACCTGGAGGGAAAGAGCGAAGGTTGGAGAAGGGACAGCACAAAAGTGGCCTGTGTCTGGGCCAGCAAAGATCTGTGTTCCCCAAGGGCCAGGTGGGCAGTGTGGAAGATAGCACTCATCTTGCTTAAACCCAACAAGATGGCTGCTGTCTGGATGAGGTCCACACAAGGGCAAGAAGTTTGCAGTAGTTGCTGTGGGGGTGGCCCCGTTGGGACACGTTGAAGAGCTCTGGGTCCTCTGAAGAATCCATCAGAACCTCACAAGAGAGCCAGCATATGGATGCTGGGCAGCACAGAAGGCACCAGAAGACAAGCCACGGTGAGACAGGCAGCCTGGTAACTGCTGAAGAGGCTAGAACCTAGAAGCTTGAAGGAAGAATAATGTAGAGCTTTGAACTAATTGTGAAATCAGAGTGGCCAACTAGCCTGGCCTAATTGTACTAGAGTTGTCAGAAAGTTACGGAATCCATACAAGATATCACTTAGAGATGAGGAAGCAGGAACTCCACATAGTAGCAGGAAAACAGTCAAGAAAGGAAGGAGGGAAGGAATTGTTTCATGTTTCTATTAAGCCCTGACACTTTTTGGGGGTTGAGCAGATGAGGCACCGCTATTTATTCTTTTACCTTCTTTGGGCTGAGCATGAGTAGGTGCTGGAACTCCTCTGCATCTCCCTCATGCTGTTTGGTAGTATGGCTGAGGAGTTATGTTAGAACACATTGTCAATACTTAATTTCTAGTTTGAATTTAAATAGTCACCAAATGTTTGCTCCCCCCCAAGTTATGGGCCTGGGTCAGTGTAGGGCATTTGGAGGCATGGTGGGGGAGGACAGGCATCTTCCTACCCCTAAAGAGAGTAAGATCCCAATGGAGAGCCACAGTTCCATACCCAGCCCCGCTGGAGAATAGCACTACAAAGGACAGGATCCATGCTGAATTCACATCCCCTGTGACTTACTCATTGTCTTTTATTTTATGTTAGAATGAAATCTGGGAATTTTATAAATGGCAAAAATCTATAAAGTGTGGAAGGCTTCAAAGTGTTTTTTAGAGTCCATCCTGCCCCGATTATTTGTCAAGCCACCGTTTTGTACCCAATTAATAAAAGACAAGCCAACCAAGTTCTTCAAATGTTCATCGCGGGACCTCTGGGTATCTTATCCCTGAGTCCTTCCCATCACGCGTGTTTGTCCAGGAAGCGGCATGATCGTTTCCCTCGTCTGGTCAGCAAAGCCCCTCTTCGTGGATAGCGAGCGTGCAGCTAATAGTCTCTCTTGTCAGGGGAGGCTGTCTTGAAATCACATCATGCCCCCCCGCCTTGGCTTTCTCAGTCTAGATCCAGTGGAAAAGGGAGGACTGGGTTATTTCAGTTCCGGCAATGGACACATCAAAATTGCCTCCGTCTTCCCTCCTCTTTCCCTGGAGGACCTAATTTATTTCACGCATTTTGACCTATCCCCGCTTAGAAACCACTGCTGTGATTCTGTGTTGAGGCATTTCCCTGCTGCCTTTTTTGGCCCCCAGGCAAACCCAGGCCCTGGTTCCTCTGCACAATGATGTCAGTCTGGCTGCTGGGCCCAGCTGGATGGAGGTGTGTTTTATGAAGTTCAACCCTGCACCCTGGGCCATAAATACACGTTGTGCACATAAATGTACAGCTAACATTGCCCAGACCCCTCCGAAGCACCATGTTAATAAGCAGACAGTAAGTCTTTAAAATATGGAAAAGCAGTTAATCTTTCCGCTGGCAAATCCTTTGTAGGGGGTTGTTTTCCTCTGTTTCAGGATAGCTGCATGCAAGGCTTTTCATCTCCTAGGATTTGGGGGGAAAAGAGAAGTTTGCTGGGGGGCTTCCTTGAGAACACTTGGGGAGCCTTCTACTAAGAGAAGAAATGTGTTAAAAATAATATCTTGCCCTTGTCCTTAAGCGAGGAATCACTCTGGGTCTGCCTTCAAGGAACTTGAGCACTAATAATTCCCATACAAGACAGCACGTCTGCTGCCCCCCGTGATAGACCCAAAAGGGGCTGGGCCTCAGAGGCTTGCCATCTGCCCCTGTTACTCCAGGAAGTCACCCAGCCTCTTGTACCCCCATCTCTAAAATGGGCACAAGCGTTGTCTCATCCATATAGCCTGTATATGAGTTTGCTTACCCTCTCTGAGTCCCAGTTTTCTCTTTTGCAGAAGGAGAAAGTCAGTACTCAGCCCGTAGCATCACACCCCATTTTATAAATGTTTGAAGAATACTGGAACACGTTCTCCTTCTAAAGAACTTCAATGTTACGGATTCACTTCATTTCTTTTGACAATCACCCCTCCTCCCCCAGTCAGTTTCCTCCCTTCCTCCCCTCCCCTGGTCTGCTCCCTGGCTGTCTTTCCTCCCGATGACATGGTAGAAGGAACAGACTTGAGGGTGAGGTTGGGGGCTTAGTAGACAGAAGGTGCCTTGGGCCAATACCTGCTTGCTTCACGGGCGAGAGAGCAAATTTGTAGCTTGCCTCCCACCTGCTGGGCAGCCATGACGTTTTCTGCGTGTCTCAGGCAGAGAGTAGGAGTTGCCAGTGGGTTGATTTAAGGATGATGTAAGTGAGAGCTCTCAATCTGGAGATGACATAGTCTTTTGCCTTATAAATATTTCATTTCATTTGGTACTTTCATTTCTTCTTATTGCTAAGAAGACCCTTCATACATTCTGTTTTTTGTTGCTTTCAACTCACATGTGGTCCTACTTGTTTAGTCCACTTATTCTTACTGTGACTAACGTGAGTCATGCATGGATTGCTTACTGATTTGCTATCCCTAACACATATGATACACCTTATCCATCCCACTTATTTTTCTTGTTCTCCATAGCAGAATTAAATATTCGTCGATGAATATTTCTAAATATTCTTAAATATTCGTACTTTATTATAGTTTTGCAACATTGTTTTCCCACTTACTGTGTTTGGGGTATTCTTTCTTTTTTTTAAAAATTATTTGTTAATCTATTTATTTGAGAGAGAGAGCACGAGGGGAGGGGCAGATGGAGAAGCAGACTCCCCGCTGAGCCCAATGCAGGACTCGATCCCAGGACCCTGGGATCATGACCCAAGCCAAAGGCAGACGCTTAACTGACTGAGCCACGCACGGATCCCTGGAGTATTCTTTCACAGCAATAAACAGTCTCCTTCCCCCTTTCATCTGGTGCCAAGTAGACCACAGAATGGACACACTGTTGCTTACTTAATCCTTCCTCTGTTGATGGACTTTGAGGTGGGTTTCCTTTTTTCTCCCTTCTCAATGAACAATGTTACCAAGAGCATCATTACACATGACTTCTAAGGTTCCTGAGCAGCAGTGTATCTTACTGAGAAGTAAAACTACTGAAAAAATAGGATCGCTATGATTTCCACTGTAATAATAACAGATTGTTCTCATCGTGGTTTTATTCACTTTCCCACCAGCAGTGTAGAATGATGTTCACTTCTTCAGATGCCATCATTTGATGTTAGCATAGATTAAATTTTGGCCAATCTGCTACTAAAAAGTGCATTTCATTACTTTAGTCTCATTTTAATGTATATTTTCTCTAACTTTTAGTGAGATTGAGCTCCTTTTAATGTGTCAGGTGTCCATCCGTGTTTCCTCTTCTATAAGTCCTCTTGTGGATTTTGATACAAGTGAGGTCACATGCCTTGGTTTTGCTTCCCTTTACCTAAAACTCAAGCTTACACAATTGTCCAGACTATTCTTTTTTTTTTTTAAAGATTTTATTTATTTATTTGAGAGAGAGAGAATGAGAGACAGAGAGCATGAGAGGGAGGAGGGTCAGAGGGAGAAGCAGACTCCCTGCCGAGCAAGGAGCCCGATGCGGGACTCGATCCCGGGACTCCAGGATCATGACCTGAGCCGAAGGCAGTCGCTTAACCAACTGAGCCACCCAGGCGCCCCTGTCCAGACTATTCTTTATATTTACTCTTCTGAATGAATCTTCGGATCAATACCTCAAATTCCATCAAAAATCCCAATAAGAATCCCTTTGAATTCCTTTGCTTGAATTAAACGGTCCATTGAAAGAGAAATGACATCTTTCGTATATAAGTGCTCCTTTCCACCACCATTGTACTCCCCCCCCAATTCTTAGTTTGTCTTTTTGTGTTCAGTAAAGTTTGGTCATTTTCTTCATAAAGAAGTCTTTTACTAGATTTATTTGGGGCGCCTGGGTGGCTCAGTCGTTAAGCGTCTGCCTTCGTCTCAGGTCATGATCCCAGGGTCCTGGGATTGAGCCCTGCATCGGGCTCCCGGCTCTCCCTCTCCTTTTGCCGCTCTCCCTGCTCAGGCTCTCTCTCTCTGTATCTCTCTGTCTCAAATGAATAAATAAAATCTTAAAAAAATATTTAGAGGGCGCCTGGGTGGCTCGGTCGTTAAGCATCTGCCTTCGGCTCAGGTCATGGTCCCAGGGTCCTGGGATCGAGCCCCTCATCGGGCTCCCTGCTCCGTGGGAAGCCTGCTTCTCCCTCTCCCACTCCCCCTGCTTGTGTTCCCTCTCTCACTGTGTCTCTCTCTGTCAAAAAATAAATAAAATCTTAAAAAAAAAAAAGATTTATTCTTAGGCATTTCATAGTCATTATTGATACTCAGTGGTTCTTTATTTCATAAATATTTTTTTTCATTGGTTATTGCCTGTGTCCAGGGAGAGGCTGTGGTTTGATATGCTGATTATGTAACTGGTCAGCTTGCTGACTTCTTTTATTCTAGTAGTTGGTCAGTGGGTTCACATGGGTTTTCAATGAACACACTGATATCTGTTCTTTGGGTGACTTGGTCGTATTCACTTGCGGGTAGATTCTCAATGAGCATTTCAGGTTTTTTTTCACAGCAGTTGGTCTCCTTGTGTTTTTACAGCTTAGCCAAATGTTGATAATTTATACTTTATCCCCAAAGGTGTGTTTGCTCTAACTTTTCAAATTGTTTGCCATGGTATACATAATAGTCACTTAAAATGCTTAAATGCCTCTGGATCTTTTGGGTTTTAATGTGACTTTGTAACTTCTTTCTTTTGTGCTGAAGGCTGATTTATGTCAATGTTCTTTTAAACCAGAGCTTGGTTCTTTCAATTATCTTCACAGTTTTATTTGCATTTATTCTTCTGCTTTTATCTTTATAAATTCCTTTCGTCACTGAGTCAACAAATATTTGCAGAGAATCTGCTCAGTCCCAGGCACAGCTCTAGGTGCTGGTGTTGTAACAGATTACTGGGGCAGACAGATGCAGCCTTCCTCCCATGGAAACAGCAGTCTGGGGTGAAGGGTGGATAGGAAGCAAGTAAGGACAGAGCAGAGGCCCAGGCTAGAAGAAAGGTAGTCAGGTCACTGGGTCCTTGACAGGACTGATTCAGCGAAGTGGAAAGGAATACAGAAGAATTGTGGTGGGTTTGTGAAAGGAGGGGTGCAGGGAAGTGGACAGACTGTGGAGAATTCTTTTTAGGATTCATGCTATGAAAGAAGACAGAGAAATAGGGCACTAGCTGGAGGTGATGTCAAGGGAGAGTTTTCTTTTTCCCAAGGTGGGAGATGTGACAGCATGTTTGTGAACTGAGGGGAACTATGCAATGGTCATCTCTCGTCCCTTCCATCAGCCCCATTGTTGGAGAAGCCTGAGAGCTGGTGGAGAGAGCGATCAGTACACAACCCAGGGTACCAGAGGGAAGACCAAGGGTAGGGGCACAGGTGCAGGCATGTGTTCTTATTTTTTCCAGCTTCTCCATCCAAAAACTTAGTTCATTTATTGGCAAACTGTTTTTCCCCAATAAACATATTTAAGGTCATACTGCACAGATTTGAGTCTGGGCTGTTCTTAAATTGTCAAGGATTACTTGAATGTGTTTTTTTTTTTAATTTTTAATTTCCACTGTTCATATATTTTTTCCTATTAATTTCTAATTGTACCCTACCCTAAAAGAACATGTCATTGATGCTTTCTGCTCTTTGGAATGTGTTGCAGTTCCCCATGTTTGAAAATAGTTTATATTCTCTATTGTTTAGATATGAGGAATTTTCACTCCATTTTTAAATAAATCATGTGTTAATCAATCACTTGTGGCCTTTCTATGAGTTTATAGACTCTGATCATAAAGGTTCATATCATAGCTTGTTATACTACTATACTATTTTTCAGTACAAACTGTTTTCTTTATTACATTTTAATGATTTTCCCTGTGAATATTTGTAGAAGAATACTTCTAAACCTGTCTCTCTCTTTTGTCTTTAGCATTTTTCTGGTGTCTTTTTGTCCTCTCCTACCATTCTGTTTTAGGAGTGTCTCCTTGCAAACAGCGTAATGCTGGTGTTTTCGTAAACCCAATTTAAGAATCTCTGCCTTTTTTTAAAATTAATTTTTTGAGTCTCTGCCTTTTAATATGTGAATCTAATCAACAGACATTAATCATGATTGCTAATAATTTTATATTATACCAGTAGTCATGTGTGTGTGCTCGCACACACCTGTGTGTTGGTTACCCTGCTCTCTTAGATTAATCAGATTTTCATCCTTCGGTTTATTTTCAGTAATTATCCCTAAATTTTAAAACACAAGTTTTTACCTACATCTCCAGTTAGTTAGAATCTATTTTCCTCTGGATTCTGACATACCTTTTATTATTTCCTTTTTTCCATTCCCTCAGAACTTTAAAAATGTTGCTCTGTTTTCTTCATCTTAAGTCCCCCATTGAGAAGTTTGTGTCATTCTCATTCTTCTTTAAGTAATTTGTTTCTAGAGACACTTTCAGGATTGGTCTGCATCTTTGATGATCTGAAGTTTCACTCGTGCATGAATGGACCCTTTTAGTGAAAAAAAAAAGTCAAATTTTTCTTCAATTGGAAAATATCCTCTCTCCCTTTGGAGCCTCTATTTCATATTTCCATCTCTTTTTCCTTTTTTTGGCCATCTGGTAGATTCATTTGGCTTAATATTCTAGTCAGTCATTTGTTCTTTAAAGAGTTGTATGATCTTGGTTTCGCATTTGTCTTTGAGACTGTTAACCTGCCTTCACCATGGAAATCATTGGTTCTCTGATGAGCACCATCTAAGGTAGGTTATTTTCATTCTGATAGGCATCACCCATTTCAAAGAGGCCCCCTACTAGGGCAGTGTCTTTGCAGAGGAGAGAAGGTACCTAGTGCTAAAAGGGGGAGGGTAAAGCCAACAATTTTAAAGTCTAAGTGAGACAGCAAGGTTGAATTTTTTTCCTCAAGCCAAGTAGAGTTATGGAGAAGGGTGGGAGGGCGGAGTCCATGTTCCAGAGTATGGATGGCATTAAGGAAGCATCTCTGAGCAAAGGCATGCCTGTTCCCTGCTATGGATTAAAAAAAAAACACACACACAAACATAATTGCAGAATATTAGATGAATAGGCATCCAGCATTTGTAGACAAGAAACAAGTTGTGTTATAATCTTTGAGCCATTTTTGGATAATTCAACATAAGAGGCGTTAAAAGGTAAAAATAAAAAGGTCCTTTCTCCTCTTTATAATTTCCCACAAAACAGAAGGATTCTTCTTCATTGCATGATTTCAGTAAGTTGTGGTGATCCACTTCAGAGAATAGAACAAATTTGTTGAGAGAAAGATGAATGAAGGTAAAACTTACAGAGAAATTGACCGCTTTGTTAAGTTACAGTCTACCTCATCCGACTGAACAGAATTTAACGAAATATCATGAAAAATTATATTATATGACAGGGATTCTAGACTTGGGGCTAAGCAACTGGAAGAATATGGGATTTTGTTCTCTAATTTGTTCCTCCAAAGAATCAGTGGTATTTCTGGCTCCAAGAGTGTTTTGACAGTGGTGTTACTTTGTCATTTCACTGTGTCGGGTGATGAGCGAGCAGGTGCCAATAGGCTTACTTTCCGTTGGACTGGCTGTCCTGTTGGACCCGGATGTCAGCGCAGCTGCATAGCCTGAGTGCTAGCATGCACGGCCTCAACACTGTGGGACTCCCAAATGACCCGCGTTAATCTCATGCAAACATTGTACCTCTGTTACGGGCAGAAATTGTGCGAAGCGGTCCAGGGAAGGGTCTAGGAAATTCACTGCATCATTCTGGGAAGAGAGAGAGACCAAGAACATTGAATGTAATCTGGGAGAAGGAAGCAAGGCTTGGAAAAGCCTGACCCCATCACCTTGGAAATTGGGTTGATTTAGCCAACCTGACTCTCCTGTTTTGTGCACGTGACAGTCCAGTCTTCCCAAGGTGAGTTTTAGGAGCTATGTGTAGCTGCAGGCATAGGTTTTAACTGTTGTCTTTTTAGTGAAGCTTGGTATTTAAAATTGAAGAGCCTCACGGAGGAGGCAAGTTCAGTAGTAAGGCAGTCTCTGAGAACTGTTTTCCAAAATATTAGAGGAGTTAACTCCCCAGGGGAGAAGTTTTCCTCAGGATTCTTGACTTGACAGATGGTAAACAACCACTCACTGTCTCTGTGCTTCATGTTCCAACAGGTCCTTTGTCATCCAGCAAATTCCAAGCAGCAATCTGTTCATGGTGGTGGTGGACAGCAGCTGCCTGTGTGAGTCTGTGACCCCCATTACCATGGCGCCCATTGAAATCAGGTATATCCTTTCGTGCGTGGGTCCAGCCACTGCTGCTGAAGCTGGTGAGGGGGATGGACAGTAAGGAAACCTAGGGGAGAAATACTACAGAGGGGGAAATGACAGCCTTTCCACAACTGGAGAGAGAAAAGTATTTCAGGGAGTTCAGTGCCAAGGTTTGACCTCCAACATGCAGAGTAAGGGAAAGTGACATCTGGGCAATATGCCTTAACTACAGTCAACATAACGAATCCCTTAAGTGTGAACGTTTAAAGGCCCAGAAGATCAGAAGGCGTCCGGAGTCTTGTCATGGCTTCCATCCTGAGGTAAGTCTGCGAACCCTTCTTGTTCTCTTTTTCCACCAGATTCACCGTGAGAGTCTCATAATGGTCAAAGAACTGTAGCAAAGAAGTTTACTGGTGAGGAAACAATCCCTTGCAGGCAGATCAGTGGAAGCAGTGGAAGGCTAGCGGCACTCTACTTTAGCCCCTCAACGCCTTCACGTTCCGTCTGTGCTTCACGGTCTTATTCTATCTCTGTATATAGTTTAAAGCTTCTTTACTCTCTTCCTTCCCTATTATGGCTGTGCTGCAGTGTAATTACTTTATGCTATTACATGCACTGTGGCTCTGACCATCTTGGTTTACTTATTTCAAATTGTAGTTCAAATCATGTTCCCCTGCTGACTTTTCGACAGCCTTTTATTTGCAAGAAGTCCATGGAAAGCAGAAGTGGCAATACTGGTGTCAGATCCAGAGTCACAGTTTATGCAGGTGGAATGATAAGCTTCCAAACCCCCTCACCACCTGAAGGCAAAACTATAAAGGCGCTCCATTTACACCAGAAGTGAGGATCGGAAAAAAAAATTAAACTTAGCACTGAGAAAGGAGAATACCCCCAAAGTACCATAGGCAAAAAAAACCTTTTTAGTCTAGCAAAAATAACAGAAATTTAAAAACTAACTCCACACCACTTCAAAAAATGCAAAGCTTGTCTAGACTAGTTATTATTATGGAGTGCCTGGGAAGATCTCTATTTTTAAAAACGCCACCAAAGCCAACTGACTGACTTTAAATCCCACCTTTAAATAGCAAATAATTTTAATCTTAAACTCTCCAAGTCCTAGAGAAGATGTTAGAGTCACTAGAGTACCAATAAGAACTTGGAATTTATCGAGAATGTTTGCTAGAGTGTTCAGTAACAACATATTATGCAAATATATGCTGGAAAGATCTTTGCTCAAATTCAATGATAAAATTCAAATAAAAAAATCTTTGTGTAAAATTCAAATACAAGTAATAGTCCCCAAACACTAAAATCGCTTCAATTAAAACCAGAATGCCTATGTAGACAACTAAAGTCACTAGAGTAAAAATCTTCTGGAGTTAATAAGATAATTTACTTTGGTAAATAGATATAAGATCAACATTCAAAAAATTAGTATTTCTTTCTGTAAGTTTCTAGATCTAGTAAGATGAGGTCAGTAGGACAGCATAGAAATTCTTAGATATGACAAAGGTTCAATTCAAAGGGGAAAATATAGATTAGATTTAAATGGTAAAATAATAGTCTCACAAGAAATTTTAGGGATTGGAGAAATCTTTCTATCAAGACCAGACAGCTATGGATGAAAAACAGAATTTCTTTATATACAAATTATAAATTTTTTTATGGAAAAAGATAATTTTATTTATTTATTTTTTAAAGATTTTATTTATTTGACAGAGAGAGACACGGTGACAGAGGGAACACAAGCAGGGGGAGTGGGAGATAATACAGTAGAGCTAGAAAAATGGAGCTGGAAGAATTTCCATCAACCAGTGGATAAAAAGCACACTGCAGAAAGGATTACATAATACGATTTCATTTTTATAAAACAAAGCCCTCCTTTCCCCAAACGAAAAGAAAGAAGACACACAAAACCTTCTATAACTGTTTCTGCAATGATCAGACCCCTTAGATGTCAACTTTTACTTACATTCTGACAGGAAAACATTAGAAGGCCGATATTCTGCTGTTCTTATTCGATCACAACAGACATCTCCACCAACAGCCCTTGGCCTCTTGAGTATTCTGCATAATAGTATGCACAGAGTAGTTTGGAACATTTTATGCGCTGACAATTGAAATCAGAGATACTCATCACAAACTTGATGAAATTTAGACAAGTCCATTTCCTTGCACTATCTAGGTTCCAAAAGACTTGATTCCTACATTGGAGGGCGTAGGGGGAGGTCTAGGGACTTGATACAGCTCGGAAAGTTGAAGGCATCTTGGGATCTATCTGGTTCTAACAGCTCCTGTCTTCCCCTGTAGGAGAATGCAAGGGAGTGTGGAGGTGCGCCCAGTCTGCAGGCCAAGATGGTCCTTATCCTCTTCCCTCTGCTCTTGATGCTCTTCTCAAGGTGACACTGAATGAGATGTTCTCTTGGCATGCTAAATTATGGATAAACTGTGAACCAAAATATGGTGCGACATAGGAGACATGAAATGTAGTCCAACCATCAGCATCTCATGATTTTAAACTGTGCGTGATATAAACTCTTAAAGATATGTTGACAAAAAAAGTTATCTTTTTACTTTGCCAGTCATGCAAATGTGAGTTTGCTACATGATAATCACCCTTCATCAGAAATGGGACTGCGAGTGGGCAGTGTCCCTTCTGCTTGAAACCCATTGAAACCAATTTAAAACTGTGTACTTTTTAAATAAAGTATATTAAAATCATCATCTTTTGATTTTTGCTTTATTTCTGAGACTACAGACTGAATATTGCATGGAAAAGTCACCCATTCCAGGTACCGGGAAAGGAGGATTGTTGGCAGAGACTTCATTCTAAAGCAGATTCTAGACAAATATTTCACAATTGTTTAGGTGCTTCACTCTCAGTTATAAAAATATTTACAGAAGTAAACCAAAATATCATCTGCATGGGAAGAGTTTATGACAAAGAACCCTGAATTTTTTTGAACTAAGCTTCAATAGAAATCATAATTTGGATGAGAACACAAGCCCCCATAATACTCGAGTGTTGGGAGTAGAAATAAAGCCGTAAATCCTAGGAATTCATTCTGAAAAGACTTGACAGAGGAAAAGAACAATGACTAGGGGCACCTGGTTGGCTCAGTCTTTAAGCATCTGCCTTCAGCTCAGGGCATGGTCCCAGGGTCCTGAGATCGAGCCCCGCATCGGGCTCCCTGCTTGGCGGGAAGCCTGCTTCTCTCTCTCCCACCACCCCCCCCCCCCCCCCCCCTTGTGTTCCTGCTCTCACTGTGTCTCTCTCGTCAAATAAATAAATAAAATCTTAAAAAAAAAAAAAAGAACAATGATTATAAATGACTCTCAAGCTTATTGCTTGAGCATTTGGCTTCTGGCTTTCCCCATAAACAAGGGATGAAATTAGATCTCAAATATTACAAGATGTGAAATTACCCAGACGTGTAAGCATTCCTAAAACACTGGATCCTGACCCAAAGAAAACAGATTCCACTGGATCATGGTTACCAAATAAAGTGGAAAAATTTCCATGCCTCAGTAGAATTGAGAATGCCTTATTTTATAAGACAGACATCTAAAAGTTGTGGGGAGAATGCCACTAAAACTAAAAACAAAACAAAACAACAAAAAAACCACATTATGCTGTTGATATTTTAGAGAAACTGATGGAATCGTACTGCCTTATCCTAAAATGATGCCAGTATTTATAAGAATAACAATACTACATTGCTATATATCTTGAAATTCTAATACCTCCAGTGTTGTTAACAATATAACAATACTGTAACATGCGAAGCTGTCAAAATTTCAACAAGGATGGGGCTATATAGTTTTGTAACCATGGTGGTCATTGATATTATTCAATTCTGTGCTAAGTAAATGAATGAATTCATTTATGGCCCACACAAGTATCAACACATTATATTTACGCTAAATAACCGTAATTATTTTTTTATAAAAAATAACATTACATGACCTACCATTCTCCTTTATATTTCTATAGAACTGGCAACAATAGGTCAAATATATAATAATGCCCATAACTGAATACTAATAATACAAAATATGTGTCTGATAAATATTTATAATTTCACTCCCTATCTATTCACTATTCATTACCTATAAATTCCCTCCCTGTTCCAAGCAGGGGTGTGGCATCATTTTTAGTACCTTGTAACATGAAGATAGCATAGTTGAGTCACACTGTTGGTTTGTGGCATCCTCAGGCATTACCTTCAGGTGAATGACCCCCCCCCGCCCCCCAGAGCCTCAGAGTCTCTGTTCCCTCAGTGACTCCAACCGACTGGCCATTCCATTTATCTATTTGGATATCTAATAGTTTTCTCCAACATAATGTGACCAGAGCAGAAATCTTGATCTCCCTCCACCAAACTCTTTCCTTCCACCTGACTCAGCTTCTCAGACCAAACTCCTCGGAGACTCTCTTGTCTGCTCGTTCCTTCTCAGCCCATCACTCAGAGAGTCTCATTTCAACAATAATGGGGCCATATGGTATTAGGACCTTCGGAAAGTGACGTTCCTCCTCATGTCTTTGTTTCTTCATCCATAAAAGAGATGATAATCACGTTTACTCCCTAGGTTGGATGTGAGAATCACACAGGTTAATCAAACAAGGAAGGTATTTTTAAAGAGCACCAGACAGAGAGTCAGATCTCAGGAAACGTTCACTGCTAGGTTTGTGATAGTTCGTGGTGCTTTTATTTTTATTATATGCCAAACACTGTTCTAAGAGCTGGAGACAAAGCCACAGATGGTATCAGAGAAGTCCTTGCCCTCATAGAGCTACAATAGAGTAGGAGAAATAAAAAATAAAGCTATTCCAAATACCAGCGAAAGCAAAAGTGGAAGCGTTACATAGCACACCTAGTTACTAAAATTTTGGCTGGGACATTCAGTATACAGTTGACCCTTGAACAGCGCAGGGTTAAGGGCTACCAACCCCCCGCCTCCCATGCAGCTGAAAATCTATGTACAACTTTTGACTCCCCAAAACCTTAACTACTAATAATAGCCTACTATTGACCGGAAGCCTTACAGATAACCTAAATAGTCAACTAACACATATTTTGTGTGTTATATGTATTATAAACTGTATTCTTACAATAAAGTAAGCTAGAGAAAAGAAAATATTAGAAAATCACAAGGAAGAGAAAATGCATTCACAGGTATGTACTGTATTTATAAAAAAAACAAAAACAAAAACAAAAATCCTCCCACAAAAACAAATCAGTGTGTAGAGGGACCTGCACGGTTCAATCCCATGTTGTTCAAGGGTCACCTGTAATTGGTAACAGATTCAGAGGCGCCTATAACTCATTATAGTGTAACGTTGCAACAGTGCTTTTCCAAAGAGAGAAAGCTTTCACATATATATACATGGATATCCATATTTAATTATATAAAATATGTATATATAGAATCAATAAAATTAATAAAAATATAGAACAATTGCAATATTTATTGAGGGTAGAATAGTAATAAAACTTGGGGCGCCTGGGTGGCTTAGTCAGTTAAGTGTCTGCCTTCAGCTCAGGTCATGATCCTGGGGTCCTGGGATCAAGTCCCACGTTGGGCTCCCTGCTCAGCGGGGTGCCCGCTTCTCCCTCTCTCTCTGTTGCTCCTCCAGCTTGTGGTCTCTCTCACTCTCTCTCCCACTCTCTGTCAAATAAATATAAAATATTTAAAATAAATAAAAAAAATAAAACACAGCACAGACAAGAACACAGTATTGAGAAAACATAGTTCCCTAAAGTAAGATAGTTATGGTGGTGGTAAAAACTACGGCTTAATACGTAAAACAGTTTAAGCTAAGGAAATGTAGCATTATTATTTCAGTTATGAACAGCACATAGCACTACAGAGGATAATATTTCTGTTGTTATAAGAGACTACAGTAAAATATTAAAATTATCAGCAGAAGAGCACAATGTTATTACTATCAATATTGGAGGTTGTAATAATTTAACAGACACTCGAGGGGTATTTGATTGTTTGCAGTTTGGGAGCTTTGTACCAATGCTGCTAATGGCGTGTATGTACTGGAGAGACAGAAGGGGACATTTCCCATAAATGATGGCCACATACTCCTGCTGGGGGCTTGGCAGACATCATTTTCCCTAAGCCAGTGATGACAAACGTTGGGCAAATTTGCCCCACCCCCACCCCCAGAGGGGGGGACATTTATCAGTGTCTGCGTAATTATTTTTTGCGTAATTATCTTGGTTGTCACAATTTAGGGCAAGGGGAGATGCTGCGGGCATCGAGTGGGTAGAGCCAAGGATGCCGTTAAACATCCTACAAAGCCCAGGACAGCCTCCACAACAAAGAATTGTTCAACCAAGTATTTCAGTAAGCTCAAGTTGAGAAATCCCGCTCTAATCTTGTAGCAATTATTAGCTTATGTCTTTACAAATTAGAAGATGCCACTGGCCTTCTGGATCCCTGCATGGCATCAGTATTGTGGACGTTGGCCCCACCAATGTCAGGAATCCCTTACATGGTGGGAGATACTACGCTGCAGATTTAATTCAGTAGCCAGCCAGCTAGATCACCTCCTAAAATGTTCAGATGCGGGCTTCTCCTTGCCATCCAGACCCCAGCAGCCTTCCAATGAGCACCCAGCAACACTCTCTCTCTGCCCACTCGCCTGCTCTTTCATTTATGGCATGGTGCTCATGAGACCCAACTTGTTCCTGCTTGCTGTCAGTACCCCCCTCCCACACCCTGGGAGCGAGGCCTGGCCTGTTCACAGCAGTATTCCCGATGCTTGGAATTACTCCTCAACTTCAGTGACACCCAGGAAGTATCTGCTGGACGCATAAATGAACCACCCCACATCTATCAAAGCCTTCTATTTACAAGGTACCATGCAGAGCACTTGACATCACCATTTCATGCACCTGCTATTATTCCTAACTCCTAATGAGGAAGCCAAGGCTCCACAAGCAAGTTATTTAAAGGTTCTAGAGCCAGTAAGAGGCAGGGTCTTAATCCACACCCTCGACCTTTCACCATTGCCATACCATGCACCATATTCATAGGTCTCCACTGCAGCAGACCCTGGGTACCATAGGTCTCCACTGCAGCAGACCCCAGACACTACAGGTAGGTGGTAAGACAAGACGACACTTTCAGATTTCGGAGGCTACAATGCAGCGGCATTCGGACACATAGAGGCGATCTGGAGCGGTGGACTAGAGTGGTATTTTTGTTAACTATGATTACAAACAGCATATGGTAATAAGACACTATGGCTACCTTTCTTCTACACCCAAAATATAGTACTTTCTACTCCCGTACACATTTCAGGTAACACAGGATGGTTTAAACCAAGGGTCAGCAAGCTTTTCCTGCAGTGGGCCGGAGAAGTACTTCAGGCCTTGCACGCCGTATGGGCCCTGGCACCACTATTTACCTCTGCCACGGTAGCCAATAAGCACCGTTGTTTCAACAGAACTTTCTGGAGGGAGACTGAAATTCGAATTTCATAAATTTCCACATGCCACAAAATATTAGTCTTCTTTTGAGGTTTTTTCAAACACTGGGAAGTGTAACCACTGCTCTTCGCCCACAAACTGTGCAAAACAGGTGCAAGGTCAGATGTGACACGTGTGCCATGGTTTGCCAACCCCCTGACTGACAGCGTTGCTGATGTCGATTTTTGAGGCTATCACAATCCGATGAATTAGAAATATCCTTGCAACATGCAGGCCTGTGTGTAGAGAGGTTATCCATATTGGAGCTATGGGACGCCTGGGTGGCTCGGTCAGTTAAGCATCTGCCTTCAGCTCAGGTCATGATCCCAGGGTCCTGGGATTGAGCCCCGTGTCAGGCTCCCTGCTCAGTGGGGAGCCTGCTTCTCCCTCTCTCTCTGCCTCTCCCCCTGCTTGCTCTCTCTCAAATAAATACATAAAATCTTTAAGAAAAATATTGGAGCTGTGATGGGACACATATAACCACATGATTTTTACTTTAGCATCATGCAAACTAGCACTATTTCAAGCCCCATAAGGATCTTAGTATAATCTAATGTCTTTATTTTCATGTAACTGCAAATATAAAGGGCACAGCTCACCGCAGTGTGCTGGCAATCCTGCTACTTGAATGTAAGGTGAAGGCTATAGGCTGACGTAATGCGGCTCAGCACAGTGTATTATTGTCTCTGTTCCCACGATTATATGTAATAAAGTGAAGCAGAAACTCACATTGCTCTGCTGGCAGGAGCTGTCTGCAGGGCGGTCCCTCCTCTCACCCACGCTGAGTCGCGCAGCCCTAAACTCTAAGATCGTGTTTTCTATGACTGCGACAGCCCGTATGGTAGGCTGCTAAGAATCTTGTTAACGAAAAACCTACCACAAAACCCTACACCAAACAACACCATATTGTAATTATCCTAGCTCCAAGTGGTTGACAATAGTGAGTTATGAGAAAGAAATATTTGAGTGTATCTTTGTAATAAGCTATTGTTACTCTGGCATGACATGCCCTTACTGACCACAGCATCAAGACGAGTACTCAGTTGCAGTTACACTGCCCTTGTATTTATAAATAAGCCTCCATTGTCCTTGACTGTGCCTTTCAGTTACGCTTCCATATAACCTCCACGCAATAGCAATGAGCTCTGGGTAGGGATGGCGCATGCACGGTGTGCTCGCCATGGACAGTGCTCTCTGGTGAGCACTGCGCACACTGTCCCTTACGCTGCAAGTGGCTGCGCGCCGTGCACAGACATATCTTGAAGACGAAAGGTCTGAAGTTCAGGGATTACACGACTTGACTGAGTCACATGGGCAGTCATGGACAAAGCCAGAATTTGAAGGCAGCTTCCTGGACCCAAGAGCCTGTGTTCTGCTCACTTTGCCACCAAGTTAACTTTCACCACGTGGCTCTTTTTCATGCCACGTGCCATTGGGATTCAGTAAGGAGCAATCCCAGAGCCACATGGCATCATGTTGTCGGTAATGCTCTCACGTCATGACTCCTGGGTCGTTCTGTTGTACTCTTTTAACAGAAAGACTGATGTATCATGATTGCACAATAGGGTGAGTCAATGCCACTGTCCTCAATTTCAGTAGGAACAGCACAGTGACATTCTTTATACTTCTCAGAACAATAACACTGCCCCCCCCCACCCCGTGCAGAATCCCTCCTGCCTTCTAGATATGAGAACGATGCAGCTACTACGCTAATGTGGCCTATAGTTTTAGCAGCAACAACAAAAGTGCCTTCGTGGAGCCCCGGGGACCACACTCTCCTACATCCTGTGTCTGGACATCCAGCATTTTCACGTCAAGTTTACAGTGAACTAGTTAACCACGCATCACTGTGCCTCAAAGCAGGACTGGGGACTGTGACCTCCTCATCTTTGCTTCACTTCTACCTTGCAAAGTGCCCGACACTCCTAGCCATCCCTTAGGGGCTATGGAGTCTCTGATACCGAAAGTAATACCTTGATGCGCCTCTGTATCCGATGGTCCTATAATTGCAGCATCTGCGAGGATATTACTGCCGAGCCATATCAGATTTGCTTCTGGAAGCAACTCTGTCACAATAATAACTAGCGTGTGATAGCTATAATTTTAGCAAAAGTACTAATACAACTTTCCTAACACTTAATAGCAAGTATTCACTGACAAGACACACTATTCAATTATCTGCAAAATTGATATACCAGGATGCATTTTGGTTTAGTACGATGATAAAACAGAATTCTGATTGACCACACATATTATGAGTGTCCTGATGTTAGGAATTGATGGTTTTATGTCAGTACCTATACTATGCTGAGTATATTTACAATCAATCATGTTCTCGTTCTTTAAGAGATATATTGCATGTAATAGACACAGTGCGATGAGATATAGTGATTATAAGTACAGTTCAATAATACACGAATAGTGGGCCCTGATGAGAGATCACGTTGTTTTATGTTATTACTCGGGGATATCGTAATGTTCTGCTAACATGTACTTCTTCTAATGTCAGGGTAAATAGTCATCTATACCCCATTTTCTTTTAGTTCTATAAATCCAGAAACAACAGTGATACCATAATAAATCGCTCCCTCCAAAATGGGTAGCTGCACTTACGGTTGATGGGGTTGTTGTACCATTACTTACCATCAGTTTGTGACCAGACGCCATGTACTAAAATATAACACGCACCATTTCTTAACTTGTAACACTAACAGCCAAGTACCAACCTACCATGAGTATTATCTCAGTTTTTATTGGTGTTATTTTTAGTCTGAGTGTTGCTATTGCTACACTATGCCACATTTTACATACCACTCTGACACCCCCAAAAGGAATAGAATGAATATTATATAATGCATGGTCTTTGAAGTCGGACGTGGTCAAACTTAGGCTCGAGTGACAGCTTCACTACTCACTTCTTGTGCGCTTTCGCTCAAAGAACCTGATAGTTTTAACCCTCAGTTTCCTCATCTGTGTGGTGGAGCTAATCACAGGACCCAAGTCCCAGTATTCCTCTGTGCTTTATTTATTTATTTTTTCCTGCGTTTTAAATGAGACCATCTATCTAAAGGAGGAATCGTTCTGATTGCTTAGGATGTGGTAATTTTAATAGTTATATGCTGCTATTGTGTTAATTATCTTTACTATTAGTACCTTATACTCATTCTGGTAATTTTCATACTGCTAGGCTACTTAGAAATAATATTACTGCCTAATATGCTGTCAATTTCTTGAACCAGTTTTGTAAAAGCAAAGCGGCATATCGTCCTATGCTGCATTAACCTCCTCTACTTTCTTCTGCTTTAATGCTATTAATGGTACTTTTAACTCTTTCCTTTTACCCACACTTCAAGCCATTCCATCCTACATTTCACCATACCTCTAAGGATGGCCATATTCAGACATTACTGCTCATCCTGTGCTGTCTGTTAAGCTGGCAAAAAAAAAAAAAAATGTATTTACATAACATATCCTACAGATTGTCCTATTTTAATTTTAAATTTAGTACTGAATAGTAACACCGATATAGCTGTAGAGTGCCACATTCTATTTTCACCTACACTGCATCCCACATGGGCGCGGTGACAGTAATAATATTCCATCGTGCACACTGGTAGACCATAGCATACATTACCTCTAACAGTGTGGATGTAAGAACTTTATCTCCTACTGCTGCTCACACTAGTTTCAATGTCCTTAGTCAATAAATACAATGTATACATTTAATCAGAACTGCAGCACACTGTGCTCTACTCTGTTGGATGTATCATACCATCAGTGACAATAATTGGTCCTCGCTATGCTACCTGTAATTATAATAGTGATGAAAGCACAGTATCAGCAGAGTGGACTGCCCTGATCTCAACTGTGGTGGTAATAAAGTGGTATACCATTCACTACTATACTGCCCCCTTGGTGACATCACATCCAATATTGTTAACTTTAATGCCATGACATTCTACACTCTTCTGCCTATAGCTTAAGTAGCTTAGTAGTGGCAAGTGCCAGCCAATGCTGGGAAACAGCACTGTTGCTAGGCTAGCATCCTGTTAGCAATCACACCAGTTGGGGATAGTTGCTGTTCTGCATATAATTTAGTAATAGTATTTCTTTGTATTGCTAATTTTGTAACACAAAAAGTTCAATGCTGTTCTTTACTATGCCACATAATGATGAGATGGCCTTATATATCTTAAAATATTTTAGTTCTATCAAGTCCCAACAGAACTCAATTCATTTTAGTTATGTCAAATGGCATTCTTAAACACTTAATGGCCTTCAACATTTAGTCTTAAGCATTTAAACATCTGATAATTCAGTGAATCTCCAAAATTCCCCATGCAATCCCCTAGGTTGCTGGATTCCAGGCTAAGATGTTGACGTTTAGTTACATACTAGGAGCTGGATCATGTTAATGTGATAACTATTGGTATCACTGGCCTCTTATTGGGAAGTGTACACTCAGAATACTTCTCAGTTCTGATCCCACATTCATATCGCCAAAGCGTGTGTACAGATCTGACTTCAGTTTTATGAAGGGAAAGAAAATTTTACAGAGCCTGGAGGGGGTATATGTGTATGGAAAACAAATAAAGCTCAGATTTTGACCAAATGGGTCAAATGTTTTAGGACGGTTCTGGAAGTGACTTCATTAGATATGAAGTTTGTGGAGGTCATCGTGAACACAAAGGATCAGAGGGGCCAAGAATAAAAGGAAAATAAACAGTTATTAGGTATTGCAATAAACTAGCAGTGGGCACTGATATAAATGGACACATTTATAATGTAGTTAGGGGAAGTCTTAATCATGGTCCAGTTGTGGCAGTGAGGGAAAGAAAGGAGTCAAGAATGACATCTGAGTTGTTGGATTGGCAAATAGGTTCATGGCGGTGCCATTCACGGAAGTAAGGAATTCAGAAGAACGGGAAAATTTGGGAAGTAGGGGATGAGGTGAATGGAAAGAAATGAATTCCACCAGGAATTCATACTTGGCTTAAGATCCCTGCCGAGTATCCAAATAAAGATGTATGGCAAACAAATGGATATATGAGTCCACATATAGTGGGAGCAAACAGAGTCTGGGGAGACCTCTAGCATGAGAAGAGGAGGGTTTAGGACCACGAGGCACTCCAACACTGAAGAGCTAAGGAAGGATGGGCAATGGGACCAGGAAGCAGTGACCAGAACAATTGGAAAATAGGAGGAGGTCCTGTTGCAAAAGCCATGAGATGTGTATGCTTCAAAAAGGAAGGGGACATTCAGAAGTGTCAATTGGGTCATGAAGTCAGAAGTGTAATCAGTGAAACCTATCCTTGGGTTTAGTGACAGTCCAGTAGAATAAGAATTGCAGGGGTAGGAGGTGGAGGGTAGAGTACAGAAGGCTGATAAGGCAGTGGGGCATGAGAAAGAAATGAACTTGACTTACAAAGCTCTCGGTTAATTCATGACAAAATAGAAGCTGGACGGACTCTCTTTCCTGTTCTTCTTTAATAAACGTTGAATTCTTAAAATATAATTTTTTATCATAAGTACCCCAAATTTGGCATACAATTTCAACTTTTCCATATTTCCTTGATTTCTTTGATGATGGACAAAGAAATCAAACTGATACATATGTGCAAATACATTAGTTAAAGCACTATTTATAAAAATGAAAGGGATGCTCTGCTTTCCATATGGATGGATATTTTCTCAAGACCACTTAATACAAACCACTGACCACCAAACTCGCGCTCTGTATCTGTGGTCACATGAGTTCACACAATGAACTTGTGATACTGGAATTGTTCCATTTCACAGATTCAGAACAAACAAAAAACACTGGGGCTCAAGGGGCTTAATAATTTGAGAAGATTACACAGCTGGTGAGTGAAGAGGCCTCCTTGAGCTATATATGTTCTGTATGGCATAAAGGACATGCTTGAAATTACATGATGATAACTCTCAACTGCAAGTAGCTATGACAAAAAGCACATATTCCACTAATTCACAAATAGGAAAAAATTGTTTAAAAGATTTTTTTTTAAAAAAAGGAAGGAAGAAGGCTGATGCATAATGTTGAAAATACACAAGATTGAATTCAAGGCAAATAGCATCAAGACAAAAATGGACACAGCTCATTAGCAAATGAAACCATTAAAAAATGTCTAAAGCAGAACTATAGGGAGTACAATTGGTAATAAAGATTACAACAGACCAACTTTCATTGACCTGAGAATATGACCGCAGAATGGACAAAACTTAAGCAAGAGTAGACAGGTTCTGATTAACTCAGTAATACGGATCTAATGAACATATACTAAAGACTATACTCGGAAAATATTTTCTTACAGTGCCAGTGTATCACGTACACAGCCTAGCCACATGCCTCAGGTTCCTCATTTGGTTGTCCATCCCATGAAGGTGGGGCATTCCTGGGACAGGCACTGAGGGAACCCTCTGCACTGGTCTGCTCACGCTGTGATAACAAAATCCCATAGATTAGGGGGCTTCAACAACAGAAACTTATTTTCTCAGAGCTCTGGAGGCTGGAAGTCCCAGGTCAAGGTCCAGTTTCCAGTGAGACCCCTCTTCCTGGCTTACAGATGGCCACCTTCCCACTTCATCCTCACATTGTGGAGAAAAAGCAATCTCTGGTGACTCTTCTTCTTTATAAGGACCCCAGTCCTATCACATCAGTGCCCATCTTATGGTCTAATTTAACAATCCTCTCCTTAAAGACCCTGTCTCCAATGCAGTCATAATGGGGGTGTAGAGCTTCAACATATGAATTTGGGGGGGACACACACATTCAGTCCGTAAGACCTTTTATCTGCAAGAGCCATCCCACCTCCTACATCAGTTTCACAGGAGGAACTCTGACCCACCCTTCCAGCTTTTCCATCTCTGCCAGCCATGTGAGTTTACCATACAGTGAACCCAGCCCCGGTGTTCTCTGATGGTGTGGCTCCCATCCCAGGACTAGAAAAGAAGTTGCTTGAGGGTAGGGGAGAATCTTGGTTCTGTATTCCTATTGCTGACACAGTGGCTGGAACAAAGAGAAAGATCTCAAGGTCCCTTTAGTCAATCACCCAGCCCCATCCATCCCTTCCCTGCCCTGTCTCCTACACCTGGCGTCTCCTTTACCGTCCACCCTACCTCCGTCTTCTTCAAGCTTTTATCATGTCTCACTGAAAGGACAACCTCCAGGCCCTGCTGCCTCAGCACCATCCTCTGGGGCAGGAAGGATGTATAAATTGTTGAATTAGATGAGAATTTGAATCCTGGCTTTTCAGTTTAATGAGTAAACTAAGTAACTTTGGTTCAGTTCCTTAACCTGACTGAAATGGATTCTCCTCACCTGTAAACAGAGATAATAAAAGGCCCCCGCACAGGACAATTATAGGGAGTGATGTGTAAAGATGGTGCCTGGCACACAGGAAGCACTCACTGATGATCATCCATTATTCAAAGCCATGAAATAGATCTTATACCATTGAAATAAATTTTGCTAACAGCCATCTTGGTTTATTCCACTTTTCTGTTTAAAAACCTCAAGGGGCTTCCAGGTGTCCACCAAATGAAGCTCAAAGACCTTAGCCTGGAGTCATGCTCTGACTCACCTTACTCTCCCAGGATTTGTATCACAACCAGGTCTTGCACTTCCTTTCTGTACCTCCATGGACATGAGTATAAGCAGAGAGGTCCTTGTCTGAATGTCGCATTACTCCCTATCCAAATCTCAAATTAAAAAAATCTCAACCACATGGTAGCCATCTTAAGTGAATGCAGATCTTTGCCCCATTTTAGTGAAAGCATGCAGCACGAGGGCTGACAAATGCCATAGAACCTCTCCTAATGAATTGCAGTTTGGAACGAGGACTGTTTTGTGGTTTTCGAAAGAATTAAATTATTCTAAGATCTGACGATAGAGAATCAGCTGGTGTGAGAAAGGTGAGAGGTACCGCTATTCTTGAAAGGATAGGCTTTTGGAAGAAACCTTCTAACCCCACGAGAATTAAAGTGCAACCTTTGTAAACTCATAAGATTATGGGTTTAGAATTAATTAGAGTTGAGTCCTTTCCAGTTCCAGTAACTCAACACTTGGACCCATTATGCAATCATGACTCAGTACGTCCTTCAGAACACTGCTTTCCAACACGATGGGCATTAAAGGACAGACTTTGTAAATACTTGAGATTGCCAGTTTAAAATTAATTTGACTCAGTGCTTGCTGGTTGCCAGCAATACGAGAGGTGGGGCTTTTTCTGTAATCATATATATCATTCACCAGTTTTTTAAAGAATTCTTTTGGAAGATATACAAGGTAGAACTCTATGTATCCATTGTGAAAGCAGTGATGGTAAGTAATAATAGAGAAAAAAAAAGACAAAGTAAGATTTGCCTTTGATGTGTCAGTTCAAATTCTAAGTATAAACACCATAATTCGGTTGTGGATGTAGACTGCTGCATTAGTTGTATTGTTGTAGCTGATTGATTTCTGTAAAATGCTTTATTGAGATATAATTCACATACCACAAATTCACCTGTTTAAAGTATACTGTTCAATAGTTTTTTGTGTATTCACCAGGTTGTGCAACTATCACCACAATCTAATTTTAGAATATTTCCACCAGCCTACAAAGAAACCCCATCCTCATTAGCAGTCACTCTCACATCCCCCTCTCTCTTGCCCCCATCCCTAGGCACCCACTAATCTACTTTCTGTCTCTATATTTCTATTTGCTTAGTCTGAACATTTCATATAAACAGAAGCGTATAACATGTGGTCCTTTCTGCCTGGCTTCTTTCACGTACCATAATCCTTCCAAGGCTCATCCATGTTGTAGCAAGTGTCAGCACTTCTTTCCTTTTATTAATGAATATTTCATTATATGAATATGCCACATTTTGTTTATTCACTCACGAATTCATGGACACTTGGGTTGTGTCTACATTTTGGCTATTATGAACAATACTGCCATGAACACTCGTGTACAAGTTTTTGTGTGGATATATGTTTTCATTTCTCTTGAATAGATGCTTAGGAGTGGAATTGCTGGGTCATATGGTAACACCATATTTAATATTTGGAGGAACTGCCAAATTTTTCCAAAGTGACTGTACTATTTCAATTCCCACTGGCATTGTATGAATATTCCATTTTCACCGTATCCTTGCCAATACGTGTTATTCTTTGTCCTTTTCTTTATAGCCATCCTAATGGGTGTGAAGTAGTATCAAACTGTGGTTTGTTTTGTGGTTTTGTTTTGTTTTTTAAAGATTTTATTTATCTATTTGACAGAGAGAGACATAGCAAGAGAGGGATCACAAGCAGGGGGAGTGGGAGAGGGAGAAGCAGGCCTCCCATGGAGCCCCCCAATGCGGGGCTCGATCCCAGGACCCTGGGATCATGACCTGAGCCGAAGGCAGACCCTTAACGACTGAGCCACCCAGGCGCCCCCTCACTGTGGTTTTGATTTGCATTTCCCTAACTCACTTGTAAAAGGGTTAGTATTGCAATGCCCAGCTTCAGAGCTGTGATAAATGAGAGGGCACATCTATTATCCAATTAGGAAGTAGAGAAACCTGGATATGATTCCAAGTCTTTTGGACACCATGCCCTAAGCTCTT
The DNA here is from genome assembly GCF_002201575.2 of Neomonachus schauinslandi. Lineage (NCBI taxonomy): Eukaryota > Metazoa > Chordata > Mammalia > Carnivora > Phocidae > Neomonachus > Neomonachus schauinslandi. Next base: position 191,862,372 of record NC_058403.1, on the reverse strand, counting down.
GGCCCTGCCTCAGAAACTCTCTGAAAATGTGTCTTCAGAAAGACATTCTTAAAGGTATTGTGGGAAGGAATTTCAAGTACTTATTTTGTATTTGTAATTCCTGAATAGATCTTCCCTCCGGGAAGCCTTCACATTGTTATCCAGACATCTGAAAATCCCTGAGACAAGGAAATTTTAAATGTAGTTTCTGAAAGCTCTTGCTAAGCAAAAATATGTCTCCTTCGGAGTAAGTGTCTTCCTTTGCTGGCTGGACTCAGGCTTATTAACTCACTTGGCTGAAGCCAGTGAGTCTTAGAGCCAGGTTTCTTCCTTTCCCAGACAGCCCATCACACATGGTGAAGGACCAGGGGAGAGGATGAACACTCAGAAGTGTCATCCTCCTCTTCAAGAAGTAACTCAAGGTACTTGGGCGTGGGAGAGTGACTCGGGGCTGCCATCTTAATCTGCAGAGGCAGCACATTCCTCACTGTGTGCACAGGAGGTCTTCATTACCCAAAGAGAATTGGTGCTGGAAAAATGCTAGTTAACATGCATCCATCAAAAAATAAGGACTGAATTTTCAAAATAAACTGTAAAAAAAAAAAACCTTACGTGGGGCTTTAACTTGAAAAACAAGTTATTTACTATTTAGCATAATAGATCAAAACAGAGCTAGATGAAAACTCTGCCCTCTTAGAAAATATACAGTATGAATTGAGTGGGGCTTTTTTTCAGTTGTTCTGACAAAGTTGTAGAATAGCGAAAGTCAACTTAGCCTTGAACTTTTGCAACATTGTTATAAAGTCTCTTCCTCTCTTTTTCAAAATTACTCAAGGATTTCACAAATTTTCCTGAGGGTCTCTCTTAATCTTTGATATTCAAATCATTCTCTTTTAAAGCTCTAGTTATATCCTCAATGTGGTTGATTTTCTCTCTTGGTTTATCCCAATCCTCCTCGGTCCATGGCTTTGGATACGGCTAACTTGATTCTTTGACTTTCAAGGAATGCAAGAAATTCTTCATCCTTTGCAAAGCTTGCCATTTCATTTAGCACTCAGTTTGCCTCGTATGTGCTTTGTGTTTTCTGGTGTCTACACTGCATAATCTACAGGAAACAGACCAGTGGGATATTGACCAGGTGGGTTGGGACAGGTGCTGTGGATACCCACAGAGGGCTGTGTGAGGCGACTAGACTAGTGCAAATGGTGTTTTGGTGCTATGCCTTTGCTTCTCCATGCAAACTCATCATTTTTGTACCTCTCATGGTACAGATTTCCTTTACTGGCATTTGGTTTTCCCAATCCCAGGCACAGAGATTCAGTCTGGACTCAGGTTACCTTGAAGACTTGAATACTACCTAGAGTTTGCTGAAGCCTAAACTCTTTTCCATGGCCAACAAGGCCCAGCAGGGTCTCAACAGAGCCCCTCCATTCTGCATCTTCAACTTCATCTCATGCTTTCCCACCTTGCTTACATGGCTCTAGCCACGCTGGTGTTCTTTATTCCTTGCCAAACCCTTTCTGGCCTCTGGACTTCTGTCCTGTCCTGTTTGTTCCTTCTATTTCGAATGCCCTTCTCATGGCTCACATCCTCCAGGTGTCAGTAAAAAATCAGCTTCTTGAAGAGGCCCCTGCTGATCACCACCGTCAAGAGGCAACTTTCCTTTTAATCCCCCTTTTGCACACCCTCTTGCTTATCTGCTTAATAGCACTTAATAAGCTACATGGAGATCGTATTTGTTTACTCTCTTATTTCTGTCTGAGGCCAGGACATATGTTTCAGGAGAACAAGGACTTTGTTAAATTCTCCTTTACACACAAAAAACCTTTCTTAGTCTTTGTGAGGTAGAAAAGCTGTGTTTTACAAGTTGCAAAGAGGTAAATGAAGAGAGCTTGGGGGCAGAGCTCTCTATTTCCCTGACTTGAAGAATTTAATTAAAACTTTCTTGGGGACATCAAAAGAATCTTTGCTTCTTTCTAAAATACAGAAGCCAACTTAGACATTTTAGATTGTATGGAGTGCTTCACAGGGAATTTTCCAGGATTGAGGATTAGATACAAAAAGAAGTGATTTCCGTACATTCCTCCTACCTAAGGATTTTTGCCTCATTATCAAATGAATCACCTCACTTTCCCACCGAAGAGGAAGAGGGACACAGGAAGCCAGATAAACTGTTCATTTGGTCATGATCTTTATCAGCTTCTGCTCCAAGGGCTCTAAAGTTTACTTAAAGGGCAATTTTCCCTACTTCTTAAAGGGTAAATAAAATTGAGAATATCATGAGAAAAATGCTTCATTGTAACTCATGGGCCATAATTGGATGATCCAGATCAGATTCTGGTTGGTGCCAAAGGGAGATAGTCCCAAGTCCTTGGAACAAAGAAATGGTAAAACTAAACAAGATACAGAAAGATCAAGACTCCATGTTTTCCATTGTTAAGACCTCAGAAACCTATAAAAGCAGTTGTTTTATGGGAACACTTAGCAAAGTACTGCCCAAGTCCATTTTAAAGGCTTAAAATCCTTTGACATATGGCAATCATTATGTGTGCTCAGCTGTCTATCTCGCACAACACTTTCTTCTTCCCTCCCCCCAAGGAAAGCATTTCAAGCCCCACATTTACAAGAAGCACTTAGTGGTGAGCAAGGCTCAGAAACAGTCTCAGGAAGACTAGTCCTGGCTAAGAATCCATGAGTACCCAAGCATTTTGTCTCAAGATGGAAGCCTTGAGGCAAAGCTGTTTCAGATTACAAGGGGGTATACATTCCTAGCTAAGGTTTTACTTTAGGAAAAGGTTTAATGACTCAGATGTCCTAGGCAGTAAAATGGAATACATTGTCTTGTTTCGCCTTTTCCAAAAACAGGAGAATATGTGGGTCTCATTGGCCTATTGGGATTTGTTGGGATTTCCTAGAGATCAGGCAATAGAAATGACAGAAAAACAGGTCAAGGTGAACTCTATCAGTGTGCTTCTGTGGTTCCCTTTAGTGTCAGAGAATGTGCCATATTCTTAAGCACCAGCACACTGAGGTTAAGGTGCTCCTGAGCTCTTGGAAGAACAGGTGGACAATTTCCTCCTTCATTTTACTGTGGGAGCAGTTGGTAGAACATACCCACACCATATTCTTGGAAAACCCTCCCCAGTGCTGCTCTGATGTGGCGTTTCTCAGGAAAACCATGCAAAATTTCCCTAGGAAATAAAAATAGTTGAACCCAAGTGTATAAGGTGGTGCAGTCCAGGCTCAGCCCAACTATGGAAGCCATAATAAGTTCTCAACATTCCTTCTTGATCTTGGCCCAAACCAGGATGGGCAAGACCTACAAGAAACATACAATGCCCCTCTTTAGAATTTGCCATCTGTCAATAAAATCCATCCTCCACACCAAAATGCCTGGAAGGAAATTCACGTGGACATTTGCTTTTCCCAAAAGTTAAGAGCTTCTATCCAAAGAGCACACAACACACTTGCCTTCTCTGCTAGTGGAAGTATACATTTCTACACTCTTCCTGCTGGCTTTCCTCTGAATAGCTAACTTAAAAAGGTGGGGCTGCAGAGGGTGCCATTCTCACCTTTTTCTCATCTCCTGTCAGATTCAGGTTTTCCAAAAGAAAAATAGGTCCAACTTTAAAAACACTGAATTATAACGTGTTGCTTTTTTGAAGCCGCTGGGAGAGATGGCAAAGAGGGGAATGCACCATGCAATACACAGCAAAACTCTGAATCGTCTTCTCGAGTCTCAGGCATCACCTCTCCAAAAACCAATATCCATTTTCTGGTCAGCAACTCTCAATGTCCCCTTGTTTTCTCTCTTGAGGACCCACTTGTCTTTTTTTAAAGAGTTAATTTTTACAAAAGTGAAATTTAAAAAATTATTTTAGCTCATTCCTCCTCTCCCAATTCTTTATTCCTTATCCTCATCAGCACATTAAGTCAAACAGCAAAAACCTTAGAATGCAAGGTGAGGAAAAATACTGTGTCCATGAAAAAGTATAATTATGAGTATTACAATTTTTTAAAGACACACAAAGATTTAGTAGATATACATTCTTTGCAGCATTATTTACAATGGTGAAAAATTAGAAACAAACTACATATCTCTTAACCAAGAATTGTCTGAAGAATGCACACTAAATCCTTATGATTGAATGTTATAGAGTTGTTAAAAATTGTGTTTTCAAGTGATTTTCATGATTTGGGATATGTATATGGTGTAATGCTAAGTAGAAAAATAAAAACGAGATAAAATTCCAGTAAACATTAATTGCCAAGTAGGAGTCACTATATGTATATTTACATAGGAAGAAAAAAAGGAAAGAATTATCCCATTTTAAGAGTCATTATCTTTAAACTGTGGGGTTGTGAACACATTTTGTTATATTAAATTTTTTTGTACTTTTCTAGTTTTTCAGTTTTTTCCCATAATTTTTATTGAAGTCTATCCATGTACCAGTACCACTCTAGGTGCTGGAGATACAGCCATTCAGAAGCTGGACACAGTGCATGTCTTTTTTTTTTTTTAAAGGTTTTATTTATTTATTTGAGAGAGAGAACGAGACAGAGAGAGAGAGCATGAGAGGGGGGAGGGTCAGAGGGAGAAGCAGACTCCCCGCCGAGCAGGGACCCCGATGCGGGACTCGATCCCGGGACTCCAGGATCATGACCTGAGCTGAAGGCAGTCGCTCAACCAACTGAGCCACCCAGGCGCCCCACAGTCCATGTCTTTTTACATAAAAGCATTTTTTTAATGCAAGAAACTCCTTGAGAATAGCACCTCCATCTAACCCAATGTAACAAACATCTGTGTTTATCTTCTTCTCCAGGGTTCATTCACTTTTTAAAAAATAAAGCAATATCCTGATTCCTCATTTGGAAGCCACTTCTTTTCCATGGTCATTTGGGTAGTTTATGGGGAGTTGACTCAATGCTAAATTCCAGGAACAAGGCTTGATCAGCTTAAACCATCAATCTCCCCACCTTATGTAGCACCAATGATTGACTTAAAAAGAAGCATGTGGTTCCATCTAAGAAAGTGACTTCCAGGGTGTGGGGGAACTACACAAAGAGACAGTTTCCATTCCCCTGGATTTGATGGTGTAAGAAACAGGATTTTTCTATTGCCATATGTGAACTCTCTGGAACGGCTAGGAGGACTAATGACACCATAAAGCAAGTAAAATCCTGGATTAAGCCTTGCCTGAAACTATCCTTTGGATTTTTCCATTACCTGAGCCAACACATTTCCTTTATTATTGTTTAATCCAATTTAGGTTAGTTTTCTGTTGATTGTATCCTAGGGAAATCTAACCCATAGACTTATGCAAAGCCAACTGCTGGGCGTAGTGACAAGCATGCTGGCTCAGGACTCAGGGGACCTGGGTGCAAGATCTCCATCTTCCCTTAAGTGGCAGCCTCACTTTAGGAAAGTCCGGCCCCACTTGGAACCCAGCATCTGCAGAATCAAGTAGCTGACGCACGCAGACCAGGAGTCTCTAAACCCTCCCTGGGCGATCAAGGCTGCTAATGAAAATGTGTCTACCAGTTCCCCCGTTTTGAAAGAAAAATAAGGAAACTGTTGTAAGTTTTCATAAAATTAAATGTATTTCATTTAAAGGACTACCTTTTGCTGCGAGACTATAAAAGTGTAAAGATAGTAGTTGCTTTTATTTGTATTTTATGCCCTTGGTTCCCAAAATTAAAAATCATGAACTTTCGGCAATTCTCTCCAATTCAAATTGTTGAATTGTTTCTCACCCATGAAAGCCCCAACTCTGAAGATCTCTGCACCAAATAATCTTTTAAGGAAACATTCAACTATACATTTCCAATAAGTCTCCTATTTTATAGGAATATGCATTCAACAAATGTAAATCATTTAGCATGATTCAATATATTTTAAAAGTATTCATAAAGTGGTTAAAGCTAACAATAGTGATCAGGATGCTGACGATGAAAGTGTCAGAGAAACACACACTTCTGAATGATTTTTTTAACCTAAGTTGTAAAGAAGTTAATTATGCTTGTTTTATTTTCAATTAGGTGTAGCCAACTCGTAAATACTGTCAAAAGTTATCTCTTTGTAACTCTTCAAATTCTTATCAAAAGACTGACAATTTAATTTTTCTCACTTCTGTACAGTTTTCCCGAGACAATAATTGACTATTTTCCTTCACAGAGGAAATCTCTACATGGCCCCCAAACCGGGATCTATTTCTCCAGGGGCTTCATTCTACAGTCCTGAAGGAAACTGTGATCAGTTTCAAAAGTCTCTTTTGCGAATCTCTTTGCGTTTCCATGAGATAATTGTCTCTGTGTGAAGATTTAATGATGTTAAGATTTAATAATATGTTCTTAGCCTTTACTCTTGCCATGTAATTCTCATCCTGAATTTCTTTTTAAGTCTTAGCTGATTTGGGAGGGAAAGTGAACTCCATTCTATGGGATAAAGCAAAAAATCAAAGAAAACAAGCAGTTACTCCTGAAGCGACAATCCTTCCATCAAACAGCCTACAAATAAGAAAAAAAGCAATTGAAACTGCAATCTGTCAGAGTTTAAGATTCAGCTTGATTTTGGATCTGAGGAAATGTACATTTAAAAAAATGTTTTTTGAAATAATCGCAAGTAACAAGAGTTTCGAGTAGGGTACAAAGAACTTTCTCCCTGAGCCATTCGAGAGTAAGCCGCCTGCCTGATGGGCCATCACTCTGCAGTGGCTCTCCCCCCATGAAGCATGTTCTCTTCATAACGGTGATAATACCCCCCAAATCAGGAAGTTATCAAGGGCATGTCCCATCATCTAACCCTCAGATCTCAATTGACTTCACCAGGAGCCCCAGTTACATCAACACAGGAACGCCATCCCCACCCTGCCTGGCTCTGATACTGACTCCCCATAATCAGGGAGGATGTTTGCATTTTCCAATACTCTGTGTGTTCAGTGAAGTAGTGGATACTGACTTGAAACACCATGCCAGAGTAGAGACCATGTAGCTATATGTTCAGATGAAAAGCAGTTCACAGATGTGAAATTAATTCAACGAGGTATAAAATCTTCAGCCACTGGTGTTTGCCAAATCCCTACTGGTCTTCCTATCCCCCTCTTGTCTGCCTACAGCCATTATGCCTACAGAGATTAGGGTGATCTCTTTAGAACATGAGATAAGTCCCCTACCAAACCCCTGAGATGGTGTCCTATCCCACCCAGAATAAAACGCAAACACCGGATCACAGACCTCAAACCCACAGTTGGGCCCCCACTTCCCTTTCCAAACTCATCTCTCCCCACTCGGCCCTGCTCTCTAGGGCCTGGCAGCCCTCAGACCTTTCTGCTCCTGTCCCATCCTCAGAGCCTCTGCATGGCTGAGCTTTTTCCCCAGAAGGTGACACGGCTGACTTCTCACTCTCTCATCTGGGGTCTATGTTTTCTCTCCAAACAGCAGTTTTGACCACCCTGGCTGAAGGTGCTGCTCCAGCATCTCCCCCCCACCATTCTTTTCTCTCGAATCACCTCCTTGCTGGGGCTTTGAGGTCCCTACCAACATTGGAAATTGTCTGCGTGTGTCCTTGATCTGTTCATTTCTGCAGGAACCCAGTCTCTTGTTCACTGCTCCACTCTCAGGATGTAGAAGTGTGCTCAGTGGATGAACAAGCCAGCAACATTTGACAACAGTGCAAAGAGCGTGGGCACTACCCATCTGGCTTCGGCTTTCTGGCTGTGTGTCCTTAGGCAAGCTACTTCACCTCTCTGGGCTCCGGGCTCATCATCTCAAAAGTGGACTGAGAGGACCCACAGGAAAAGGTTATGGGGAAGGTTCTTGGTGCACATTGGCATAGCTTGGCACAGAGTAGGAGGATAAGAAATCTCCCCTCCCACTTGGGACCTGGAACAGTGAGATCAGCATGGAGATTTTCAGGCTCCCAATGTAATGAGCTTTACTGTTCTAGTTGAGGCACATTTGGGTTTCTGAATACAGGGCCACTAGACGTTATATGGCTGACAGTCCCTTTTGATCAAATCTTGTGTTTTTGAGAGTCATGAACAGCCCCATCATGAAAGAAAAGCTTGCCATGAGCCACACCACATGAAAAACAAATCTTCCAAATGAGTTATAAAGGAAAATGTGTTCCTCAGCCTGCCTGGGGAAAAATGTTTCAGGGCCAAGAGAGGTGCCTCTGTCTGAGGCTTAAGAGTCTTACCGTCCCAGCCTGAGCGGAGATCATATACCACAAGGGAACAGAACAGAGGAAAGAGAAGGAAACCCGAAGTTGGCCTGCCACTCTGGGATGAAAGGCGATTTTCTCTGCTAACACGCAGCCTGTGGTGAGGGCCCTGGTTAGCTAGATGTCAAAGCTACAGACAGGGAGGATGACCTCACTGGAAAAGAGAATGGCAACCCTCCCTTGGACTCGGGAATGTGTGCACTAGACAAATGATCTCGATTCCGCTAAGCTAACTTATGGATGATATAAGCCCAATCGCTTCCCCATTTCTCATGCTAATAGATGCAGAGTCAGCCTGGGGAGCGGAGGCAGATGAGGGTGGCTGCTGGCCAAGTCCCCTTCAGAAGATCCCATTAGCCAACAGAATCTCTCTGGAAAGAGTTGCCTGCCCCAGAGAAGCAGCCAGCTTTTGTGGACTTGAGTAATAGTCGTTGCAACGAAACTCTAGGTCATTAAGCAGGCACTTGTCCTAGGGGCTTGCTGCTTTGCAAAGGGACTGCCGCCCCAACAGACTTCGGCTACAGACACTTCTTGTGGGCTCCTGGGCTCAGCTCGGAGCATCTCTGTGGCTCATCTGTGACGGTCCTTCCGGTCACAGAGACTTGCTACTGGACTGCATAAGAAGTTGGCAAAACATCAAAACTGGCATTATAGTCATGATATATAGCTTCTTACAATTCACAAATATTTCCACATTCATGAGCTCATTTGTTCCTACTCTGTGAGTTAGGCGGGGCAAGTATTACCATGCCTCTCCCCTCAGAAATTCAGCTATTGAGGCTCAGAGAGGCTGAGCGGCTTGTCCTAGAACACACAGCTAGGTAAGGAGAGCGCTAGGATGTGAACACAGGCCTACACACAGAGCCCGTTCCTGATGATTTACCAGAGCCTGTCACAGTGACAAATGTACCAAGGTTTATGCCATCAAATGCTTCTTTTAAAAAATCAGACCGTGACCATCCTCTAAGATCTCCGATGTGGCTGGAAAACAAGATGATGAAAGTCATCCTGGTTTTGAGAGTCAAATGCCAGTTCCCCAGAGCAAGCCACTTGGGAATTTGGGACCCATGAGATGCCATATACTCTTGGCTGGCCAAAAACAGCCTCAGCATGACCACTGCCCGGCAAATTAAAAGGAGGGAGATGAGGTCCTACTAAAATGGAAATCCAGTGGGAGAAACCAGCTGGGTGTGCTCCCGGCTCCCCCTTCCTCTGTTGCTGGAATTACCCACACCCTTCAATCTGTTGGCAAGACCCCCCAGGCAGTACATTCAACACATTCATTATCATATGGGAAAGATGCGTGTTTGTTTAAAAAGTCAGGTTCTTTAACTTCTATGGCTCTTACAACTTCCTAAAGACCCCCAGGCTCTTTGTTGAGCTGAAGAACCAAATTAGGCTTAATATGATCTAATGTAAAGGTCTGAATTATGCCTTGAGTATACTTTCTGGGAGATGAAAGGACCAATATGCTTATAAAGTTCTATTACTCTTTAAAAAAGACTTTTAAAATGTTGGAAGTACCTCCTGGCTAGGGAAAGGATTAGATGCTCTGCTTTCAGTTCATTACTTCTAATATAAACACTCGGTATCCCTAGTGTTCAGCATCATTTGACTGTCTTTATACAAACTGAACAGATGGAAGGCCTTGGGCCTTTGTCTCTGAAGTCAGTTTAATGACTACGGCAAAGTGAGATGTTTTGTCTGATTAAAGGCTCCGATCTTCAAAGCCATACCTTCTTCCATTTGGGAAATGACAATGTTTATGGTGCCTGTGCCCAGTTGGTGGATGGATGGAGTAGGTAGCAAATCTCTCTTTGTGCCCCCCCAAATACCAGTCCTGGTGAAAAGAGGAGGTCCAAGTGGTCCATATGCTAGCATGAGATGCAAGCTCAATGGTGTATAAATCCTTATTAGATGCTATCTAGCAGACACAGGCATCAGACGCATTGGTGAAATAAATCGAAAGGCATGCAGCTTATGTTTAAAAAATATTTTTTTTAATTAATTTATTTTTTTATTCTTATTTTAATCCCCATACATTACATCATTAGTTTTAGATGAAGGGTTCCGTGATTCATTGTTTGTGCATAACACCCAGTGCTCCATGCAGAATGTGCCCTCCTCAATACCCACCACCAGGCTAACCCATCCTCCCACCCCCCTCCCCTCTAGAACCCTGTTTGTTTTTCAGAGTCCATCGTCTCTCGTGGTTCGTCTACCCCTCCGATTTCCCCTGCTTCATTCTTCCCCTCCCGCTACCTTCTTCTTCTTCTTCTTTTTTTTCTTAACATATATTGCATTATTTGTTTCAGAGGTACAGATCTGAGATTCAACAGTCTTGCACAATTCACAGCGCTTACCAGAGCACATACCCTCCCCAGTGTCTATCACCCAGTCACCCCATCCCTCCACCCCACCCCCCACTCCAGCAACCTTCAGTTTGTTTCCTACAATTAAGAATTCCTCATATCAGTGAGATCATATGATACATGTCTTTCTCTGTTTGACTTATTTCACTCAACATAATACCCTCCAGTTCCATCCACGTCGTTGCAAATGGCAAGATCTCATTCCTTTTGATGGCTGCATAATATTCCATTGTATATATATACCACATCTTCTTTATCCATTCATCTGTCAATGGACATCTTCGCTCTTTCCACAGTTTGGCTATTGTGGACATTGCTGCTATAAACATCAGGGTGCACGTACCCTTTCGGATCCCTACTTTTGTATCTTTGGGGTAAATACCCAGTAGTGCAATCGCTGGATCATATGGTACCTCTATTTTCAACTTTTTGAGGAACCTCCATACAGTTTTCCAGAGTGGCTGCACCAGCTTGCATTCCCACCAACAGTGTAGGAGGGTTCCCCTTTCTCCGCATCCACACCACCATCTGTCGTTTCCTGACTTGTTAATTTTAGCCATTCTGACTGGTGTGAGGTGGTATCTCATTGAGGTTTTGATTTGGATTTCCCTGATGCCGAGCGATATTGAGCACTTTTTCATGTGTCTGTTGGCCATTTGGATGTCTTCTTTGGAAAAATGTCTGTTCATGTCTTCTGCCCATTTCTTGATTGGATTCTTTGTTCTTTGGGTGCTGAGTTTGATGAGTTCTTTATAGATTTTGGATACTAGCCCTTTATCTGATATGTCATTTGCAAATATCTTCTCCCATTCTGTCGGTTGTCTTTTGGTTTTGTTGACTGTTTCCTTTGCTTTGCAAGAGCTTTTTATCTTGATGAAGTCCCAATAGTTCATTTTTGCCCTTGCTTCCCTTGCCTTTGGCAATGTTTCTAGGAAGAAGTTGCTTCGGCTGAGGTCAAAGAGGTTGCTGCCTGTGTTCTCCTTTAGGATTTTGATGGATTCCTGTCTCACATTGAGGTCTTTCAACCATTTTGAGTCTATTTTTGTGTGTGGTGTAAGGAAATGGTCCAGTTTCATTCTTCTGCATGTGGCTATCCAATTTTCCCAACACCATTTGTTGAAGAGACTGTCTTTGTTCCATTGGACATTCTTTCCTGCTTTGTCAAAGATGAGTTGACCATAGAGTTGAGGGTCCATTTCTGGGCTCTCTATTCTGTTCCATTGATCTATGTGTCTGTTTTTGTGCCAGTACCATACTGTCTTGATGATGACAGCTTTGTAATAGAGCTGGAAGTCCGGAATTGTGATGCCGCCGGCTTTGCTTTTCTTTTTCAACATTCCTCTGGCTATTCGGGGTCTTTCCTGGTTCCATACAAATTTTAGGATTATTTGTTCCATTTCTTTGAAAAAAGTGGATGGTATTTTGATGGGGATTGCATTGAATGTGTAGATTGCTCTAGGTAGCATTGACATCTTCACAATATTTGTTCTTCCAATCCATGAGCATGGAACGTTTTTCCATTTCTTTGTGTCTTCCTCAATTTCTTTCATGAGTATTTTATAGTTTTCTGAGTACAGATCCTTTGCCTCTTTGGTTAGGTTTATTCCTAGGTATCTTATGGTTTTGGGTGCAATTGTAAATGGGATCGACTCCTTAATTTCTCTTTCTTCTGTCTTGTTGTTGGTGTATAGGAATGCCACTGATTTCTGTGCATTGATTTTATATCCTGCCACTTTACTGAATTCCTGTATGAGTTCTAGCAGTTTTGAAGTGGAGTTTTTTGGGTTTTCCACATAAAGTATCATATCATCTGCAAAGAGTGAGAGTTTGACTTCTTCTTTGCCAATTTGGATGCCTTTGATTTCTTTTTGTTGTCTGATTGCTGTGGCTAGGACTTGCAATACTATGTTGAATAGCAGTGGTGATAGTGGACATCCCTGCCGCGTTCCTGACCTTAGGGGGAAAGCTCTCAGTTTTTCCCCATTGAGAATGATATTCGCTGTAGGTTTTTCATAGATGGTTTTATGATATTGAGGTATGTACCCTTGATCCCTATACTCTGAAGAGTTTTGATCAAGAAAGGATGCTGTACTTTGTCAAAAGCTTTTTCTGCATCTATTGAGAGGATCATATGATTCTTGTTCTTTCTTTTATTAATGTATTGTATCACACTGATTGATTTGCGGATGTTGAACCAACCTTGCAGCCCAGGGATAAATCCCACTTGGTCGTGGTGAATAATCCTTTTAATGTACTGTTGGATCCTATTGGCTAGTATTTTGGTGAGAATTTTTGCATCCATGTTCATCAGGGATATTGGTCTGTAATTCTCCTTTTTGGTGGGGTCTTTGTCTGGTTTTGGGATCAAGGTAATGCTGGCCTCATAAAATGAGTTTGGAAGTTTTCCTTCCATTTCTATTTTTTGGAACAGTTTCTGAAGAATAGGTATTAATTCTTCTTGAAATGTTTGGTAGAATTCCCCTGGGAAGCCATCTGGCCCTGGGCTTTTGTTTTTTGGGAGATTTTTGATGACTGCTTCAATTTCCTTAGTGGTTATAGGTCTATTCAGGTTTTCTATTTCATCCTGGTTCAGTTTTGGTAGTTGATACATCTCTAGGAATGCCTCCATTTCTTCCAGGTTATCTAATTTGCTGGCATAGAGTTGCTCATAATATGTTCTTACAATTGTTTGTATTTCTTTGGTGTTGGTTGTGATCTCTCCTCTTTCATTCATGATTTTGTTGATTTGGGTCATTTCTCTTCTCTTTTTGATAAGTCTGGCCAGGGGTTTATCAATCTTGTTAATTCTTTCAAAGAACCAGCTCCTAGTTTTGTTGATCTGTTCTACTGTTCTTTTAGTTTCTATTTCATTGATTTCTGCTCTGATCTTTATTATTTCTCTTCTCCTACTGGGTTTAGGCTTTATTTGCTGTTCTTTCTCCAGCTCCTTTAGGTGTAGGCTTAGGTTGTGTACTTGAGACCTTTCTTGTTTCTTGAGAAAGGCTTGTATTGCTCTATACTTTCCTCTTAGGACTGCCTTTGCTGCATCCCAAAGATTTTGAACAGTTGTGTTTTCATTTTCATTGGTTTCCATGAATTTTTTTAATTCTTCTTTAATTTCCTGGTTGACCCATTCATTCTTCAGTAGGATGCTCTTTAGCCTCCATGTATTTGAGTTCTTTCTGACTTTTGTCTTGTGATTGAGCTCTAGTTTCAAAGCATTGTGGTCTGAAAATAGGCAGGGAATGATTCCAATCTTTTGGTACCGGTTGAGACCTGATTTATGACCTAGGATGTGATCTATTCTGGAGAATGTTCCATGGGCACTAGAGAAGAATGTGTATTCCATTGCTTTGGGGTGGAATGTTCTGAATATGTCTGTGAAGTCCATTTGGTCCAGTGTGTCATTTAAAGTCTTTATTTCCTTGTTGATCTTTTGCTTAGACGATCTGTCCATTTCAGTGAGGGGGGGTGTTAAAGTCCCCCACTATTATTGTATTGTTGTCGATGTGTTTCTTTGCTTTTGTTATTAATTGCCTTATATAATTGGCTGCTCCCATGTTAGGGGCATAGATATTTACAATTGTTAGATCTTCTTGTTGGATAGATCCTTTAAGTAGGATATAATGTCCTTCCTCATCTCTTATTACAGTCTTTGGTTTAAAATCTAATTTGTCTGATATAAGGATTGCCACCCCAGCTTTCTTTTCATGTCCATTAGCATGGTAAATGGTTTTCCACCCCCTCACTTTCAATCTGGGGGTGTCTTTGGTTCTAAAATGAGTCTCTTGCAGACAGCATATCGATGGCTCTTGTTTTTTAATCCAATCTGATAGCCTGTGTCTTTTGATTGGGGCATTTAGCCCATTTACATTCAGGGTCACTATTGAAAGATAGGAATTTAGTGCCATTGTATTGCCTGTAATGTGACTGTTACCGTATATTGTCTGTGTTCCTTTCTGGTCTATGTTGCTTTTGGGCTCTCTCTTTGCTTAGAGGACCCCTTTCAAGATTTCCTGTAGGGCTGGTTTTGTGTTTGCAAATTCCTTTAGTTTTTGTTTGTCCTGGAAGCTTTTTATCTCTCCTTCAATTTTCAATGACAGCCTAGCTGGATAGAGTATTCTTGGCTGCATATTTTTCTCATTTAGTGCTCTGAATATATCCTGCCAGTCCTTTCTGGCCTGCCAGGTCTCTGTGGATAGGTCTGTTGCCAATCTAATGTTTCTACCCTTGTAGGTTACATATCTCTTCTCCCGAGCTGCTTTCAGGATTTTCTCTTTGTCTATGAGACTCATAAGTTTTACTATTAGATGTCGGGTTGTTGACCTATTTTTATTGATTTTGAGAGGGGTTCTCTGTGCTTCCTGGATTTTCATGCCTGTTTCCTTCCCCAAATTAGGGAAGTTCTCTGCTATAATTTGCTCCATTATACCTTCTGCCCCTCTCTCTCTTTCCTCTTCTTCTGGGATCCCAATTATTCTAATGTTGTTTCGTCTTATGGTATCGCTTATCTCTCGAATTCTGCCCTCGTGATCCAGTAGTTGTTTATCTCTCTTTTTCTCAGCTTCTTTATTTTCCATCATTTCATCTTCTATATTACTGATTCTCTCTTCTGCCTCATTTATCCTAGCAGTTAGTGCCCCCATTTTTGATTGCACCTCATTAATAGCCTTTTTGATCTCTACTTGGTTGGATTTTAGTTCTTTTACTTCTCCAGAAAGGGTTTCTCTAATAACTTCCATATTTTTTTCAAGCCCAGCTAGCATCTTTAAAGTGATGATTCTGAACTCTAGATCTGACATCGTACTAATGTCCGTATTGAGTAGGTCCCTGGCAGTCGGTACTACCTCTTGTTCTTTTTGTTGAGGTGATTTTTTCCGTCTTGTCATTTTGTGCAGAGGGGAATAGATTAATGAGAGAACAAAATGCTAGCAGAGTAACAACGTCCCCAGAAAATATACTCTAAACAAATCAGAAAAGACCTGAAGCAGTGGGAAAAGAAAGGGAAAGAGAGAAAAAAGAGAAAGAAAAAAAAGAAAAAGAAAAAGATAAAGATAAAAACAAAAACAAACAAAACAAAACAACAAAAACAACAACAAAAAAACAGAATGTGATCAAATATGATCAGGCTGGTATACAGATCAGTGCCACACACTAGATTTGGGGTGTATTTTGGTCTGTTAGAAGAAAGTGCCTCCCAAAATTTTAAAGAAAGAAAAACTTATATATGTACAAAAATAAGGGTTGATATGATGAAGGGATGGAATATGACTATAAAGATGAAAATTATAAAAAATTTTATAAAAGGAATTGATAAGAAGTTGTTTGAAAAAGAAAGAAGAGGATTTAAAAAAAGAAAAAAGAAAAAAAAAGGGAGAGGATGTGATCAGGCAGGGGAATAGAAAACACCATATACTAGAGATTTAGGGTATATTTTAATCTGTTAGAAGAAACTATCTCAAAATTTTAAAGAGAGAACAACTTATATATATATGCCAAAAATACGGGTAACTACTATGAAGGGATAGAATATGACTCTAAAAATGAAAAATAAAAATGTTTTTTTTTTTAAAAAAAAGGGATTGATAAGGTGTTGGTTGAAAAAGGGAAAAAGAAAAATTCAAAAAGAAAAAAAAGAAGAAAAGACAGTTAAAAAAAAATTAACTTTGAAAGACTAAAGAATCATGGTAAAAAAGCCATGAATTCTATGTGCAGTATTCCCCTAGCGCTGGAGTTCTGCCGTTCTCATTGATCGGTAAACTTGGTCTTGGCTGGCTGTTCTCGCTGATCTTCTGGGGAGGGGCCTGTTGCCGTGGTTTCCAAAAGTCTTTGCCGGAGGCGGAATTGCCCTGCCCTTGCCCCCTCCCGGCTAAGTAATCTGCTCGGGTTTGCTCTCCGGGGCTTTTGTTCCCTGCGAGCTTTCCGTTCAGCTTTGGAGGCGGAGAGTGAAAATGGCGGCTTCCCAATCTCTGCCCCGGAGTAGCCGAGAACTCGGGGCCCCGCTTCTCAGTGAGCCCCCAGAGAAAAGCCGTCAATCACTCCCGTCTCCCCGGTCTCCGGCCGCAGTCCGTGCTCACCCGGCCTGTGACTGCGCGTTTCTATCTCTGGCACCCGACCCCGGGTGGAGTCTCCAAACCCAGCAGATCCCTGCGGTGCACTCCCGCGCGGCTCCTCCCAGGGGAGGAAGGTGAGTCTCCCCGGATCTGCCGCTTGTTGGGTCCCTGCTGGAGGAGCAGTGGCCCGACTGTGCCGCGGATCACGGTTTATGGCAACCCCGAGCTGAGAGCCCGCGCCTGGGCTCCGCCTCTGCAGCCGGCTTCCCTGCTCCGATACCTGGGAGCTCTGCCACACTCAGGCACCCCCGGTCTTTCTGTGACCCCGAGGGTCCTGAGACCACACTGTCCCGGAGGGTTCCACCCCCCGCTTAGCCACCAGAGTGACGTCCCTCGGCGGAGCAGACTTTTAAAAGTTTCGATTTTGTGCTCCGCGGCTCTATCACTTGCCAGAAGCTGCCGACGGAGGCCCCTCCCCCGTCGTCTATCCTCCTGAATATCGCCTCGGATTCACTTCTCCGCACGTCCTACCTTCCAGAAAGTGGTCGCTTTTCTGTTCAGAGAGTTGTTGCTATTCCTTTCTTCAATCTCCTGTTGGGTTTGTAGGTGTTCAGAATGGTTTGATCCCTATCCAGCTGAATTCCTGAGAGGAGACGAAATCCAGGTCTCCTACTCCTCCGCCATCTTGCTCCACCCCCTAAAAAATATTTCTAATTAAAAAAAATAACGTATATTGTAGAAATTTGGAAAATGCAGAAAAGCAAAAGCAAAAATCACCCATGATCTTGCTATCTAGAGATCAACACTGTTATCGCCTTGTTATATATGTTTCTATGATTCTCCAAGTATTTAATAGAATCACTTTTTTAAAACAATTTGAGATCCTATAGATTTGGTGGCTTTCCTTTTTTTCACTCATCAATATATTTGGCATAACTTTTTACATCAGTGAATATAGATCTATTTCATCACCTTTGTTAATCATATCTATCAGGTGGATAGACCATTTATCATAATTTAATTAAGCAATGCACAACTAGTGGACTTTTTTTTAAAGATTTTATTTATTTATTTGAGCGAGAAAGAGAGAGCAAGCCAGCGTGCATGAGTTAGAAGAAAGGGCAGAGGGAGAGGGAGAAGCAGACTCCCCACTGAGCAGGGAGCCCGATGTGGGACTCAATCCCAGGACCCCGGGATCATGACCTGAGCTGAAGGCAGACACTTAACCGACCAAACCACCCAGGTGCCCCACAATTGGTAGACTATTAAGTCACTTTCACTTTTTCAGTATTATAAAGGGCTGTGATAAAAATAAAATTTTTGTGCAGTAATGTTTTCTGATTGTTCTCTCAGGATAAATTCCTACAGGATTACAGGATCACAGGGAATGCATGCCCATTTCTGACCTTGACATTTACTGTTCAATCACCCCTCCCAGTTTGTACCAGGAACATATCTGGGCACTCATTACTTTGAATTCTGACCCACACAAGATATCATTTTAATGCATAATTTATCTCAATTTTAGAGACAAAAAAATGACTACAGCCAATTAGAGAAAGGCTCATCTGAGCCCATGTGAAGATGAGCATGCTTTGACCATGCTGATTGGCCATCGATAGTCCCCCCCATTGTCAATTTCCCTTTTAAGTCCTTTGTTCCCTTTTTATTGGTTAATGAACTTGTTGCTTGAAAAGTTATCCTCTTCACCTATCACATATGTTTGGTCATGGTCATTTACTTCTGCTTATAGTGGTTTTATTTATGTACCAAGTGTATATACATAGCTCTTTATAACTTTATGCTTCTTTGTGGTTTCTATATTTGTCCCTATGCTGAGGAAAGCCCCCTCCATCCCAAAGTTGGACGGTTACCTTTATTTCTTCCTATTATTTTATAGTTTCTTTTTATATTTCAGTTTGCCTTGATGTTATTTTTACCACTAATATTTTTTTAAAGTGCAGAAATGGCAGGACACTTTGAAATTCCATAGAATTGTTCATCCAAAAAGGCAAAAGGGAGTCCAACTATATCTTTTTCTCTGGCAGCAGGAAAAGAAAAATAGCATGAAGGTAATGGAGAAAAGACCAGACTGAACACACTTTCCCTATTGTATTAAGATTGTGTGTTCTTCATGAGTTAACTTTTAATCAACTCTTTTTGCTAAAAAGCACTTTAACATTGGTGATCAATACATTTCAATGCATCAGCTGGAAAAGATGCCCAATTTGAACATCAGGAGCCATGAATTATAGTGTTCTGATCCCTTTAATGTGTCTGAGCACCTTGGGCAATCTTCTCAAGATGCCCAGATTTCAAATGAGGAACAGGTCAGAGAGAAAGCTCTGCATTTGTGGACTAGGTTGGCCTGCACGAGACGCATCACGAGGCAAGGTCAGTGAGGATATCCCGAGAGAAAAGGACTTGAGCTGCATGTGGACTGAATTAGAGAGAGGGGAAACAAAGTAAGGGGACCAGAGTGCCGGCAGGTGCAGAGAAGAGAGGAGGGCCTGGTAATGACATAGGTCATTATTGTACAGGCAGTTCACATTTCACCAAGTGCTTAGATATACAAGTTACTGCCTCTCATCTCTGAACCCCTTTTCCTTCCTCTGTGAAATGGGATAATGCTAAGAAGATCCCATTTCACTTCTTTTCTTCGAAAGAGTTCAGTGAGCACTACTTAATTGAAAATGGGCCTTGCTTGGCATCACTGATGGAAAAGTCCGGGTACAGCCCTCAGGTATGGCTTAATCTGGGAACTGATTTGCTGAGAGCCATCTTCAGAGTCTCTGTCTTCTCTGCTGTTTCATGTCCAGGCTCCATGGGATGGCACAAGATCAGATAGCAGCTCGCCACCTGCATTCTTCTGGGCTCAAGTCCAGGATTCCCTCTCGTTGTATTTGGTCACTTGCCTGTCTGTGAAGCAGTCACTTTGGACTGTGGTTGGGGTGATAGAATTTCCTGTTTGGGTGGTCCCGAAGCCTACGTGCTATCCCTGGAGCCGTGCATGCAGGACAACCCAAACCCCATAGCCCAATGGTTAAGGAATGATGTTCCTCCAAAGGAGACACGGGGCACTGTTCCTTGGAGAAGAGGGAAGTGATGCTGGTCGGGCTAAAACAACACTCATTTTGACCAAGAACCTTAATATTTTATGATTCTGTAAATTAACCCTCAGAGGGTGATGGATTAGGTATCAACCATCCCCATGTTACAGATGACAAAATGGAGGTTCAGAAAGGTTCAGTAACTTTCTGCAAATTCTCCCTGCTAGTAAAAGGCATGGTCACAACTCACATTAGGTCTTTTTTTTTTTTTAAGATTTTATTTATTTATTTGACAGAGAGAAACAAAGGGAGAGAAGGAACACAAGCAGGGGGAGTGGGAGAAGGAGAAGCAGGCTTCCTGCTAAGCAGGGAGCCCAATGCGTGGCTTGATCCCAGGGTTGAAGGCAGACGCTTAACGACTGAGCCACCCAGGCGCCCCATCACACTTGGTCTTTTGACTCCAGTACCACACCTCAGTGGAGGAATATTTCCATCAAGGCCAAAATACTGAGGCTCAAGCCTGGGCTAGGTAGCTGTTCTGTAGACTTCTGACTGGCCTTCTGGGCCACAGTGTGACCATCTTCACTTTGTCCCCACTGACTTTATGCTGAGAACAGATTGAATGAGCAGTCAGCTTTGTGCTGCTGTGGTTCAGTGGTGATTAATGACCCTGAGAAACTGACCTGACAGGTGTGAAAGGGAAATTTCTGAATGTAAACTGCCTTCTGCCACATGCAATCATTTGTGAGTCAAAAAAAAAAGAGAAAGAGATGACAAATTGGCTATTTTCTTCCCCCTATGCCACAAAGGTAATAAATCTAGTGTATCTCTCAGCTGGTATTACCTACTAAAAACAAAATGAAGCATTTACATGGTTTATGTGATGGTTGGCAAGTCAGTAGTGGTTCAAATCTCTTATCTTTCATAAAGATCCAATTCCAATCCACAAATGAGCTTAATATGCTAATGCCTGCTCTGGACCATGGGGTTTTCTTGTTACAAAATCCCCCACGAGGTCTGACATGGCAGCAGGGTGTACAGTGGCCAACAGCACTGATTTTATAATCAGACAGATTGTAGAGCTATCACTGACGGGCTCTGTAATCTCCCCGGTCCTCAGTTTTGTCATCTGGAAAATGGGAATATGTAGTGGTACTTTCTCACATGGTAAGCTACAGACTCATTTTTATTTTTCACTCCATGGATATTTCTTATGCACCTAGCACACGTCAATGCACTGGCTTAGAAGAGGATACAGAGTGGGCAACACAGCCCAGGTTCTGCCTTCTTACACCTTTTGGCTTATTAAAAATGTTATTAATGTACAAGGTGGTGCTGAAGATGCCTCTTAATCAATGACACTCCCATATAAATCTACAATTTATAATAGTGATAAGTGTGGCAAAGGAGGGGCTAAGTGGTAATACGAGAGTGGATGATAGGGAAATGTAATCCAGTCCAAAGATGAGTGGGAATTAACCAGCAAGATCAATTCCCACTCATTTTAGGAATTATGAAATAATCCATCAAAATGTAGATGGATTATACCTTTGCTGATCCTTGTCCTTCGTAATGTGACCAGACCCTCCCATCAAACAGTGGATTCTATTTTTTCCATGTCATGAATCTGGGCTGGTCTTGTGACTTAGTCTGATTCTCCTTCCCAGGCAAGGAGACAGGAAAATGGAATTAAAAACAAAAAACAAAAAAACAACCAAGAGAAATAACAGATAATAGAATTGAATCCTGAGAGCCTTAGATAATGGGATTCTCAAGGATGAGCTTCTGTTCAAAAAGTAATACTGAAAATCTCAGCAGTCAAACAGGAAATGATGAAATAAAATCAATGGACACTAAAATGGAGGGTAGCTGAAATGAACAGTTTAACAGCATGTGAGACACAACTGAAAAGTGAAGTGGAAGATAGCCCAGTGAGATCACCAGGATGATGCCCATGGAATGCAAACTGTTCCAGAGAATAGAGAGGGAATGCTCCCTAACTCATTTTATGAAGCCAGAATAAGTTGATATCAACACCTAACAAGGTGAAATTATAGAAAGAAAAATTACAGCCCAGTCTCTGCAAAAGGCATAGAAGATATATCATCATCAATGACGAAGTGTTCACAGCTTGTCTTCTGTGGTGGGGAAAGAGACAGTGATACCAGTTAGTACCACTCCCTGTTCTGTTTGTCCTGCACATCATGGTCGGTGCAAAGAAACAAGATAAATAATTTAAATGTACAATGAGTGAAAGAAAGAAAATGCTAATGTAATTTCCAGATAAAATGAATAGACATGTATAGAATGCAAAAGAATCTACAAACTATTAGAATGAATTTCTCAAGATTGCTAACTATAGGGATAAAGTTCCAGAAATCTTTTTCTACTTAAAATCATTGAAAAACTGTTTCAAACACATCATTATTAATGCCTTAAAATGATCATAATTTTGATAGAACCCATACCCTCTTCACCTGTGGGAATAATTGGACAAGTATACAAATAGCACATCAGGATGCTGATTACCGGTTCCCCTCCTGCCACTGGCCCTTTACTTTAGGGGCCTCCTCTGGCCCTCCTCCAGCCAGCCTTGAACTTTCTTTCATGGTGAGAAAACCTCAAACCAATGGGGTGGTCTACCCTGTGCTCCCCCCCCCTTTAGACCACATGCCAGGTACACAGGACCTAGAAAGGGCCCTGAGATCCCAGGTCTATTGTCTGAGGGCAGCCTGGGCCACTAGTATGCCCATCTCTGAGCCTAGTGGTTGGCTCTTTGTAGACGGTATAGACAGAATTTGACCATAGGGGTGTGAGAGTCCACTTATTTTATAGGATGAGCTCGGGCTAAGAAGTGGAGGGCCAGCACCAGGGCCAGCTCACTCTGCATCACTGTGTTCCAGCATAGAACTCAAGGGCCTGGTGATTCTGCATTTGAACATGGTGCTCCAGGCTCTTATAAAGTCATGCTTATTAAGATTGGAGGACAAGACTACTTTCATATAACAACTTTAAAATATTTAGACAAGTGCTATGTCAGCCTTCAGTTGCTCTCTTAGATGAACAAGCCTGCAGATCCACAAATGTTAAGGGAAAGCTTGTTCATCCCAATTTCATTTTAACAGAAATTAGGAGTAAATCATAATAATTGATATGGAAAGATGTTTTAAACTATATTAAGAGGAAAGAAGTTTAAAACATTTGATCCTATTGGTGTGTGAAGAGGAGTGTGAGAGCGTATGTATTCCCCGCCCCCACATTTAGAAGCAAAAGGACATTACAGGCCCTCAGCAAAATGCTGACAAAAGTCATCTGGGTGGAATGGGAGGGTGGGTAGGACATCAGGTAGTATTCAGGTACTTAATTTTTGCTTACTTGAGTTTTCTAATGTTTCAACAATGAATGTGTATCATTTGTGAAATCAAGTAAATATTAAATAAAAAAAAAGAACAAGCCTCTGTAGTAAGACACAGCCAGTTTTCTAAGAGAGCTTCAGGATGTCTGAGACTCTTGCACAGGGAGGATAATTTTGTCTTCCCACTCAGTAATGTCCCCAACTTTCAAGAGACATCATCAGAAAAGACGTTTCTCTCCTCCTACACCCATCCCCTCGGTCACCCACCTGAAGTGGCCACGAGCCATAGGCTCCCAAATTTGCATATCACTTCCTCACCCTGGGGCTTCAGTTCCTTCCCCAGGGGTAAGAGAGGCACAGGGGGCACCTCAGGATCCCCAGGGGTTGAAAGGCATGCCTGGGCCTAGGTTCCCCGATTCTGACTCAGAACTGCTGGCTTACCATTTAATTTATGCCTGCTCATGCCTTGACCCATCATTGGGGCAGAACTTCTTTCAACAGAGTCAGGGTGGAGGTGGCAAGTGTGAGAGTAACACAAGAGACTTTAATTAAGCTCTCCTGGAATGCAGGGTGTCTGGGGGCTGGGGCATCGACCCTGCCAGGCTGTTTTCTTTCCGGGGTGCTTACAGCCTTCATAATATCTTTTCGAGTTAAAACAAAACACAGAAGCTTAGTTAATTTATGTCCACTTCCTACACTCTGTTTAGTACATTAACTGTTTCCTTAACTTACTGGGTGATTTTGAAGACTAGGCAGAGTTTATTGTCCGGATGACATTTCTGCTTTTTATTACCAGTTTTACTTTGAGCAAAGGAAGAAAAAACTTATAATATTCAACTGATCACAGATGAAAACTTTTATTAGTGGAAGAGGGTTAAAGGAGCCCATACAAACATCTTCTTGACTTTTTGGCACTCATGGGCTGGAGCCCATTTCAAATGTTGATTGTATATGAACGATCGGATCTGAATGGGCCTTGAAGATCATTACATTTTATGAAACCTGAAGTCCTGAGAAACAATTGTGTGTAAGTTCTCTGGCCAACGCAAAGACAAAATTCTGTGAGCAGATGGTTCTGAGTCAGCTGGCTTAGTATCTTCAGCTGAGAAGGGTCATAGCCTTCAAGACTAAGGGGAGAATAAAGAGCCATTTCTCTGAGTTTCAGAAAGAGAGGAGGACAGGAGGTCAGGAACGTATGAGGACAATATGGCGGCCTTAATCACATAGGTTAATCTACAGAAGGTCCAGGTCCAGCTTTAAATGCCTTGTGAATTGCTCTTGTGTCAACAACACCCAAACATAACACCACTAATTCTGTGCTCTTGAACAAATCACCTTACCTCTTCATTACTTTTACTTCCTTATCTGCAGAATGGCACAATAGAAATATACATGCCTCCCAGTGTTGTGAAACATGAACAAAAAGGGGAGTGTAACATGTGTACATATAGAAAGGGTCAGTCACAAGCCCTCCTTCAATAGAAGCTCTCTTTATTCTTATGATTGGAAATAATAGAATTGGTCTAAAAGTTAAGAAGACTTAAGGCCTTAGCATAGATGATACAGACCTGGATTCAAATCCAGATTAGATCAGCATGTGCCAGACATTACAGAGTTACAGAGTGTATCTCACTGATTCATTCCTAGAGCATGCTCTTCCCATATCAGGTAGCAAGGAAAAGTTCATATGAAATAAATCGTTCAGATTAGAGTCAGGCCTAGAGCAGATGGTGCCATGTGAGTCACGTCGTTGGGGAAGAGTGAGTGTACTTGCTAAGCAGTAATGATTGATCTGTCCCATGGAAATAGGTAGGTTGGGTCCAATGATGCTACACAATACAGAAGCTCAGTTGATTAATGATCTACCAAAGACCATGAAGGGAACGACGATTAATCTTTATTGTTTTCATTGACGATAAGAACACTGCCAATTCAGTTGGAAAAGATTACTGCAAAGGGGTGTGAGGCCTTGAAACAGAGACAAATGGCACATGCCCAGAAGCCAGCTTCCTTCAGCAAAAGGAAGATATTCATCATAGGATTACCGTCACCCAAAGAGAAAGCCTCCAAAATAAAGGTTAAGAGAAAAGTAGTTTTCTCACAGGTTTATAAAGCCATGCCCAAAAGGACAATGGAGGCCACACTGTTCTCTGAAAAGAGAGGGTCCAGAATTAATGAGAGACTCAGCGAGGGCCGATGGGTCAAAAATGACACAGAGGACCATGGCAGTTAATCGCCATTAACAATGCCTGAAGAAACAGCCCTGGAATGATCAGGAAACAAGCTAAGGGGGAACCTGAAACAGAGAGCACTACTCAGGTCCAGGTCTGGGGACATCACAAAGCCTGGGGAGCTATAAGAAAATGACCCTATTTACTGTGCAAAGGCTGTCAGGGGTGATCCAGATTTCAAATCTGGAAAATAAACATTACATGAGAACTAATGGTTGAGCCAGCTGCCTAGAAGGAAACAAAAAAAAAACAGATTTAGGGATGCTCATCTCTTCCCAGCTAAAGAGGACCAAGGCCTACTTGCCACTTGTTCAAGACGTGACTAGAAAACAGGGCACATCTAGTATTAGATCAGTGTTGTGCTAGGGGCTGGATACCAGCTCTGAGGAAGAGTCATGCATTATTTATATTCATCCATGGAATAAATATTTATTAAACCATGTCTTTCATTTATATAAAGAACAAGGCAGTTGTAGAAATGAAGGACCAAAAATTAGAAGTCAGTTTTATTTGAGCTTTATATCACCCCAAACATTCATTCCAGTTGTTTTTGTCTAGTGCACATTATCAACATCCCACTTGGTAAGCAACGGTGTTTGGATTATAAAACATTCATTCACCATCTCTTTGCCACTGAGAATTGGAGAACCCCCAAGTCTAATCCAATACCTGCTCATCTGATTAGATACGGATCCTTTGAGTTATATCAATTATATTAGAATCATTTTGTTGTCCTGAAGACCTTTGCTGAAGACAAGGGTCCAGGCAAAATCTTAAACCCTTGAAAGAGTTATAGTCAAATGTTTTGGTTGCCCCAGATGAAGGCTGGACTACTTGAACACCATATCAGTGCTACTCTAACATTATCAGTTGACAAAGATAACTTTGTGATTTCCTCAAGGACTTCAAGTAAAATTGCACCGGAGCAAACATATCAACCAAAACATCTGAAATCCATGAAGGACAAATGTCTAAGGAAGCCATGGATCCTTAGGAAAAATAATTCAGGTAGGACTAGGGACTATATATAGATACCTGGGGGTGAGGGACAAACATTTCTTCAAAGTTATAGGGATATAAATTAAGCATTTTCTTTCATGGAAGACCTAGGTGTTAGATCCTCATTAACAAACAGCAATTTAAGCCAAAAAAAAAAAAAATCTGTATAATGGGGAGAATTTAAATACATTTATCCCCTCTCCTTGATTTTTTATTTGGCTTTGGGACTAGAAAAATTGCCACACATGCTGAAGATCTTGGAAACAGGATCTATTGCCAAATTTAACATGTGTACATAGGCAAAGCATACCAGTCTTCATGTTTGCAATTTTATTTGAAAAATCTGGGTATTTAAAATTATACCCAATATTTCCTCACAAATTTACATTGTGAGTATGTCTAAAATGAGTCATAAAGAACAAACATCAAGGCAATAACAGTCTTATTTGTCACACTTTGCTGGATTACATTTAAAATGTACATCAGGGACTGAAGATAAAGAATCCACAGGCCAAATCACTGAAGTGGCTTCCCCAGCAGGGTGGTTGGGTGGGCTAAGAGGCTGGAATGAGTGGTTCTTCCACAGTTTCATCTACATTAGTACCAGCTAACTCCTTTCCCAGCTAGTGTCCATCAGAGTTGCCTGGGAGTAATCTTGACATTTTCTTTATTAACTTCAAAGACATTTTCTCAGAAACATAGGAAAAGAAATTTCAGTGAGTGTGATTCCCCTAAAGAAATAACTTCTTGTTTTTATCCCTGAGAAGAAGTTTCTGAATATCCTCTGTGAATGCCAAAAGGTTTTGAGTTACTATCGACAAAATGAGGCACTTTTATTTTCTGTGCCTTTTCATTTCTATATGATAAATTCTGCTTATTTCCAAATATCCATACACTGGTTATCATTTAACTAGGGAGCTTTACCACAATCCAATAAAGGACCCAGCTCAAATATTGTTTTGTGTATTTTCTGGAGGAGGAAACCAGCAACACCAAGGTTCAGTGGTTGGCCAAAGTCTCAAGCCAGAGGGAACAACAATTAGTAAAAGACTTAGATTTCCTGGCTAACAGTTTATGATACTGACAGAGTAATAACCCATCAAGATTCCAAAGCCATAGTCAGTCGACAGCAAGAGCTTTAATTGCTCAGTCTCCTCTGGCTACTCTTGGAAACATGCAGAGAAGTGCACAGCGTATGTGTTTTCTGGCTGTGTTCTCTGAGTATCACCATGGATGCTCTGAGAGGCCACGGAAGAGGTCTCACACAGGTGGTTATCTGACAGCTGCAGCCCCAAACTCCAAAATAACAGTTTAAAGCTTTTTAATGAACTGTTTTTAATTAATAGCTTACGTCTTACAGATTTGGATCCAGCTATTGGACGTGGCTATTGCTTCATTATTTAACCAGCAGTGTCTGCATATGGGGGGTGGTGGGACATCGAATGTATATTGGTCCTGAGCTTAGAACTGGTGGACAGCATGTAAAGCAGATGTGCAAGGACTGGTGTCAGTAAGACCTGGTCCCCGAGCCCAAAGAACATGCTTTCTAAACCAGCAGGCCACAAATGCTAACCCCATACGCAATTTAATATTTTCTAATAGTAACATGAAGCATAAATAGAACTAGAAGAAATTAATTTTAACAGTATCTTTTATTTACATGATATAGTCAAAATATGACCATTTCAATATATAATCAATAGACGAACATTTTCATTAGGTGTATTTTGCTACTAACTCTTTGAAATCGGCAGTGTATTTAACATGAATTGCTTATCCCAAATTGGAGCAGCCACATCCATATCTCAAGTGCTCAGTAGCCACATGGGGCTGGTGGCTACCCTGTTGGACAACTCAGGTCTAGAGGCGATATGGGTGAAAAAGTAAGGAAATGAATACAACAAATACACATAGAGATTTATGCCACTAAGGAAAAACAGAGGTCTGAAAAGGAGAATCATTGGTGAGGACGAAGAGCAGTACTTTGGAGAAGCTGGTCTTCCTGTAGACGTGACCATTTAGTTAAGATCTTGCTTTCCCCAAATATAAATTAGAAGAGTAATTACATCTCTGGCTTTTCACACTTCTTTGTGAAGATCAAGGCAGTTATCTAAATAGCTGTAGTAATAAGGGATCAAATTTGAAATCACTTGGGATCATTTTATTTTTCCAAAATTTCAAAGGTACATTACATTTGGTCCAGCGAAAGCATGTGGGTAAAACATGACATTCAAATGGATGACCTGCAATGTGGGAACTGTTCAGTTTGGACTTCAACAAAGTAATTCCAGAGTTTTCTTTGGATTCACTGGGGACAAGCAAGAAATCTGGGCTTAGCTCTTGAAAACATTTTGCCACCAAGTGACATTAGAGGACTTTTCCTTGAAGGCTTATTCCCAGATGGTTTCAGTAGGTGGGAAACACGAGTTTATCCCAACCAAAGGCTAAACCTAACACTTGGAGGGTTCCAGGTTCTAGAGCAACTGCTTTTCTCTCTTCACCCTATTCCTGGTCCATTCTTGATGTTTAGTAGAAACAGAAGAGCTGAGATTTCATTTTTTCTCATGAGAGACCAATTATCTCAAAGAATAATACCAAACTTGATGCAGGAGTGGATTTGACAGTCACTCTCTGACTCTGCTTTGGGACAAACAGCCCTGGTCCAGGGTTGCACAGTTATTCAATGGCAGATCTGAGACTAGAATCCAGGTTTCTCCCCTCCTCGTCTGTACCTCTTCCTGAAAAATTAGGCAGCCTTCTCCAGAATTCGGATGAAGGGTCCTATAACCAGTGCAGGCATTCGTTACTAAAAACAAACACACACATATTCCCAGTGAAGTACCAAAGCCTCAGAGCCTGAGATATTTTATTGTTGTATTAAATTAATCCTTTGCTCCTCCTGTCAGTTCTTTTATCATTATATTCCCTTTGGAGGATGGAGGACCATTAAGGATGAAATTAAGATGCTTATAAATATCACTGACTGAGAGGTACAACTAACTACTCAAGTAGATGCTCTGAATTAAATTTACATGTTTTATGACTTGGGGGGCAGGGTCTGAGAGAGAAATACAGTGAAAACACATTCTCACAGACCTTTGTTTTTCTATGTCTCATAGTTGAAAGGCTGACATGCTAACAACTGTATTAAAATTTCTTCAAACTCAGGTCAAAATTCTATTGATTTTCTAAACTGTTAGAGCTTTCCTTCTTTTTGGCTTTCTGAGAGTGAACCTTTTTTTTTTTTTTTAAGGTGGGGAGGGGCAGAGAGAGAGAGAATCTTAAGCAGGCTCCACGCCCAGCACAGAGCCCAACATGGGGCTCCATCTCACCACCCCAAGATCATGACCTGAGCAGAAACCAAGAGTTGGACGCTTAAGCAACTGAGCCACCCAGGCGTCCCTCTGCGGGTAAATCTTATTGGAGAAAAGCAGAATATTTATAAAGGAGTCACGATGTAAACCCTATCATCACTATTCACATGCAGTCTGTATGTTTTTCCACAGCGTGGGTTCCATCGCTCTGGCTCTGCATCATTTAGTGATGTTGCATAGCCATCATCGGGGCGTTCATGCGAGCAGTGGGCACATCAGTGCTTGTGAGCATCTCCTCTTTCTTGCACGAAGCGCTGGTCAGTGAGGGTGCAGCTGTGAGCCACACACGCCAGGTCCCAGGCCCTGCAGAGGCTGCACTCTGGGGGGAGAGAGGATGTTACAGAAAGTGTCCCAGACAGATGCTGAGTGCGAGCTGCCTAGCAGGAGAGTCTCGGCTGCTGGAAGAATCACTGGGACGTCCTCTAAATTGGGACGCAAGGCTGTCCTTGCCAGGTGATATTTAGGCTGGGACCCCAGCAATGCACAGGTCTGACAAGGGCAGGGTGGAAGGCACAAGAAACAGAGGGAATGGCATGAGGGGAGGCCTGAGGCAGACTAGAATTCTGTGAGTTGAAGTAGCGACATATAAAGTACAGTCAGGGTGGTGGGATTGGGTAGAAGACTAGGTCAGGGGCTGGGCCATTTAGGGTCTCAAGGGCATAGAGGCTTGCATGCCATGGGAATATAGTGGGAAGCCACCAAGGAAGGCTTAATTCAGCTCATGTTTTGAAAAAATGGCTTTGGGGTTAAGATACATCACAGGCTCTTGATACAGGGGGAGATTTAAAAAAAAAATGCTGAAGCCGGGCATAGCCTAGACCAATTAAATTGGGGTCTCTGTGATGGTGTGTTTTTGGAATACCCCTCAGGTGATTCTCCTGTGAAACCCAAGCTGGGCTCCATTGAGCAAAGTGGACTTCTCACAGCATGAGGCAGGGCTAGGCTTTTTCCCCTGCTGTTTGGGCTGCATTTAGTACAAAGGGACACAATTAACTTAAACCCCTCACACCGATGCAAATGTTCAGTTTACTCTCAATAACTCAAGCACAAAAGCATTTGAATCAACAACCTAAAATGCTATCACCTGAGTTTGATAGATGTCAAAGGGGGAAAAAAAGCAGCTTGTGATATTAATTATGTATCAGCCAAAAATAACACTGTTCGGCATACCACACCTCAACCGTGTACTGTTGGTTGGAAATATGTCATTTGCTATGTACACATCAAAATATTCCCGCTAGGGCCTTATTAGGGAAATATTTGGGGCCATGTGGAATCAGTTAAATCCCACGACGCTGTGAACTACTGTGTTGCCGAGATGCATGAGCTGTTCTCCAACTAATGAACCATATCATTAATTACAGACACCTCAAATAAAAATGCCTAAGAGGCAAGCATGATATATACAATAAATAAAAGGGTCGTGATTTGCAAAGGGGCCAGCTCATTCTGAACCAATTGTCTCCCGTTTTCCTGGGCTGTAATTGCAGACATTAATTTGATTTATCACAGTGGGCTGGGAAAGATCTCACAGTTCGCAGAGATTAGAGAGTTGTGAAATCTGCGCCCCCCAGAGTGCTTTCACCAAGTGCAGACAACACATTTCAGATCGGGCTTATTATTGAAGTGGCTATTTCCAAAGAGAGAGTTAAATTGCTGGGAATAACCCTCTCAAAATCCTTTTCCATCCATTTTTCAAAATGACACTGATTTTAAAGGTAGGGGTTAATGAAGCAGCCCCAGTTACTACTAGTAACATCAAATGAAAATCCTTGAATTATTTTGATAGTAGTAATTGTCAAGTTCTTTAAGTAATTGGAATGTTTTCTAAAAAACAAAACAAAAAACAAACAAACAAAACAACCTAAACTCCATTGTTAATAATCCTTATGAAAAAGATGTGTGGGCGTCTGTTTCCCTCTTTTCTATTGTTTTATATGTGTGAGTGTGTGTGTGTGTGTGGGTGTATGTAGTTCACTTTTTGGAGAATAGATAGATAGATAGATAGATAGATAGATAGATCGATCAACTAATCTATCTGTTTAAGCATTCATAGGATGGAAATTAGCCTGTTAAATGTATCAGTGCAACAACAGCAAAGACAATTCTTTGTAGTTCCCCGACGATTCTCATTTTATAAGTAGACATCAGCAATTAAATAGCAATTATTTACTGGTCATAAAAAAATAAAAGAGATAATGTTAACCTGTTTGTTCAAAGCGAAGAGCCAGCCTGTGCTAATTCCAGAAACGGATAACGTTAATAAAGACCATTTATTGAATGCCTACACTGCGCTGAGGGCTTGACATCCGGTGGCATCTCTAAAATACCTTTGTGTGCCCCACATAAGTACCAGCTGTGAGTTCTGGGAGGGCAGGGACCCACATCTGCTTTGCTCACAATGTATTCCCAGCCTGGTACATCATAGGTACTCAATATTTAAATGGATGAATGAATAAATATCTTGGGTCTAGGGCTTTCTAGAGGTTGGGAGTGACCTAGGATGTTTTCATGTTTTCTGATCCTTGTATATTAAAAAAAAAAAAAACAATGTTGAGAAAATGTGTCTTGGTACCTAAGAATTTTTTTTCCAGTCTCCAGTGTCCCCTTCTACCCCCAAGGTCATATCGGGTATGGTGGCAAAGGTTTAGATGTGCTACCCTTTGTGAAAAGGGGGTTTCATTTCTCTGCTTTTCCCCTGGCCCTTCACCTGCCCCATGACAGGCCTGACTTGCACCCCACCTGAGGTGGTTTCTGGGAAGGACGACATTATAAAACAGCTTCCTATAGCCCTGTCTGTGTCCCACGTACTGGCATGACTTACCCTGCAGGATTTTATGATCTGATAATCTGGACCATTATCGCCATTTCTAGGACAGTTTTAGCTGAAAAGACATAATCTGTGTTTCATAGAAAGTCCCATTAAAGATGCACTGGGGAAAAGGATGGTGTTGGTGGAGGGGGTGGGAATTTTACACCAATAGAGTGGGGACTAGGGTTATAAATAGGGAGGCCATCCAGAGGAGGACTCTTTGAGAGTGAAAGGAGGTGTTATTCATTACACTCAGACAGCAGGCTAAACCAGGGCTGTTGTCCGAGGAGGTCATATGGTCAGGTTTGTTCTGTTCTTTAGCTCCTTGCCATTTAGTGTGTTTTGCTGTGTCTTCTTGAGCACTGAAAATCACATTCATCTATTGAATCGTGAACCCCTTTAAGGATCTGCAGAAAGTCCTGCCCCTTTTTCCCAGGAAAATGCACAAGTTCAAAGCCCGACAAAATAGCCTTTATGATGTCCAGGGGTTTGTGAGCTGTCTGACCCCCCTTCCTTGGTTCTGAAATCAAAGACCTCCTGAACCTTGATGCATCTTTAATGATTTTCAAAACAGGTCTTTTACCCCATAGCGTGGCATTCCACTTCCCCTGTGCTTTTTCCCCCTTGCCTTTGCTAAACCACAATGTTACCTTAGCAGACAGAATATTAGACCAACATGCTGAACCAGTGGATGCCAAGCCAGTGGTTTTCCAGAGAAAAGAGCCACATGAAAGCCCCCTGAGCTGCATCCCTGTATTTAAAATGTTTAGTGGTTGGGGAGCTGGAGAAAATAACAGCCAATAGGTATACAATCTAAATTTGCAGAGGGGATAAAAGCAGCTAAAATGACAAAATGTCTCCACTTCTGGAAAATATGGGGAACCTTTCCACCAGGTTGAACTGGAATCAATAATTGCCTAGAAAATGTCTCCCGGAAGCACAGTGGTATTTAATGACCAGAATCCCCATTCACAAGAAAAGTGCCGGGTGGCTCTGCCGAGTGCCTGTGTCTTGGAGGAGAAGGCAGAGACATTGACTGGGAGAGGAGTCCATTAAGAAGAAGAACCATCTGTCAGTTCAGGTTCCTTTGCATTTCACTGGAAATATTTCTAGTTGTCATGAGAAATCTCTGGGGTCTCAAATTAGGACCTCCTTCCTTGTTGTAAACTTAGGGCTGAATGAATCTCTTACTCCCCCATTCCTCCTCGGCTGGGTGATCCCCATAAAACAAACAGGAGATGGGAAATTGACCAGTCCCGTGACAGGGCCATCCATGCGAGAGGAACCCCCGTGGGGCTCCATGCTTCCTGCCGCCTCTTACACCTTCTGCTCTTGGAAGTTGGCTGTCTGGCTGCAATTCTGTCAATAATTGAAAGGCAGCCTCAGTTGTTGCTTAGGGGTGTGTGTGTGTGTGTGTGTGTGTGTGTGTGTGTGTGTGTGTGTGCATGGGCTACAGGGAGGGACATGAGACCCAACAACCTTGAACGTGCCCCTTCCGGACAACACAGTGAGAGGCAGAACTATAAGAAAGGAAAATGGGAACACTAGAGGTTTTCCACATTAGCTGGTTCTCCAAACAAAAGAATTTGATCACTCCCATGGTGTAGCCCATCAGTGGATCAAAAAGCGTATGACTGTTTTGCAACCTCTATGACATAACCCTATTCAAATAAAAATCAAGAATGGACACAAAATTCTTTAGGTACTCCATTGGTGGAGAACTAGACATTCACATGGTGCCAACTTGCAGCTCATGAGTGGAAAAATGATCACAGGCATTGCCTTAAGTAGAAATGGATTTGACCATTTGTTATGGCAGGGGAACCAGACATAATGTGTTCCTAACAGAAGGCAGTGGGAAGTACCTAGCATCATTAATGAACTATTCATGACAAAAGTGCTCAAGGATTCTAAAGCCAGGTTACTGGAAATGAGGAAGAGGGGATAGAGTGACAAGTTTATCCACACGATGAAGAACCAATTAAACAGATCTAGAAGGTGGGACATTCTACAGGACAAGTGACCCGATCTCTTTAACAAGTTTAAATGTCTTGGGAAATGTAAGATAAGGGTGCTGATATGAGGACTTATTCTTATTAAAAGGGACTCAAGAGAAATGGTAATCTAATAAGATACATGACTTTGATTGAATCTTGGACAACAAAACAGTTTTAAGAGATATTTGGGAATGAGGAGGGAAACGGGAACGTACACTGAGCTCCAATGATAATAGGCCATTGTCAGTCATGTTAGGCAAGATAGTGATGTGGGGTTGTGTAGAACAACATCCTTCTTCGGGGTACATGCTAAACTATTGTCGGACAAGATGTCTTAATGTCTGCAATTTACTTCAGTATCAGAAAAAAAAGATGACTCCAAATGGCAAAATGTTAGCATTGCTAAATGTTTGGATTTGTGGGTGTTCGTTGTCTCATGATCTACTTTTAAAAATAAAACAACATAAAAAGTGGGAAAAACATAAGAACATGTCCCAGAAGAGGGGCAAGATGTAGAGAAGGAAGGAGCAGCCAGTGGGAATATCTATTTACAACCAGGGAGTAATGCCGGAGAGGAAACAAGGTGTGGCTTCCGTTACCCCCACCTCCTTGCTTAAGCCTTCCGTGGCTCCCCACAGAGTTCAGTCTCCAAGCACAGGCCCTAAGGACCTACACCAACAGGCCCTTCCTGCATCTCCAGCATCACCTGCGCATGTTTGCCCTGTTGCTGCCCAAGAGACAGGGGTCTCCTCTTAGGCCCTGTGTGCCCATGACATCTATGTTCACCACTGGCCTCTCACACGTCCTTCCTAGTGAAACACACTAGCCTGCTTTCTGCCAGCCCTCCTCCACCCTGCCTCTTTTTGTATGCTGTTTTCCCATTCACTTCAGGGTGGCCAGGAGACACACCTTCCCCCTGGACACCAAGAGGTCAGGAGACAGGCTCTGATCACGTTCTTTGAGATCTGCAATATACCAAAACATGAAGAAATGCTTCAAAAGGTAACAAAATTGCATTATTTAACTTGGTTTATTTACACTGGGCAGATGTCCTCAAAAAACAATGCATATGCATATGGATTGTCATTGAGCAACAGAGTCAAATTTAGATTTGAGGCTCTCTTTGAGTGTGAAGCCAGGGCCAAATCATGTGCACCCCTTAAGATACCCTTCTTGTTCCCCCTCTGGACTGTAAGCAACAGAGTGGTATATTAGTTTTCTATTGCTGTTTCAATAAATTACCACATACTTATTGGCTTAAAACAATACAGATCTTATTATCTTACAAGTCTGTAGGTCAGGAGTCTGGTATGTGTCTCTCTGGGCTAACGTCAGCAGGGCAACCTTACTTTCTGGAGGCTCTAGGGAAGAATCTGTTCCTTGCGTATTTGGGTTGTTGGCAGAAATCAGTTCCTTGAGGTTGTATGAACTACTGCTAGGTATAAGTTGAGAGCCATTCTTACCTTCTAGGGACTTCCAAATTTGTTGGCTAGTGGCTTCCTTCCTCCATTTCAATGCCGGCAACAACAGGGCTACTCCTTTTTTCAGCTCTCTGACTGAAGCTGGGAAAGATTCCCCACTTTTAAGGACTCGTTTGATTAGATTGAGTCTCCTTAGAGAATCCAGGATAATTTTCCCATCTCCAGGTCCATAACGTCACTCACATCTGCAAAGTCCTTTTTGCCATGTAAGGTAGCACAGCAACAGGCTCCAAGGATGAGGGTGTGGACATTTTTCAGGGGACTGTTATTTTGCCTACCACAAACAGGAACCAAGATTTTCTTTCCATGATATTAAATGTTTTTAACACGATTGTGATTATTTTTATTCTGAGCTACTCTTATTATGATCCAGCAATTGCAATTCAAGCTCAGGGTTTTGTTTGCTTTTTTGTTTGGTCAGATCTCATTTTATTATTATCAGATCTCATTCCATCTCATACTAGGCGGTAAGTGGAAGTGCAGGTGATATCCAGGAAAGGGATAAGTAGCTCTGTGGTATAAGGTTGGGGTATCAAAGACAAGTTGTTGAGTTCCCAGGAATTCAAGAGAAAACATCCAAGGTTGAAGCATCAAGGTATAGTCATGTTATTATATAATTAAGAATTATAGAGAAGAAATTGCTATAAGGGTAATAAGTATTTGAGGATTAGAATTCAGGGGGGATGGAGAAGTAGAGAAACGTATGAATTTTCCTTATGTGTCCTTCTGTAATTCTGTGCACTTTAGCCATGTGCATGCAATACTTTGAAAATGATTCAATTTTTCACAAATATTTAATGAAAAATAGTATAGTCACATTACAGAATGTCATACCATTTTTTTTAAAGATTTTATTTATTTATTTGACAGAGAAAGACACAGCGAGAGAGGGAACACAAACGGGGAGTGGGAGAGGGAGAAGCAGACTCCCTGCCGAACAGGGAGCCCAACGCGGGACTCGATCCTGGGACTCCAGGATCATGACCTGAGCCGAAGGCAGTCGCTTAACCAACTGAGCCACCCAGGCGCCCCTGTCATACCATTTTTAAGAGAACAATGAAAAGATGTATATACTCTTTCAAAAAGATCTCTGAGATACGTTATTAAGTGAATAAATAAAAGCAAAAAAATATTATGTTGAGTACATTCCTGTTAGTAAAAAAAAACAAAACAAAACAGATATTTATGTAAGCAGATACACATAGAGTATTTTTATGCTTCTGAATGGAATCACAAGAAATTGAAAAAACGTGGTTGTATTTGAGGAGAAGCATTTGGGGAGGTATAGGAAAGAGGCTCTCACTTCCCTGGAGGGCGTGACCGAACTGTGGGTGTGAGGTTCTGGGAACTTAGGTTCAGAGGGAGCCTTGGAGATTAATCTTCTGTTCCCTTAACTGGATTCTGCAAGGGACAAGATTGGATTAAAATACTTCTCAAAAGCTTCAAATTATATGCTTTGCCCATGGGCATCAAACTAAATGATGGAAACAATTATCCAGGTAATTTGATGTGAAGGTCCTTTTACTCTTCACTGATTGTGTAGATATGGACATTACATTGCCCTGTACCTTCTAGCCTTTAAGTCTGTGAGCCACAGAGCTTTCTACTTCTACAGCTGCTCTGATTAAATTCAGAAGTGTGAGACTCCAAAACCTTTACCTCCTGCTGAATCACTATATCTTATGCTTGAAACCAATATAACAGTGCATGTTAATTACACTTGAAATCAATCAATCATATAAACAAAAAACAAAAACAGAAAACAAAAACCTTTACCTCCTGGATCAAAATCCACCCTCCATAATCTGAATAGATCTCTTCCTAGATTTACTATCTCGGCATACTTCCATTGCTTTTGCAAGATGTGTACAAATCTGACCCACCCTAGTATTAGATCTTGGAAGAAGCATCATAATGGTTCGAATGACTTATCCAAGAGCCTTCCATAGGGCTCAGTGTTCAAACAACAAGGAGCACTAGAGGAAATTGGGGTTGGTTTTCTTGGGCGTGAGTCAACTTTGCGGTGATCTAATTGGTGTTTCCCGGGCTATGAGGCGGTCTGACCAGATTGATCTAGACAGCCTTTTCCCACTGGCAGTGGCACAGAAACTAGATGACATAATTCACAGTATAGGAAATTAGGAGCAGATAGGAAATGCACACAGACTACTGTATTTCTTCCAAAGGGAGTGCACATATTGAATAGATTACTAAGGAGGATCCTCAGAATTGGCAAAGTCAATTCACTCAAGAGATAGCAGCAGAGTACTGGAGAAGAGGAAGGCCAGAACAGAAAGGCAAGGAGCTTAAAGAGTGGAATAGGATAGGGGCTCATTCGGTCCTCTCATTCCCAGAATCTCTGTCTCTCCTGCAAGTTCGACAATATTGTAATTCAGCATTGACGTGTAAGCTAATGGGTTTTGCCGTCTGAACATCCAACACGAGGCTAATGTCTTAATTATTTTCCATTGCCTATGACAGGCATTTTTTTCCATACATCTGAATGAAAGAAATTAAGTTGAAGCAAATTACTTGTAACCACCCAGAAATTTGGGCTTATGGAAACACTTTACAGCAAAGCAACAAGAGTAGGTTTCCTCTTGGTCTGTCAAGTCCAGCACATCTCCAGTGGAATAGTGGAGCTGTTTCTTTCTCCGCTGGACCAGGAAAACATATATTTTTGGAGCTTCATGACTATGCTAAACTGGCCAAAATTTACTCAGCAGTTCCACAGGCAGAGTGTCTTTCAACACGTGCTCTTTTTCCTTCTTTAAGAAAACATTGAAAAACTATAGATAGCCTTGTAATAGAGACTTTTTTTCCCTTGAAAGTAAGGATGACAAGTGTATCATTTTCTCAGCTATCTCACACCAGCAGAGACAGAGTGAGAATGACATTGGTTGCTCAGCTGGAATAGTGAGCATTTGGATTTCCCACAAGGACCCAAGTGTTGCCTGCCTCTGGGAATGCTGTGACACCAGGCAAGCACCCCCACCCCCACCCCCGTTGTTCCATTTGAGACTAGCTCAAGCAAGGATACAATAAAAGCTTACCCTGATGTATCTGGGTGGAACATGGGGCCAGGGGCCACTTTTCCCTAATAGAGTCATACCTAATTTCCTATGTTGTTCCTCAATTGCACGTAACTCCAGAAGAGGGAAAGGAAATACACTGTAATTTTCGGGTCCTTTGATTGTACAACAATCCATGTTGGGTTCATTGCAATTGCTATGTGAATCTTCTCTTACTTCCCGAAATGCTTTCCGGTCATGGCATAGAGAAATGGATCATGGATCAGATCTGGAATGGTAAAATATGAAGATAATGGACTTGACCAATACACTAATTCTCATTCTATTAAAGAGAATGCTCTCTCTTGTGCTCTCTCTCTTTTATATAAAATATAATTGACATATAGCACTATATTATTGTTATATATATAACATAATGATCCCATATATATGTATATTATGAAATGATTTCCAAAATAAGTTTGGTTAGCATCCATCACTACATATAACTACACATTTTTTTCTTGTGATGAGAACTTTTAAGTTCTCTTAGCAATTTTCAAATATACAATATAGTATTTTTAACTAAAGGCACTATGCTGTATATATTATATCCCAGGACTTATTTATTTTATAACTAGAAGTGTGTATCTTCTGACCCCTTTCACCCATTTTTCCCACCCCCACCCTGCTTCTGAGAACTACCAATCTGTTCTCTGTATCTATAGATTTAGGTTTTTTTTAACTCCACATATAAGTGATATCATACAATATCTGTCTTTCTCTGTTGGCTTATTTCATTTAGCATAAT
The DNA here is from genome assembly GCF_002201575.2 of Neomonachus schauinslandi. Classification (NCBI taxonomy): domain Eukaryota; kingdom Metazoa; phylum Chordata; class Mammalia; order Carnivora; family Phocidae; genus Neomonachus; species Neomonachus schauinslandi. The sequence continues at coordinate 191,822,626 of NC_058403.1, read as the reverse complement.
GCCCTCAAGTTCCATCCATGAATGGCAGAGTTTCCTCCTTTTTTATGGCTGAATAACACTCCTCTTTCTCTCTATACACACACCCACACACACCCACCCACCCACCCACCCACACACACACACACATGTTGTGTGATATATATGTGTGATATATATGTAATACATATATGATATATATATGATCACATTTTCTTTATCCATTTATCCATCAACTCTTAGGTTGTTTCCATGTTTTCCTTATTGTAAATAATGCTGCAATGAACATAGGGGTGCTGATCTTTTTGAGATAGTAATTTCCTTTCCTTTAGATAAATGCCCAGAAGTGGAATTGCTGAATCCTATGGTAGATCTATTTTTAATTTTCTAAGGAGCCTCCATACTGTTTTCCACAGTGCCTGCACCAGCATTCCCACCAACAGTGCATGAGGGTTCCCTTTTCTCCACATCCACATCAACACTTGTTATTTCTTGTCTTTTTGTTAATATCCATTATGACAGGTGTGAGGTGATATCTCATTGCAGTTTTGATTTGCATTTCCATGATGGTTAATGATGTTTAAAATCTTTTCATGTACCTGTTGGCCATTTGTATGTCTTCTTTGTAAAAATGTATGTTCAGCTTCTCTGCCCATTTTTAAGTCAGTTTTCTTTTTTTTCTATTGAGTTGTATAAGTTCTTTATATATTTTGGATACTAACCCCTTAGAGATATAATTAGCAAATATTTTCTCCCATTCCGTAGGTTGTCCTTTCATTTTGCAGATGGTTTCCTTTGCTGTACAGAGGCTTTTTAGTTTGATGTAGTCCCATTTGTTTATTTTGGTTTTTGTTGCCTTTGCTTTTGGTGTCAAATCCAAAAAAATCATCACCAAGACTTATGCCAAAGAGCTTGCCTCTTCTGTTTCCTCCTAGGAGTTTCAAGGCTTTAGGCCTTGCATTCAAGTCTTACTCCATTTTGAGTTGATTTTTATGTATGGTGTAAGATATGGGTCCAGTTTTCCAACTATCATTTATTGAAGAAACTATTTCCCCATTACTCTTGGCTCCATTGACATAAATTCATTGTTCATATATGTATGGGTTTACTTCTGGGCTTTCTATTCTGTTCCTTTGATCTATGTGTCTGTTTTTATGCCAGTACCATACTGTTTTGATTACTACAGGCTTGTAATATAGTTTGAAGTCAGGAAGAGTGACGCCTCCAGCTTTCTTCCTCTTCCTCTTCCTCAAGAATCCTTTGGCTGTGCAAGGTCTTTGGTGGTTCTATACAAATCTTAGAATTGTTTGTTCTATTTATGTGAAAAAGTGCTATTCAAGAGTGCTCTTTTTTTTTGACTCACTGGAGCCAGAAGGCCACTGAAGAGAGAGGGGGTGATAGAGGAAGGACTCTGCCATCCTATTCTCTTCAGAGCTAATGCCCAACCTGGGAGGTGGCGTCATTTAGTAGTTAAAAATGTGCTACAGCCAAGCCGACTAGAATTCTTCTGTGCTTAGGAAAAATAGAATGCTTAAGCACGCTAAGATTGTTTTCCTATTTATAAAATGAGGGTATTAACTGTTTAAAAGGATTGGTCTGAGCATGAAAGGAGGTGATCTTTAAATGTCCAATCCACTACCTGGCATATAGTAATCTCTCAAAAATTTTCTTGGTCATCCCCAAACCAAAACAATGGAGGAGCAATTGGGCTTTTGAACGAGCAACTCTTGGCATTGCTCAGACCTAGGGAATCAGATATTTTGAACCGAAGAAGGATGTCCATGTTCTGATACTGGGAAGGTTTTTTGAAATCAGGTTGAACTGTACGTGATGGGTTCCATAAATAGAGCCCAACATTTGGCGGTATGGTGTGCACAAGTTACCAGTGATATTTCTCAAAGGTGGTGGTGGAGCAGTCCAGGGTGTGATTTGTAGCCTGTCAGCTGTAAGAAGCTACAGGCCTCCCGAGTGGAGTCTCTGATAAGGGAGAGTAGTTACAGGCTTATGAACATGATGAAGCACCTTCCACTTACTCTTAATAGAGACTTAATTAAATACTATGTATATTTCCTTGACTACCTTTGCCAAAGCTGTAGAGATTCTGAATGGTTATTGCTGCAATTATTAACAAGAATAAATGATTCTAGGAATGATGTGAGGAATTTTAATAATGGCACTCGCGGAGGCTAAGAGAAAGCAATTACAATGCAGACGATATTAGTCTTTCTTCCCTCTTCCTAAACCTGTGGTGGAGGCTAGCTATTAATAGCTATTCCCTCAACTGTTTAAAAAAATTCATTCTCTATTTTATTGACGCCATAAGTAAAAGGAATCCTCCTACAAGGTTAGAGCAAAGTCACGAAGCCGGTAACAGCGAAATGGCAGAGCAAGGATGGCTGTTATCTCCCTCTTTGATTATCTCCTATCAGATTTTCTACAATGAACACATCTAGAGCTTATTTGTTGGAAGCAGAAACTCTGAATCACAAAGATGCAGATTTAAACCCAGGTTGTGCTATTTTTTTTCGTTACTTAACCTTTGGGTCTCAGTTTTTGTATGTGTACAATGGAGGAAACGGCATTCCTACCTTGTGAAGATTTGTGAGACCATAAAGTTATAGGCAGCGCTTGGCACAATGCCTGGCACCCAGGGAAGTGCTCAGACACCTGGAGTCATTATTGTGTTTTGGGTTATTATTATTATTATTATTATGACTTGAAGAAAGAAACATAAATGAAGACAAATGTGAGAATGAATACACTTTAAAATATCAAATAAGAATGCATTAGGAGGTAAAAGAGGAAAACATTTTATTCCCTAAAAGGTAAATAGGACACAGCTTATTTAATTTATGCATATTGGTGCATCACGAATGGCAGCAGTAAGCTCATTTGATTCCTGCCTAGAAGCAGGTCCCAGTGGGCATCACCTTCTCGATTTGCAGAAGAAACTGAGCTCAGAGAGGTCAAGGTTAACCCCAAATCTAGAATGAGGACTCTAACCCAATGCCTTTCTCCAGACATTTTACGCAGAATGCTGCTGGGCAGGTGGGGTCTGTTGTGAAATTTACTCCGAACTTCAAGGGGGCTGGGAGCTGAAGTTCAGCACACGGATGAGACTGCATTCCCCCTGGAGGCTGAGGTACCTTTTCTTAGCATAAAGTCTCTTCAGATGCCAAGTAATGTGTTCCAAGTACTGTATCCACCCAGAGGTGGCGCCTTTTGCTAATCCAAACAAAGGGACACGATGGGCTAGCTGGGCGCTCAGCCAGGCTGTACCCTGAGCTTCTTTCTATGGCTCCTCTTGGGGAGGGGAGGGGATTCGCTTTTTCTTTTTTTAAATTATTACAGCAGTGTAACTTTCTTTCCCGTTTGCTTTTTTTCTCTCCGTACACAGAACAGTGGTGTAGGTTTTGTGTGTGTATATATATAATTTTTACATCCTGTCTTTAAATCTTTTTATTAGGTTTTTATCTAATGTGAAATGCTTTTCCTATCAATTAGATAGACTATTATAAGATTTGTTTTTCATCCACATGGCTCTTCATTATTTACAATTCTCTGTGACTCGCATTTATTTGAAAACTTGGGTATCTCACTTCTCAGACCAACATCCAAGTTGCTTCTATAAATAAAAAGCCTGGAGTCACTTAACCTAATTTCAAAGACTCCCCTACATGAAATTAAATGGAATAGTCTGGAGTTTTCTGGTATTAATCTATGATTTTATTTTAAATAGTAGTATTATGTTGCCATCTTATTTTATTATAATTTTTTTAAATGTTCTGGGATCGCTCTTGAAACAACCAAGGTTATAATAATAAATGATAACTCTTAAGAACGTTAAGCGTTCTCTAATTTCTGCTTATTTTTATGAACACTCAGGATGATATTGTTTGGTTTTCTAACCTTATCATTTTGGACCAGCTGAAGCCGCAATAGGCTATTCGCGATCCTGGGCGATGAGGCTATCCATCCCAGAGCCTGGCGGCTCTCTACTTGGCTAGGAATGGGGTCATTCTGCACTGGGCTTTGCTCTTGATGAAGGATGTGGATGTGAATCAGACTTCTCTTAGAAAAGGCATGAAATCGAGTCTCCCACTCTGAATATGTACTTCCTCCATCAAGGAGCTGAGAGTCTGGCAGGGGCGCTCAAGTGCATCCAAGCTCATTTCACAAAAAAATTTCTTCTATTTGTGTGATTGTGAATACCTAGAGGGCACGGGTGGGGCTGGATCTTACCCACTGTTATATTCTCCACTCTACCGGGCACTGAGCTTTGCAATAGGAAGAACTCAATCAATATTTTCTGAACTGAAATAGCTACTCACCTCCAGTAGAGAAGTATTGCTATGGAAAGAAAGAAGGGATGGAGAATTGATTTTATGGGAAGGTAATATTTGTCCATCTATTCATTCATTCATTCACTCATTCCTTCCTGCTTTGCCTTGTATTTATAAGATTTTAAGGCAATGATGTAGGAAGACTTGAAGGAGAAGCACATGAGTGAGGACTCAAAATAAATCTGATTAGGGGTACAGAACGAGGAAAAGACAGGAGGAACAGCATTCTCAAGGGCACAGAGGTCAAACTTCGCAGGTTAGGTTGAGAAGCTGTGAGAGGGGTTCTCTGGTTGAAGCTTAGGGGGTCATGGAAAGAAGCAATTAAACAAAGTCCTGAAAAGGAGCCTGAACACAGTCCTGGTGCTCTTGTTCATAGTCCTGCCCCCAAGGAACTGGTCATGAATGAGTCAGGCAGCCTTGCGTGCCATTGGCAGCCCCAGACACATAACTTCACTTTTCTAACTCTTTGTGTATTTGTAAAATAGGGTGCTGATAATGGCATTGTGCAGGTTAAAAGTGGCTGGCATAGACAGTGACCAGCACAGAATGGATGCTCCATAAAGATAGGTTTCCCTTTGTCTCCATTCCTAAGCAACTCTGATCGATAGACTTATCTTCTGACAAAGTACAAGTTAAAGGCCATATCTTAGATACATCTACAAATAGCAAACTGATTTAATTTTTAAAAACCACACCATTCAGTTGGTCATTTCTAGAGCAATCTGGTTATTTGTTGATTAACACTATCATGTTTCTCTTCTTAGCAAATTCCCGGCCTTTCTGGTATTTGTCCCACACTTCTGTCATTTGAAATCTATCATTACGATCCTTCCATGCCCCCCTCCTGATGTCCTCCACATGGCCTCCCTTAACATGTAGAAACTTTCACACACATCTGAGTTGCATCTTAAATTGGCCATTTGGGCCTTCAGATTGAAAAGCTGAAGGTAATTTGCAAGCACTAGTTCCATGAACATTTAAAGGGTGGTTGTTTTTCACGTGCATTTGGAAGTAACAGCAAAAGCCAAGAAGAAACGGTCTTGTTACACAGATGCATTTAAAAATATACTTTAATGTTTTCATTGTCTTTTTCAGAAAGCTTTTACTCTCTCTAAAAAATGAAACTCAGGCCCAATACAAAATTTGATCCACAGTGTCAGCTACAATATTCACATTTAGGTTTCCCTCTATTTGATTTATCATTAAGTGGAAGTCACTTATTGGTCACATGACGATGAGGTAAAGACAAAATATTTTATGAATAAAATATCATCTTAAACAACACCTGGGATCATTGGTACTGTCAGGAATATGCTGATTCTCCTCTTTCCGGATGTATGGCAAGACCAAACTTCTTAGAAGTTAGGTGAGCCAAAGGACTGGCTTTGGCCAATAAAATATAAGTGTGTCGCTCCCAGGTGGAAGCCTGTAGGAGCCACAGAGTAACTTGCTCTTTTCCCTTCCCTTGACAAGGTGACTGGTCATGTCCCAGATGGTGGAAGCTCTAATAGCCCATATCACCCACATTGACTAGAATCCCTGATCCTACCAAGTAGGATGTGTGGCCTGAGCAATAAATACCCCCCCTTGTGTCATTGCTTAATTTTTGATTGTGAGATAATTGTATATTCACACGCAGTTGTAAGAAATAACGCAAAGAGAGCTCATATAGCTTCCATCCAGCTTCCCCAATGGTAACATCTTACATAAATGTAATACAATACCTGCACCAGGGAATTGATAAAATCCACTGATTTGATTCAGATTTCACCAGTTTTACCTGCACTCGTTTGTGTGTGCTTGTGTGTTTTTTGTTCTGTGAAATTTATCACATGTGTATGGCCACCACCACAGTCCAGATATAGAACAGTTCCAGCACGGGGATCCCTAGTGCTACCCTTTTATAGCCACAGACATCTCCCTCCCTTCTTCCCTCTCCCTAACTCTTGGCAGAATTGCCTTATGGCCAATTAGTTATGCAATGACAACGTTTGCCAGGAAAATGCTTAAAGCAAAGATGCGTGCAGCGAAACTACCCCTCAGGGCATATATAGTCTGGCGGGGAAGACATACATCTATGTATCAGTGTTATGGTGACTAAAGCAAGCCGCTTTCAGAATAAAAGGAAAGAAAGTTAAATTATGAGTTCAGGGCTTAAGATAAGATGGTTGGTGAGTGTGGGTGGACATGAGTATTTATTCTATATGTGTATAGGTCAGTACCTAGGTATGTTCATTTGGTTTTGGAACATGTAAAAAACCGAGGAATTCAAGCATCAGGTGACTAAACTAATGGACAGTGGAATAGGGGTTGTAAAGACTAGAATGGGAGCAGAAAGGCAAGTTCAGTGATGTGTCAGACTGAAAAAGTCTGAGAAACAATGCAAAAGGGTTTTCAGAGAAAAGACTCAGGCCCCATCCAATACTTCTTTGATGTTCTGCCAACTTCCTTCAGAATCCCACACTCATTCACCTTGACCTGGACCTCTGGCTTTCACCAGTATGAGGAGAATACTTTGATCTGCTTAAAAACAGGGTCTTGGAAAGGTGATGAGGTTCCAAAGGGTTCTTGGCAGGCAGTACTTGCAGGCTGCCAGCCTCAAAGGAAATTTGGGGTCCCGCTGCTATTGGCTCAGTATTGGCACCTCGGTGAGGTCTGGAAGGCTGTGCATTATTCTTAAAATCCTGAATCGGGGGGGATTGGATCTCCAAATGGAAATTCAGGTTCCCATTGGAAACTCTGATGTCACAGTCAAATTCGCTACTGTTCACAGTTGGGTTCCCCATTTGACAGCTGAGGTTTGAAATAGAATCCTCTTTGAAATCAGAAAAAAGGAACACAGTGGGTTGAATTTCAGGAAATGCCCTAATGATGAAATCTGGGAAATGGCAAACGTGCATGACAAGGGAAGTGGTAGGAATCCCAAAGCTTGAGTCATTCCAAACCATGTTGGAGACATCACTGGAAAAATCTGGGGGAGAAGGAGCCTTCCTTAGTGGAAAGTCCATGGAGTCCCCCCAGTGTTATAGTGGCACATTTCTCAGAGAATTTGACAAGGACCGACTTCAAGATGTCTTCGTTTTCCTCTGCACCACACACTATCCACTAACAACACAAACACAGCACAGTATAAACTTTCCACTTTGTGCATGTCTCAGACATTGTTCTCCAAGGGATAAGCAAAGTTCCAAAACGGCTCCAAGAATAAAATGTGATAAGTCTTATAAATAAAAATAACAAACTCTAGCTAATTACAAATTAATTTTATAAGGCTGGACACATATATTATCTCACTGAACCCCAGTGTGTTCTTTTGGGGGGTATTCTCCTTTTGTAGGTCAGACGACTGAAATTTAATGAGGTTGTGACTAGCCTGGTCTTCTGACTTCAGATCAACTCCTGTGGTTATTTCTGCTCCCCTGCTCTGCCTTTCAAGAGAATTAAGGGAACAAAATCACATTCCATGTTGTTGTGGTGGTGGTGGTGGTGGTGCGTGTGTGTATTTAACTTATGAAAGTTCATTAAATTATTAAAGGTAACTCTACAGTTTACTAGAAGATAAAGGTACAACAAACTTAACTCCACCAACTATCCAACTAAAATTTTTCTTTGCCTTAAAACACAGCCTTTCCTCCTTGCTCTGGAATCCACGTAAGACATGGTCCTAGTTTGCTCCAGAACTAACATCCCTCCTGAGGCCATAATTCCTTTCCTTCCCCTTAAATTATCAAGAGCCTCTTTCCTCTTGTGCATCTTCAGCTTCTCTCCAGTGGACATTTCCTACAAACTGTTCCAATAATTTCCATCTAAAACTCACTCCTGCCTTGTGCTAGATTGGTGTTAACCTCTTTTAGGCTCTCACATTCCTTTTGCCTCTGAACTTCTTTATAAATGAAGCATACACCGTGCCCCTCCTTTGTTTTCTCCATAATGCCTTACAAACGGGCTGCTCCCCTGTGCTCACCTGAGATGCTCGTGGAGGCCATCACAAGCCAATGGCCTCACTTCTCTCTGCACAGCAGACCTTTGAAACCCCTCTCATTCTGTTTCTGGAAAGAGGTAACTGCCTGGTTCCTTCTTTAGTTTCCGGGAACTTTCTTGCTCTTAAAGACCCTCACACGACTATCTTCTCATTCTAAAGGTTGCCTTATGTCTACATACAGCATCCTCTAATCTAAGTAATCTATCTTAAACATTCTACTGAAATTCATACCTTTGCATTTGAAATTCCTCTGGAAAAGACCAACCTAAAGGACTTACCAGCCACTTTTGATTCACTATACCCAAAACTGAGATCCTTTGTCATGACCCTACCTTGGTAACACCACCTCAAACTCCTCATTTCCCAGGCTTGATTCCTTGAGGCAGAATTGACTCCCCCTTTCTCACTTCTCACACCCCATAGGCTGTTAATTTCCCTATTGTGCCTCTGAAAGGTACATACATCCCTTCCTTTCGTTTCCCACTGTCCTAATCCAGATCCTTATCATTTCTCCCTAAGCTATTGCCACAGCTTCTTGATTACTGACAATGATAGCAAGAGCTAACTTTTAATAAGGGCCTCCTGGGTTGAGGCACTGTGCTGAGCAGCCTGTGGACATCCACAGCCCTGTGAGATCGCCACTTTGCAGTGAGGAGACTGTAGGTCACCGCGTGCACACCAGGAAGAGCCATGATTCAAATGACACTTCGGTATCAGTGTCTGACCTGATATTCCCAATGCACATTGATTCCCAACGTAAAGAAAAGAATCTAAGTCTTTCTGCCTGATAGTCAGAAATCTACAAAATGCAGTCTTTCCCCACCTTTCCAACTGTATTTTCCAGAACCTCCCTTCCTTCCACTATAGGCTACTGCTTGTGCAAGTGATCTCTTTATCTATACTGCTTTCTTCCCCCTCACATCAACTTCTGAGACCCATCTCAAAACAAATACCTTCCCATGAAGACTTCACTCAGAGTCTATCATGTAGTTTGTCTCAGCACTGGAACAGTGATTGACCTGCCTCATGTTAGTTGAGTGTACCATGTGTCCACTTCTCCTATTAGCATCTCAAAAACAGGGGTTGTGCTTTACCCCCCTCTGTTATATTCCCTACCCCCACCCCATGCCAGGCCCTAGTACAGTGCCTAGGACATATGACAAGCCTTCAATATGTCTTGGTAGAATTGAATAGCAGGCTCATGTGTGATTCAGGTTTGGATCATTAATGATGGTGTCAGGAGCGGAGTCAGATGCTCATTCTGGTCAGTCTGCTCCTGAAGTACATGCAGATCCCAAAGGGTCTTTAGGCTTAATCATCCACAGGACACACCCTGCTTGTCCCGGGGTCAAGCATCTCTTCCAACTTATAACTAGAGTCCAGTGTTCAATTTCCATAAAGCATTCTTTTCAATAACAGGAATTAATGCCCTTGGAAATAATTCTTTCTGTTCTTCAGCTCCAGCACCAAGCAAACTTGATTAATCAGGGGCCATACTAATAACAGTGATAAAAGCTAACATTTACCAAACTTTACATTTATCATCTCCATTTGGTCCTCAGAACCATCTGGTGGAGTTGATACTACTATTCCTTTTTTTTTTTTTTTTTTTTTCTTGGATGAGAATATTGAGGTTCAGAGGATAAGTAACTTCCCAGGATCATTCAGCGAGTAAGTGGTGAAGCCAGATACGATCTGACGCCCACACTCTTAACCAATGAACCGCACCATCTCTCTAGAGGCTGAAGTTAATAAATCATAGTTTCTTCTCCTCCCCACACAACCAGCAGAGTTAAGACATAGCAGCCTTGGCTCAGCACAGCTGATAGTTACTGACCCCCTGCTCTGTCTTCCCGTGACTGTGCACAGCCAGTCTTACAACCAGGCTGCTCGTGTGAAGAGGTCCACTCACATCCTGCTCATCGTTAACCCCCTCATTATGCTCCTTAGGAGGAGGAAGCAGTGGGAAGGGCCATGGCTCTGAGCAGGTTGGGCTCCATCAGAGATGGGATGTGAAATCTTGGCGCACCATTGGCCATGAGTCATTGGAAGCCCGAGCTGTGTACCAGAGAGGACAGCAGGAAACCACAGGCCCTGGTTTCACTCTTGCGGCAACAATCTTTTGAGAGGCTGCATGACTGTGGTGGTTCAGCTGTTCCCCAATGGCTGCCTCTCTGTCAGTTTTGGACTGTGTTTGTCTTGGCCAGCCAGCCCGTGGAACCCTTCCTGGCTCAGTCAATGCTACCGAGGGAGACGCATCCATTTCCTGAGTTTCCACTGCCAGTGCTGGCTACTGCAGCCATTTTGTATGGCTCCTTCCTGCTGTTTGAAGACATGTTTATGGGCAGTTGGGACATAGGGACCCTTCACCTTGGCAATAGCTTCTCACCGAGGCAAAAAATGGTCTTTGAAGTGGTCTTGGTTCCTGGGTGAACAGAACATTTATCCTCCAGCAACAAATATCCTTTGTTTGGCTCCTGGGTTCACCATATCTTGATATAAAATGGTGCCTTCAACCATGGTCCCACCCAAGAGTCTTCCACTTATGTGTTGACATAATTCCTCTCTTAACTCATTTCTGTTAGACTCAGTGCATAGGTCACATTTGCCTTCTGAAAAATTCGATACCTGTCTTTTTCATAAAAAAAAAATAAAAAGGTTTCATCAACTTATTTAGCTGTTTGTATGTACATGCACTGCATGGTGCCCACAAGAGGGTAAAACATAGTCTTGATCATCAAGAACCTAGAAGAGACCTGAATAAATGTGTGAAAATATGGGTAGTATTGCATTATGGTAGGAGCAAAAGAGGAGCTTGGTATGAAAGTAAGCCTGTGTGTGAATCTTGTCTCTGCTGTGGAAGGACTAGACAAGTCTCATTACCCTCATCCATAAGATGGCCAAACATGCACTTCTCTCCCAGGGTGGCTTTGAAGATTAAATGGGTCAGTATCGTATCATGCCCTTGGCAGAGTCTCTTGCACTTAATGAATATCCCATAGCTGGAAGCAATTATTATTTCTCATATTTAGAATGTGGAAGCATGTACAGGGCATTTGCCTAATTGATAAACGTCTCTTTTTCCAGATGAAACTGGAGAACATCAAGGTAGAAAACAGCTTTGGGCATCCACCCAAAGCACGGGCATATGCTTAGAACTGAGACAAAGTCTTTTCTGAGATAGCTGTAGGGGTCCCAAAGCTTAAGTCCTTGACTTCTTTGTACAATGTGGTCTGAACTGATCCCTTTGGGGTCAAAGACAAATGGCAGAAAGCTTCTACCTGATCCAGCTTCCAAACTTCCCATCTGTCTCCAATCAGGCAAGTGGTCATCCTCTCTACACTGAGAACACATTAAGGCAGGGCCCTGGGGTGATTTCCCCTCATAGGCCAACCTGAAATTCCTTCATAGCTGGACATGGCCACCCCATGGAGGTTCCAAATGTGATGCTGCTTCAAAGCATTTAGGTCTTACAGACCATGAGATTTGTATTTTAACATATCATTCAGAATTCTGATTTTGCCTCTCTCCCTACCAGAAACTCACATTTGCCTCTCATGTTTCCTGCACATTTTGAAAACACCAAATGAAAACCACACTGTCTCAGATGCTCTGTGAGGAGGTATGCACTCCTGGCCAGCCAACTTGAACACTGAGCCACAGGTACCGACTTCCCAAATTCCCCTGATGTGTCTGTTTGGTGTTGTATATATTTTCGCCCAAGGCAAAGATCTGTTCTCATTTTCTCTAGATCTTTTTATGCATCCTTAATAAAAGCAAGTTGATATATTCTAAACACTTGAATCTGTAGCAGCTGCACGCTTACCTAGTTGAAATCTGTGCATGAGATTTTTTTCCTTGGAGGACAGAGAAAATCCAAGGCACTCAAGTCATGAGAAGTGCATAAAGGCTTTTTTTTTTTTTTAAGTTAAAAGACTGAGCTCAGAGAGCATATATCTTCATTGTTCAAGGTTATGACCTGGTCCAGATGTTTTCTGCTTTGTCCAATGTTTTTAGGCTCTTCTTCCATGGCCATAGGTGTATACAATATTATAGACTTGACTTTCCTTTGAATTCCCTGCCATTAATAAGGTCCAAAGTCAATGTAAAACATACACTGAATATCTAGGTACATTTTTCAGGCAGTATTAAAATTCTTGTTTATGGAACACAAAGTTTGGTGTACTTGGAAAAGATTAACTTGTTCAGAATATGTACCTATTGAGGAAGCCGAATATTTCTTCCTTGATTCCTTCTTTCCCTCCATCCATTCATCCATCCAGCCATCTATCCATTTCTCCATTCAGTACATTTAAACTCATTTATGTGAAGCATCTGGTGTGGGCCAAGCAGCGAATCAACTATTAAAGATACAAAACAGAATAACATGCAACCTGAGTTTTAATATACTAGGGGAGAAAAAGATCCAAAGTTAAACCGGGAAAATGATATAACCAGAATGTTAGTAAAGTTGATTGGGAGAGTCAGTATGGATGGATGGGGAAGAACTTTGTTATATAGTGAGGCAGATCTGGACTTGCCCTTTAATTAGCTCTGTGACCTTGGACCTTGGGTAGGTTCTTTAACTCTTGTGAGACTAACTCTGGTTTTCTCATCTTAAAATGGTATCATAATAGTCTCTACTTCATAGAATTGTAGTGAGGATTCATGAATGAAATGAGAAGATCATGGAAAGCATTCAGCATGGTGCTCAACACTTAGTAGGTACTCAACTTTTCTATTAGGAGAACTAGTGATAATGTCTGGGAAAACCTTACAGAAGAGTTAAAAATTGGCCTTGATCTTGAATAATGAGAAGGGGTTTGCTAGGTGGAAAAAAGGGAGAACATTGTAAGTGGGAGGAATAGCACGAAAAGCCTGGAGTCATGGATGTGTGTGGCATGCCAGGCGACCAGAGATGGTCAGTGTGGTCAGACAGAGAGCATATGTGGGTTGGGGGTTGAGACTCGATGAATAGGGTAGAACAGTTGGAAAAGTACCTTGTATTCCACCATAAACTTTATGCTGTATACAATAAGCGATGGAATGTAGCACCATAGTACTCACTCCGGAAACAAGGAGTCTGAATCCTGGAAGGAGTGAGAGGGGTAGGAATCAGTTTCTTAGCTGCCAATTAACCTCCTAAGCTCCTGAACTTTAAGCTTTGTGGTTCACCTTCAAAATACCAGTGATCCTCAGATATTTCCCAATTTAGGACAATGTATTTGGCTATAGAAACAGTGGACTTCCCTCCTTTCTTCTTCCTTCATCTGCCACTGTGGACACCAGCATGGTCTTCTCTGGCAGAAATAGAGAGAAGGGCTGGGGGTTGGCAACTCTGGAGTCTCTCCAGTGAACCATCACGGGTGAGACTAATGGGATAATGGTAGAACAAGATGGTTTCCAAGTTACTTGCTTTTCTTAGTCATGATTCCAAGTTATAAGGATTCATCAACCACTTAAGTTATGGGCCCAAGTCACACAATTAGCAAGTAGCTGAGCCAGGATTTGAACCTAGGCATCCAGTTCTAGACTCTGCTCTTAGTCTTTTGTGTTTTGGCATTTTGGGGGGGTGTTTTTGTTTTGTTTTGTTTTGTTTACACCTTATACTGTCTTTAGGCTATTATGCTCACTATCTTGCCCAGGACAATGAGGACATTCCCTGCTAGTTGTCATTTGTATTATAAGGACCGCAGTTGTTCTCAAATTCAGACACAGAATTCAATTTGGGAGCAAGTGGGTTTTGTGGTCTGTTTAAAATTCTAGAACACAGAGTCCTCAGCTTCTCTTCCTTTAGGGCGAGAGCTTGCCTTGGAAGGCATCATGGGACTGAGCCCCATTCAAAGGATGAAGAGTGTTTATAGCAAATTTTTCTTTGTACTGGGGGCTGGCCTCTAGGTGGGAGGCCCCTGGGAAGGAAATTCATGGTTTCTCTTGCCACACGCAGGGTGGCCAGATTCCATTATTTTGCAGCACAGGTGAGGATGAGGGAGTGTGTGTGTGTGTGTGTGTGTGTGTGTGTGTCTGATTATCTGCCTGTAACGAAGTGCATCAACTTCAAGCTAGGCTTCTTTTTCTCTTGCAAGTTCCAAGTGCAGAGGTGACATATCCTGTTTTAAATTGTGGATGGTATTTTTCAAATACTTAAAACAGCGCTTAGTATCAAAGGGCCAAAGGGGTGTGCTTAAAGGTAATAACACCTTATTGGCTTAGAAGCACCTCACTGGCTTTAAAATGCTTCCCTGGCATGGAGTGTAAATGCTATTGGCTTTGAACTCATTCCTGCATTATGCAAAGCTTTTGTCCCTTTTTAAAATGCCAAATGTTTGAGCCCCCACTTCACAAAGTCTTGCTGAGAGGCCACACTGCTGGAGACCACCAGGTGGCTGTAAAATCTGACAGCCTGAGTGAGGGAATCCAAATCTGGTTCTTATTGAATAGCCAAGATGGTTGGGTAACTCCACAGCCAGCTGTAGATCACTTTTATGGACGGCAAGGGACGCATCATCTCGGTAGCATCTGCGCGGAGTGTCTTCCGGGCGATTCTAGGCTGAGGAAGGTCCAGGTGTGGCTGTGCATTTTTGTAACACCCCTCACACGTTAACAAAGCCCACTGCTCCACACATCCTGGGCTTGTCTCACACCTCTTCTGTCGTGAACTCGGTACCTTGATCTTTGGATTTCAAGAGCTGACTTAAGAGGTAACTTTCTGGTACCCAGCCCGTTGCTCTCCTTCTAATGCTGAATTCACTTCATTATCCAAGTTCTTTAGTCTCTGACTTACAGTAAATAATTGTCCGCAGCTGTTGTGAGTTGGTTTATCCTCCAATAAGGGTCAGGATGGCTGACTAGACATCAGAGGAAAAACTTCTATAATTTGGTGTTTAGACTAACTTACATCTATGTTTATCTCTTTTGTGTTTGTTGTAACTAAATAGGCAAGTGTGGGTTGTGGTTTAAGCATGACCAGGCAACCTGGATGTCATGGTTTTCTTTCTAGTTCTTTAATTCTGATGCATGTGCAATTCTCTCCTTCCTCCCATGCCTCAGTTTCCCCCAGCTGTCACAAACAGATCGGTACGCAAAGGTTTCTCTCACATACTTCCTGGCGGGGGAGGTGGGGGGAGTTAATGGGGATCTGCTTGCCCATTATCCATGAAACCAAACACCGGAACCAGCTCTTTCTACAAGACTAAGGGAGGACCAACCCATCTCCATTGCTAGATAGGACTCACCTAAAACAGAAACACAAATTCAGGTCTGCTGTAGCTTGCAATTAGGAGAGAACCACTCCATGTGAAACTTTACCTTCAGTGGAGGTAAAAAGAGGCAAAAAGACCCCATGTCCCAGCAGGAAGTGGGATCCATTGGTACATTTCCATTTACGGGGGAAACCAGGTGAAGAAGGAAGGATTCTGCCACATACATTTCCAGATGGGATTTCTGGGCTTGGCTCATGGTGGGGCCCACACAAGCTCTCCAGCTGTGTCCTGGGATCTCCAGGGGGGAGGCCTAACAGCAGGATGAGGCGGGAGGCATCCTCCCAGGGATAAAAATTTATTAGGTTAAAACCTAATGCAAACACAATTTTCTCTGAAAACACCAACACAAGGAGCAAAAGGATAAGCAAAGATGATTCCAAAGAAAATGTAGCCCATTGAGATTAATGGCTAGGGAGGAAGGGAGGAAGATTATAGCAAACTATAGGCCAGGAATGGAGAACAGGGAACATCTGAAACTTTCTACAAAGGAAGCTCATGACCCCCAGTTGAAGCCACTCTCATCTCTTGCCGAGAATACTTGCAGGGCTGCCCCGACCTCCGTCTCTGGCTTGTTGAACGATCCACACCCATGCTCAGGCTAGTCTGGGTATAGGCTAGGGGCATGGTACAAAACCTGGGGGGGACCAGACAGACCTGCAGCTATGAGTTATTGAGCCTCCCTGGGCCTGGTTTCTCGCCTATGCAATGAGGATAATACAAGGTGCCTGTAGAGTCCTCAGGGAGATGAAGTGAGCTCCTCAGTATGCTACCCGACACATCAGACTCCTTCCATAAATGAGAATTACTACTGTGCCCAGCTACCACTTCAGTCCCACCACTTGGCCGCTGACAACTCCTTCATGACTCCCCATAGCCCATGGCAGGAAGGCTGACCTCCTTTTTATAAGCTCTGGCTCCAGCTTGCTTTCTAGACCAGAGCTGTGCAGCCAGGCTTTCTGCAATAATGGAAATGTTTTCTGTCTCTGCTGTCCAGTATGGTTGCCACGGGCTACATGTAGCCAACGAGCACCCAAAAAGTGGGTAGTGTGATTGAGGAACAAAATGCTAAATTTCATTTAATTTTAATTCATTTAAATTTAACTAGCCTCATGTGGCTAGCAGTTACTATATTAGACAGTGCAAGTCTTAGACTTTTGTCTATCCCCCAGAAGGCAGCCACTCTAGCCAAATGGGTTTTTTTCACTTCTTGCTTCTTGGCCTCTAAACCTTCATGGTTTCTGGGGGAAATGCAAAAGCTGTGCAGGGTGCTGCACACAGCTGTGTGGTTTGTGCACTGCAAAAAAGTGCCCAGCTGAAGGGGACCCAACGTTGAGCCAGTGCCTGGCTCATCATCCTGGGTGTCCTGGGATGGGGCTGCATCTGCAGAGAAGATGGGCTGTCTTCTTCTGATTCATGTACCCAGCAAGGAAGCTCCACTCAAAGTCATCTTTATGCCATATTGTTCCTATGCACCTGACAAGGCCATCTCGTCTTTTGAGACTAGCCCAGACTCTTTGCACTCAGTAAGCTTCTCTCTCCTCTGAACTCTCAGAGCTTCCTTTCATCTGTGAGACACCATGGAGGCTTGGTGGAGGCCAGTGGTTAAGAGTTCAGTATCTGAAGCAAGCCATGTCCCTGGTTGGAATCCCAGCTCTGTACTTACTTGGCATATGACTTTGGGCACATTATTTTATTTCTCTAAGCCTCAGTGTATTCAGCTATACAATGGGACAACAATAGCACTTCTCCCATAGGGTGGTTTCAAGGAGTAAATGACGACGTGGTTAGGTTTGTAGCATGGTGCCTGGCTCAAAGCGAGTGTGAATTATATGTATTGGATGTTCATATAGGCGTTCTTTCTTTTAACAAATATTTATTGAGCATCTATCATATGCTAGGCCCTTTGTCAAACTTTGGAGATCCAATGGTGAATAAATGCAGATAAAACCCCTGCCCACCTAGAGGCATGCGTAGGATACAGGTGATGTTTTGAATTACCATACAAACAACCATAGCACTGCAACTTGGCAACTCCAAAGGAAGGATTCCTAGTGTAATGACAGCCTGTGGCAGGTTTGTTATGCAGTGAGGTCAGGAAAGACTTTTCTAAGGACAGGATGCTTGAGCTGAGATTGGAAGGAGGAGAGTAGATGTGCAGAGAGGAGAGGGAAGTGTGTTCCAGGCTCCGGGAACAGCATATACAAAGGCCTTTGCTGGATGGGGTGAAAAGCTGCCAGAGGGACAGAATCTGAAAAAATAGGATGGGGTGTGGCGTGAGACTGGGCTGGAGAGGTTGGACAGGCAGCCCCGGCAGGGGCTTGTCGGCAAGGCAGGAAGAGCAGAGGAATGACGGGGTCTGTTTTGCTTCTCTACAAGATCTCTCTGGGTTCAGTGTGGAGAACTGATCAGGTTGGACCTAGGGTAGAAGCAGATAGATCTAGGAACTACGGCAGCCCTCCAGGCAAAGGATGGTGACGAGGAAGGAGACAGAAACATGTTTGAATTAGAGAGCTATTACTGTTTTCCTCTCATGCAAGAACTCATGACAGACTATTTTTGGATGATTAGCACAGTTTTGTATTTCTCTTTACTCAGGTCTCCTATCACTGTCTGAAATGCTGTGCCCTGTCACTCCAGTTGGAGGATAAGCTCTTTGCAACTAAGAGTTATTTTATATTTCTTTGTGTAGCTGGGATGGCACCTGATTATAGTAACTTCAAAAGGAATATTTGTTAAGGGGTTTTCTAAATGTCATGGACTAGGAAGAGGGACAATCATGTGAATGGCTGATAACATAGGAGGGTTGTGGTGTATGGGGTGATAGAAATCTCTTTCTCTGTGTTGCCCGAAGAATGGAACAAACCTAGTAAGGGAAAGAAAAATACTCAATTACTCCAATTAGACAAGGAGGAGGACTTTTTATTTTTAAGATTTTATTTATTTATTTGAGAGAGAGAGAGAGAGAGACAGAGAGAGAGCGTGTGTGCCCAGGGAAGGGAGGGGTAAAGGGAGAGGGAGAGAGAAAGAGTATCTCAAGCAGACTCTCTGCTGAGCAGGGAGCCCCATGCGGGGCTCAATCCCACGACCCTGAGATCGTGACCTGAGCTGTAATCAAGAGTCAGATGCATGAGTGAGCCACCCAGGTGGCCCCAAGGAGGAGGACTTCTCTTCCAGATGGGTAAGTCTTACCTAAAAGACATGAGTGAAATCAGCATAACAATACTTATTCCCCCAGGGTACTTGTAATAAAGATCTAAAAGTGATCTTTACATTTGCATGTGCTCTACATGCGGAGGGTGATGTTATTACTTACTTAAAGCACACAAAATAACCAAGCTCATTTTTCTTTCTTATTGTCTTCTCAACTTCAAGCTTTTACTTTAGTTTTTTTGTTTTCGGGGGGGAGCAACAGAAACCCCAACTCAAGGTGACTGAAATCAGAAGGAAATCACTCTCTCCAGTACCAGGTGGTCCAGAATCTGGGAGTTCTTAAGAAAGGTTCAGGAGCTCAACTGTTTATCAAGGATGAGATTCTTTCCCACTGTATTTTGTATGGCAACAGCTTCAAACCACAGCTGATTCCCTTCAAAGTCATAAGGTAGGTAGGACAGCCCAGGCAGAGTTTTCTTTACATGGGCGTGAAACTAGAGCAGGAAACACAGTAACGTGCTGCCTTGCCCATCCCCTTCAGAAGGAACGGAGAACTCCTGGTGCCATAAACTTAAATTCATCTCTGTTGGGCTGCCAAGAAGGTCACGTGTCCATCCCCAGACTAATCACAATCTCCATGAAAAAAATGCCACACTCTGACTGTCTTAGTGTAAGTTAGATTTACTCCTGGAGCTGAGGGTGAAGAGGTTTTTTTGAACCAAAGTTGGGTGTGCACTCACAAGTAGAAAAGGGAGGAAGGTGTTGGAAAGGCAACCAAGTGTCCTTCCTAATATGAGCCGCTTTCTGGAAAAATGAGATGACTTTATAACTCGAGTTCCACTTCATTCATCCATTCCTTCATCCACTGGCTCAATGAATATTTATTGGGTGCTTACTCTGTGCTGAACCCTAGGCATGCTTACTGAGGCACCTCAGGAATTTTTCAAATACTTCACATATTTTTCATTCACTTGCCACATCCGGAGGCAAGTAGCCATATAAAGAGACAGACGTATTCACATGGCACATTTAAAAAAACAAAAAACAAAAAAAAACCCCATGTTCCTAACACTCAGTTCTCGCATTCAGATCTTCATAAATTTGGATTCCAAAGGGACCAGGTCATGATATCATTTTGGGCCATTGTCAGTGAAGATTTACGATGGTTGTTTGCATGACCCAACCATATGCTGTGGCTGGGAAAATACTCTGGTTAGCCTGCTTTGACGTATGTACTGATGACAAAGAAAGTTACACCACGCCACAGGAAAAAACCAACATGAAAACCTTCCCCAATTTATCAGTGGACTGCCTATAGAAATAATGACCTTCTTGGTAAAATCAGGAGGTGATTAAAAATAATTAATGGATACTTTCTGAAAAGGACATAACGACTGGAGGATCTGGAAGCCCGCTGTCCTAACATTCCTTAAGAAGAAGGTGCATTTTATTGGTTCCGTGAAAACGTGTGCCTTCAGCCCTTCAGCAAAAGGTCAAGAGAGACAGAGCTGACCCAGAGATAGTGCTGGTTTCCTGTTCTTATATCCTTTCAGCACAGAGCCCAAGTCTTGGGAAACACATTTTTCTGAACTTGACTTGTGACCTAAGAAATCTGAGTGTCTTACCTGGTGATCTGAGAAAATGGGATCCCTTATCTTCGCATACACACCAATCACTCAATTTCCAGAATGAAACCAGAGAAAGAAGGAAGAAAACTCCATTGTGCCTTGCTTTCCTCCTCTGTCAAATAGAGATAATACCCTCTGTATCATGTAGGTGGATATGTAGATTAAACCAAATACTATGTATATAAATACCAGCAAGGGCAGGAGGAGGGCCTGACCACAAAACAACAGCATGGGGGACATGTTTGGAGGTGAATCTGTTGTGTATCTTGGTAGTGATGGTAGCTACATGGCTGTATGCATTTGTGAAAGGTCATCACCCTAGACACTGAAAAGAATAAATTTTAATTTATGTAAACAAAAAGTCAATAAAGTGCCCAGACACACAATTTTTAATTAATAAGTCCCTAAGTGCCAAGCTAGGTGTTCATAATCACATTAAAAACACACAGTCCCTAGTTACAAGGAGGTAATGGTTTGGCGGGACAGACACATAAAATGTGAGCTTCCTTACTGTTTCCGTGGAAGGTCTCTTTATACACACCAGACTCTCTGATTCTCAGAGTTGCCAAGCTCCCATCCCCTCTGCACATGCTGTACCTCACTGTCTAGAACAATCTTCTCTCCTCACTTCTGCTGTTGGTTATTTCCTCTATACCTCTTGGATCTTGGTTCAGTCACCTCCTCCAGGAAGCCTTCCTGGAAAGCCTCTTGCATGGGTTCAGGCGTGTGTTCCTTTTTGGTGATCCTCAGCACCTCCCACCTGTAACTCTGCTTCATGCTGGTACATCCATGGGTTGTGAGTTTGTGAGGGTGGGGATCCTGAGTCTTGATTGCTCTTGTACCCCCACATCTGGGACAGTCCCTGGATGCTAAGTGCATGAAAGGGATGACAGGGCACCAGAGGGAGTAGAGAAAAATCTTTTAGTAGATGGCAGGTGGATGGATGATGGAGAGATTATAAGTGAAGAAACAGGAACCAACTAGAAAAAAACTTCAGCAAAATAGAGAATTTACTCACAGGATATCAGTAGAGGTCTGAGGCTCAAATATCACTGGGTGATATGAGAAACTAGGACGAACCACTGGATAGGTATTGGAAACCCAGAGAAAATTTTCGGAATGATCTCCATTCTTTTCTGCAGATAAACTTCATGCTCCTTCTTGCTCCAATTTCATTCTCCCTGTCCCATATGCATGTGTTGGAAAAAGGTCACCCAGCAACTAGATGGAAGGATCTGATTACTTCACTTTGGGCCAGATCTCTACCTGCATCCCAGTCAAGTCTGATCAGGGTGCTGATTCTGGGATTTTGTAGGGCAGTGGGGAGGAAGCGCGGGTTTTGAGGAAAACTCGTCTGGCTTCCCAACGCTTGTGTCCCTGGCTCTGTCCCCTCCTTTTCTGGTTAATCTTGCTGGCTGCTGACTGTGGACCCGAGTTCAGGCCAGCCCTGAGAGATCATTTGCTACAGGGTATGACCAAGGACAGGCGGGAATTGACAGCCCCTCCTCAACAAATGGCCTAGTACAGCTCCTAGCCGAAGGCAAGTGCTCCAGACCCTACAGAACCACATGGCTATTGGGTCTCCAAGGAGCCTGGTTTGCACAAACACAGTTAATGAGCCAAAAGTAATAAAAAGGATCGGAGCTCCTTTAGTCCTTTATTTTGAAAACAAGAAAGAAGATGCTGGTCCTTACAATACTTACTGCAATCCCATTTCTTGTCTTCTGTCTTCCCCAGGCCCTGCAGCTACACTGGACCCCCCCCCCCCCCAGCTCCAACAGAGACACACACACACCCACACACGCACGCACGCACACATGCACACACGTGAACACACCATATCCATCCAGGATGCACACAGTCCTGCAATGGCCCGAGAATGGAGCTTTCTGGTCTCCTCTGCCCCCTACACTGAGTGTGTTATTACGGAGACTGTCTCAGCCTCTCTCACCCTCTAAGCCACCCCGCCTCTTACAGAGGGAACGGAAGGGAAGAAAAGGAGGTTCCCCCCACAGGATTCTCCCCTCGGGGCTGGGGAAGAAGATGGGCTTATGAGCACTCCCCAGTTCATTTCTCCCATTACATGAGTCATTATTACAGGCAGGGAAGAAGTTATGTTTGGTCAGCCACTTAAAGACAGAACTTTCTGATTGATACCTATAGGTAGGAAAACTGAAACGTTGCCTCTTTCTCCCAGCGTGAGCTCTGTGGTCCCCGTCTCTCCAGCACTAAATCTTGTGGCACAAAATCTCCCAGAAGAAATCATTTATTGAAAAAAAAAAAAAGAAATCATTTACTGAGTAGTGATTATGTACAGGCAGGTAATTTACGCACATTAATTAATCGGGGCTCCAATCCCCATCATTGAAGAGTATGAGCTCTAATGTGATAATAGTTACACATACACACTTACCTAGTCCTTACCAAGCACTGTTCTGAGGTTTTTGGGTTTTGTTTTTTAATATTTTATTTATTTATTTGTTTTTAATATTTTATTTATTTATTTGACAGAGAGAGACACAGTGAGAGAGAGAACACAAGCAGGGGGAGTGGGAGAGGGAGAAGCAGGCTTCCCAGAGAGCAGGGAGCCCAATGCGGGGCTTGATCCCAGGACCCCGGGATCATGACCTGAGCCGAAGGCAGCCCCTTAACCAACTGAGCCACCCAGGCGCCCCCAAGTTTTGTTTTATTTTATTTTTTTATTTTTTTAAAGATTTTATTTATTCATTTGACAGAGAGAGACACAGCGAGAGAGGGAACACAAGCAGGGGGAGTGGGAGAGGGAGAAGCAGGCTTCCCGCCAAGCAGGGAGCCCGATGTGGGGCTCGATCCCAGGACCCCGGGACCATGACCTGAGCCGAAGGCAGACGCTCAACGACGGAGCCACCCAGGCGTCCCTGTTCTGAGTTTCTAACACTCCTTCACTCATAAAATCTTCCCAGCAATGTCACATGGCAGACCCCGTTATTATCCCTAATTTGTACATGGGGAAGGTGAGACAGAGAAGCCCAGGGCCTTGGTAAGGTCGCAGAGCCTGGTAGTGTTGGAGACCCGATGCCCACCCAGTCCTGTCCTTTGTTCGCCTGTCTCTCATGGTGTTCTGGGTCAGAGCACATTCTCTGGATCTGGGCCGCTTGATCTGAAGGTTAACTGTGTGTTTTCTAGCTATTTGAGCCGGAGTCACTTAAACCATTCAGATTTCAGTTTCCTCAACAGGACAAAGAGGTAATTAGCAATTTTAACCTCAAAACTTTCTGTGAGGATTGAGTTAATAAGTTTTTCTAGATCAATTCCTAGCATATATTGAATGCTTCATGAACATAGCTGTTATTATTAATATTAGCACCATTTTGTAGATGGGAAAACAGAACCAGAGAGGTTTGGTCACTTGCCCAAGGTCACACAGCTCATCAGAGGTAGATACAAGGTGTAAAGCTAAGATGGCCTCTCATCCTTGTATCCTTTTATCTACCAAACCTTGCCACTACATTTTCACTGAGATCCAGAGTGTAAAAGTACAGTAAATTGTTTTGACAGTTCTTTTCTAAGCGAGTATCACTCCTGTGTAGAGCCAGCTGACAATGACACTGGATGCTCCAGGATGCATGTTCCCAAATCTGCAGATCCTCAACAGAATGAAACCTAAATGTCAGATTACATCCTGTCTGATATTTGGCCTCCCCTAAACACACATTAAACTAAAATCTTTGTAGGCTGCTATGCTATTTTCCAAAGCCTTTTCCAGACTCTTTATTCTGCCTGGCTTTCAAAGTCCTGCACTCGCCCTTCCCTCCCTGTCAAGGGTGTCTGGGCATGGGCTATGGTTCAACACATGTGGTCTCCAGCCCGCCTTTGCCAGACAGGGTCCCTAGGCATTCTCTCCAACATATGAATCTCCATAGCCTTGAAAGTCAAGTTTGGAAAACTAAGTCTTGGAGGGGTGTGTGCAATTCATAAAGTGAGTGGCTGGTGTGAACAAAGGTATATCCGGGTTACTCTTTGAGTGAGGTAAATTGAGCTCAAATTAAAGGAAGCCTTATTTTGCATTTTGGGGAGTAGATTCATCCAACTTTTCTCTCTCTACTCTTACAAGTGCTAAAGCTTAAACTCTCAATTGCTTCAAGAATATGTTTTATAAATAACAAATTCATCGTAACATAGGAAGCAAGAGATGCTAAAAATCAATCTGGCATCTTTGTATATCTTTCACTTTTTTTAATGTCAAAAGAACTGCCATATTTTCTAACAAATTTATAAGACATGATTTTGGTCAAAGCTTTCAGGTCTGGAGAACTGTCTTCCCATCAAAGGAAAAAAAATTCAGTGACATTCTATTTGCACACAACTAATTTACAAATACCACTGGCTCATAAATTAAAATGAAAACTACTATTGTTAGTAAATGAGAGTAATTGATTTTGATAAAACATATATGAATAGTCTGGGAGCTGGGAAGATCTATGGAACTTTTGCACTCAGAAATAAGGGCCTACTATAATAAGAAAGAGAGCTTCAGCAAGCTCCAAAGCATGTTTTTTATTAGTATTTCCTGCATCTCTGGCCTAGAAGGAAAATACAACTATGCATACAAATCATATTGCACTGACTTAAGATATTATTTGCTTATAGAAAGTTCAAACAAAACAAAACAAAAAAATGATTTAACAAACAATTTTCTCAGCCAGACATGGATTCTACCCGATTTTTATTAGTTAACATGGGTTTTAACAAAGTATCTTAAATTACCAGCATTTTTAAGATGTTCTGTTATGTCTCTGTGACATAACCTTCAAGGATCCACCTACATGAACATGGGGCTCTAATATTTGATGACTCAAAGATCCTATATGCAATTTTTTTTCTAAAGACAACAAAAAAATACAGACTTCCAGAAAGTTAACTAAAATATAAGGACATCAGTGGGATATTGTATTTTAAGGCAACCCATGGGGAGATCTTTCTGTGATGTTAATAATCAGTTCCTGACGTATCTTTTTTTTAACTCATTTTCTTATATGTAAAATAAGTATTCTGAATTAAAAAAAAGAAGTCCTTCTTAAGCCTGTGTACCTCAAGTATTTTGGGTCCATTGTTTTATAAAATATTATTGCTTTGATGCCTTTGATAGTTTGAGCTCTTAAAAAATTGCCTTCATTTTCTCAGGGAGAAAACATTCACCTTAATTCCAAAGATCATTCTTCTGAAGCTCAGTGTTTGTTGGAGACAGGAGGAGGATTTCTGAAAGCTGCACCTGACTTGTTCCTGTAGTCCAAGGACCTATCCATCTGTCTGTGGGTGGGATCCAGGGCCATTGGAGCCATAACTGAGCATAGTAGGGCTGCCTACTGATCACGGGTTGATCACAACTACTTGGCAGGAGTTTAATCTTACTCTTACATTTCTGCCTCACCTGGAGCCCGACACTCCTCCTCTTTCCCATTCCTACCAAACCAATTTAGAGGAACCCTGAACATACCCACAAGATTTGATCGCTTTTGATGGTTCTTAGAAAGCCAAACACTGTATTCTGAGAAGTGTGAGCACCCGAATGAAGGAAAGACTCAGATGAAGGGGTGAGTGGGTGCTCCTCGTCAAGATCCCTAAAACTGTGGCAGCGTGTAGCTGTCTCACTGGGGAGGCAGGTCTCAGAACCACGCACACATCTGCCCCGCCTCGCCTCTCAGTGAGGACGCTTCCACCTCTTCTCAGGTATTTCCACAAACTTGCTGTCCATCTCCCTGTTATGGTTTGGTAAACTGAGCAAGCCTTTTTTTCTGAAAACATAAGAAGACTCTTCCTCACTAAAGCCGTGGAGAAAACTAAGAGGAAAGAAATTGTAGCAACAGAAGAAGAGAGTCTGGGGCAACAGAGTAGACTCTTTATGGGTGTTCATGGTTCCTGAGACTTAATTTTCCATCCTGAGTTAATTATCTAAAGGTAGAGGATAAATCCAGGTGACCTCCTGATATTCCTTTCAGCTTCCCTGTCTTTAAGCCTGGAGTTTAAATTATTTTGTTCTTAGGCGAAATTGCTTCATTCTCTATTATTAAGTGTATGATATGGCAGACAATTTAATTGTCCTACCTCTTTATCCATTTGAAGAAATACCCTGCATTTCCCTCAAGGGCAGGCAGAACACTGTGTTTCTCTCAGGATCTGCACTTAGCAAGGGTCCCACATACTCTGACCTGATTTGAAATGGCCATATTTTTATCACTTGATAATTAAGTTCCTTACAAACCTGAGATCCCCAAAAAGAGCTAAGAATTCAGTCTTTAAGAGAGAAGAATATTTTTCAATGATGCAGATCTATGTATTCTGACAAAGATCTCTAAGGTACAATCTTGAGGAAAAGCAAAGTGTGGAACAAGATTTACTATTATGATTCCCCCTACGTTGTTTAAAAGAGAAAATTTGTTCCCTTAGGCATCTAATTCTGCATGCAAATGAAGAGAAAAACCACCACTACCACCACCACAGAGAGGCCACACAACGCTCCAACAGCAGTGCCAACGTCTAGGAAGAGACTAAGGTAGAGGGAAGGGACTTGATGTTGACGGACATGCTTGTGTTTCTAACAACCAAACTTTATTATTCAATACTTGTGTTCTTCAATATAAGCAAAAAAAGTCAAAGGTCAAACACATTTCAAGGGAATTTAGACAGAGAGAATAAATAGATGGTTCAAATTTGGATAGCTTACGAAAGCAAGGTGGCTACTCAAAAATGCCACTTAAAGCAAGATCAAGCCATGAGGGAAATGAGGGAAGGGTAATGTTGGGGTACTTTCAGATGACTCTGGAGGTTGATGTAAATGAGAAGTCACCTGAATCTGCACCAAATTAGGAAGCAGTGCCATTTGGAAGAGCTATCCATTTTAAAAACAACTCTTAAAGGCACATGTTTGAACATGGAAGTCAACAAATAGATATATATTTACATTGAAAATAACTTATTATTTTTATAAATTTCCCATTGGTATGAATAGACAGGTGAAAGAGATTTAGTTTATAACAGGAAAATTCAATTTAAGTCTTTTAAATATTTTTTTTAAAGATTTATTTATTTATTTGAGAGAGAGAGAATGAGAGAGAGCACATGAGAGGGGGGAGGGTCAGAGGGAGAAGCAGACTCCCCGCCGAGCAGGGAGCCCAATGCGGGACTCGATCCAGGGACTCCAGGATCATGACCTGAGCCGAAGGCAGTCGCCCAACCAACTGAGCCACCCAGGCGCCCGTCTTTTAAATATTTTGATACTAGTGGTTTTGTGGGGATTTAAAAATTATCTCAAGGTTTTGATGAAGTCTCCTAACATCAGTGTTTAAAAAAATATTTACAAGGAAAAATTTCATCTTGGTTGAAAATGGAATTTTTTCCACTGAGGCTATCAATATCTCTTTTTCTTTATTATTTTGTTTAATGGATGCCATTTTATTTTATTGTAAAACGTTTCAGGGTCATTGCAGAAAATCGGAAGTTACAGAAAGTAAAATGGAAAAGCAATTAAAGTTCTCATAATTTAATCAGCAACATCATCCTTGGATTATATGTTTGCCAACCTTCTTATGCCTATAGGTATCCATATTACTAAAAAAAGATACTGTTTGGCAAAAACATTTTTAACTTAATGCATTGAAACATTTTTCATGCTAATAAATCATTAGATATTTTAAAATCTGGGGACAAAAATGCCACTGTCTATCAAAATACTCTCTCTGGTCAAGAATTCACTCAATAAAAACCTTTGGTTTTTTGAGCAATCACCTAAGTTTTGAATGTCCCTTTAGAAAACATTCTCAAATAAATCACTTCATATGATCCTCCCAAAATCTGGTGAGGGAGAAGGAGCCAAAAAGTCTGAACGCATCCAGGGCCTCCCAAACTCGAGCTCAGCTGGTTGAGTCAGGGAGGCAGGACCTGCCCCCAGGGCCCCGGATTAGGAGCCCTCTGCCCCACCTATTGGACCCTAGCCTCCCACAGCCTCTTCCCTTGTACAAATGGAACCTCCTCAAAACCATCCAGTACCTCTCACCAGGCCCCTCTCACCTTGTACCTTATTTTATTGTTTTTCAGAACACTTTTTGCTACTTCTCAATATTTCCTGTTTTTAAAGGCTTACGTGATTCTTGCTGTCTCTGTGAGGATTATCCACACCATGTGGGTGTCCAACTATAGCCCAGCACCAAGCACAGCACCCAGGATATAGTAAGTGCTCAACAAAGGTCTGCCAGGTCAGCATTACACCATGGCCCCCCTTGGATTACATTAAATTCCTAACCTCAAACTCTGGGGTGGATCAGCAAAAGAAGATTACATACGAAGCCGAGAAAGCAACTATGACTTAGACTAAAAAAAAATAAATAACAGCAATTTGTATTTTTTTAAAAAGTTCTGTTCAATGAAGGGGAAAAAAAAACAATCAATAGTTTCATATTATCTGGATAATCAGATGATGGTATTTTAGTCACTTCTCAACCAGCCATTTCTAACCATATTGTAGAAAATACCGGGGTACATCTCTGCTGTTTGTTTTAATATTAATTATTTTCCCTGTTTTATGAAGAGGACTGACAGGGAGGCCCCCTAGTGGCCAGCTACTGATGATTTTCTCCTTGAAGAGCACATCCCAAATCCTTCTACACAAGGATGCTTTTGTACTTAAGCACTATTGGTCAGAAGCACTTTTAAAAACTCAGCTTTTCTCACAAATGGCTAAACATTCAACATTCAAAATATTTATTCTCTTTTAAGAATTCTTTGTCGTTTCTATGTTTACAAATATAATCCTATACAAAGCTAAGAACAAAACCATGCTTCTATGGCATGACTACTAGTCTATTCAAAGATTTTGCTTTTTCCTAACCATCTTTCCCCAGAAACACTCACCCAAAGAAGCTGTCATTATATATTACTGCACTTTACACACTGGACTGCCTTTATTTATCACTTTTCCTCCAACTTATGCTTGCCTCAGTAGAATAGTGGCATGGTTTTAAGTTGATGTATTTGGAAATGATTTATTTTTGAAGTTTTAGTTTATTTAAAAGAAGGATTGACTTTCCTTTCAAAATTGTTAAAACATCACTTGAGCAGTGTCAGGGTGAATGCGGTATCACCAGAAATTGTAACACTGAAACAAGTTCTATCTCAAATCTTAAAAACAAAGCAACAATAACTCAATTTCCTTTTTTTTTGGAAAACGGGATTTTTCCATTTTGAAAAAATGATGTCGAACTGTACACATTTAAAATATCTCTCACTAATGTTTATTCTTCTAAAACCCATTCTCTTAAAAATAAAATGGCATATCTGAAGCCTTCTTCATGCTGGTAGAATACTGCATTTTCTGCATTACATGGAAATATTGTTGTCATCCTTTTAAAAGAAGCAGTAAAAACAAAACACCCAAACTTCAGTTGACTCTACCTTTGGATAAAGGAACTCTTCTTTCAAGATTCACATTTCATCTACATCCTAATCTAAGTCCGGGACATTTTAGTAAATGTAAACACAAATGAAAGACAGTGATAAGGAATAAATGACTGATGAATGTTATTTTGTGACTCATGGACCCTTCCATCAGTTTATGCAGTCTCTTTTCACTAATCTTTATTATTTCATTTCATTATGCTTCTTTAAATAGATGAGTGACTTTGATCGTTTTCCAAAAATAAAAACACACGTAAGCCATGGGTCCTCGTATTTTTTCTGAACTCCTCTGTAGAGAACTATGTCCAATAAAAAAGGACACATAGTTCTCTTTCCAAAACATAGCTTGTGTTTCGTTGTTAAGTTTTCATTCTTCATAATTTCTAGAGGCCTCTTCTTCTGTTACCATTAGTGAAAAAGTGGAATAGGAAGAGAATTCTGGCCACGTACATTATTGTTACCGGAATTATTCATGCACACTGAAAGTGGGGACTTGCCCATTCAAGCATGCCAGTTATTGTCCAAGTTATTGAGATATTATACGCTTCAAATGGGGACAATTTAGAGATCATTTGTGGTTCAATTAAGGCAAGCACTAAAAATATCTCTTTGAATGTTCCTGGAACTCAATGAGGTGGTGTCCTCCACCTCCCTTTGCACTTTTGTAGGAGATAACATATTACTCTGAAAGAGTCCTGCTTTATTTTGACAACTTTATTTTGAGCTTTAACTGCGAAGGAAGTGGAAAATTTTAAGCACGTTAACCAAACGGATTAAAGAGTTGGCTTCTGTGCTCTCTTTGTGCGGGCGGAACGGTCGGCTCTCACACGCGTCGGGTCTCCTACCTCCCCCGCCCCTCCACCCCTGCCCGCGGCCACCTTGCTATGCTGCATAGGGACAACAGGCCTTGACGTCTTTGCTGTTAGAATCTGTAATCACCTGGAGTTTGGAGTGGAAAATGGGAGCCTCCAATCATAAGCTCATAAAAGGCAATTTCAGTGTCAGAGCGGTAGACTGAATAAATATAGAAAGGATTTATTATGAAGTTCTGTAGGGACGTTGGCACCGACAGCACACTGCTGGGCAACATTGTAGCGCCCAAATCCAGGAACTAGTGCAAACATTGAACCGCTGTGTTCTCAGTGACAATAACGAGAGCAGCTTGATGATTGGCTGGCATGGCCACAAAAGACACATGCTGGCATGTTTCGGAACATAAATGATAGATCTGCTGCTGTGAGTTTATAATTATTTAATCAAACCCAGACTGTAGGACCTGGAAGGACATCATGTGTCCTCCCAAGTGTGGAAAAAGGACAGAACTCAAACGTTTGACAGACTCCAGGGGGACCACAAGGGGCAAGGGGTTGTGTGGGCGTGTGCTTTCCCAGGCCAGCCAGGGCCCATTCCGAGGCCTGGTGAGGGGTCCCTTCCCCTGGGCTGCATCGTCCCCCAGTCGGCCGGGAGGAAGTGAGTTACTGGCCATCCTCTTGATGTGCTGATGGAAGTGAAATCAATTATATTTCCTTTCATGGAACGAAATGTATGTCCTGCTCTGAACAGGAAGCCACTCTTTTGATCCAACTCTTTCTCCATAACACACACACACACACACACACGCTCTCTCTCTCTCTCTCTCTCTCTCTCTCCCTCTCTCTCTCTCTTACAGAAGACTTGTATCAGCTGCTTGCTGTATGTCTACGTAGTTTTTAAATCCTGGAAGAATAAAAAGCTCCACCCCTTTCAACCCCATGCCCCTTGTTTGGAAAACGAGATGCCGGGCATGCTGTGGTCATGAAACACCTCATGACACTGGATGTTTGGAGACCAGGGTCTGGGATGCAAATGGACTCTGCTCTTCAAATCAGTTTTTACTCTGTCACAGCTTGATGAGAAGGGAAAGGGGGTGGGGTGAGGTGAGGCTCTCACCAGCAAGGATAATGCATTTTGGTGGAAAGAGAACAGATTAGTAAATTACATTAGCATTACATGTCATCCCTAGCCCCTAAGAAATTAGGGAGTTTAAATAAGGTGCTCTCTGGAATGTAGCCGTTCCATGTAAATTTAAGTTTCTATTTTAAAGCCCCACAAAATGGACTGATGATATCCTGAAGTGAGTTTTGTTTTGTTTTGTTTTGTTTTACTAAGGATATTTAGTTAAAGCAAACCAGCATTAGGGAGAATGAATTCAATATGATCTTGACGTAACTTATCAAAGTATTAAGTCCTAAAGCTTTCCCCAATAGAAACTTTCCATTCTGGATATCAGATTCTTCATTCTGCCTCCCCCACTCCCTCCCCTGTTCCTCCACCCCCAAGTTCTTTTATTCAAACTTTCTGTATAGAAATGCTTTAGAGGGTGGTTGTTACCAGCAGAGCAAATAGTAATTGGTCCCTAGTTTCCGTGTTGGAATCCTATGTACGATGTTCAAATCAGTGATACCAGATAACTTCTACAATTACCCAAATAGATATTGTTTTCTCTAAATATGGTGTTTTTTCTTCATTAAGTGGCTGTAAAAATTATACAAGTGGCACACTAGTATATTTTCACTGTAAATAAAATGGAAAAAGAAGTGAGAGCCCCCTTGTACTGCCTGCAACCCCAGATCCTACTCCCTAACCCCAGAGGTAACCACTGGTAATAGATTGGGTGTGTAAATTTCTTTCCCCCATATGCTCTTTGTAAGGAACAAATTTCAGAAACAAAGTATGGAAAATATTTAACCTTCCGCCATGATTATTAGGTTTTGATGTTTAAGAGGGAAAAATGCCCAAACACATAAAAGTGGAAAATCCCCAAACAATTTGGTAAGATATGCATTGTAGTTTTCTGCGTTCTGAAAAGTCCTCCAAAGGTTTGACAGACATACTTTCAAACACATGTAAAGACATCTCTACTTTTAGAAAATAAACTAAAAATGAGGTCAACTGCTTTAAAAAAAATACAGAATCTTTTATCAGTTTCCAAAGTGGCGGCGGGAAGATTTAGGAGGAAAAAAATTAAACCATATTTCACCCATGCACGTCTTATATTCAACCAGTTTTGACTTTTTCTTTCTGCAGTGTACTGGCATCATTCTTAAAAATTTTTGTGAGTTTGGACTTTTTAAACACAGTCTCTTCCCGTGATATAAGTGTACATTTAAACAATTGCTTGTTTCTATTTGGGATTTTAACAGATAATAATCTTCTTTTTATTTCTTTTTTATATACCTTCAGTAATGCTAGAATAGTTTATATAGAACCTATAATTAAACAAAGATGTGAACTTATCTTCAAGGTTGCAATCAACACTCTAATTTGTTTTATAAATGAATTAAGAGGAATTCAAGCTAACAGAGGGGTTGGAATGATGGTGATGGGCAGTCTGCTTCTATATAAAATGATGAAGCAAGGATGATAATGAAACTATCCAGAGAATCTTGCATCTTCCTTTTCTTGCCCTCTGAAGACACATGGGAATTTCCATGCTCATGTTGCAAGCATGTTCCCTGACTAATAACTTATTGTTTACAGTGGCTTGCCTGTGCTGAACTTCTTTAAGGGCATTAATTATGATGGGTGCCATTTTCTATTGCCTGTCTGAATAAGCTCAGGAACAGGACGACATTTTAAGTACACCTTTAGGCTATACTTTGTCTTCACATGATGCTAAATTCAGAGAACAAAAGACAAAACCAAACTGAAAAACCACCAAGCCATTTGCCTGGCACCACGTAGTCAATGGATCCAGCCAAAGGGTTGAATGCTCACATTTTATTTACTTTTTCACTGAGATCCTTGTGTGGAGAGGGAAAGAGAACAGTAAGAACTCTGCAGCAAGAAGACATGTGATAATTCTACTTGAGAGGAGGCTGTGTATAAAACGAGATATCTAGTCCCTGACTTTGACACATAACCTGGTGCAGAAGACTGGACAAACCAATTAAGATTAAAGGGTAATTCTGATCACCCACAATAAAATCAGATTCATACTGTAAAGTTCCAAAGGAACTTCACATAAAGAAGTATTTCTTTGTTGTTATTGTTGTTTTCTTTTCTGTGTTGTGCTCTTTGTCTTTCTCTTGCAGGGAGTGGGGATGAATGATAGTTCAGTGATCTGCAGCTTTGCCAATGTTTTTCTCTAGACTTAAAGTTTTCCCCAAATAGCTTCATTCAAATCATTCACCCAACAAATGTTTCTCACACAATACAATGCTCCAGCAGGGTACTGGTGTTGGAGTAACAACAGTCAACAGGGCACATGCTCCTTTAAAGGAGAGCAGAGTTTGGAAATCAGGAGGAGGTATACAGATGGAGAGAGCTCGCTCATCAGGTCTGGGAGGCAGAAGGTCACTGGGGAGGTGACGTGGAGATGGTAAGAAGTGCAGTGACTTTTCAAGATGGCGGAGTTAGCAAGGGGAAAAGATGGGGTGGAGCCAAGCACAATGTGTGTAGAAGAAGTCTGATATTCACCTCAATGGGAACTAATGCTGCAGAGGTATTAGAATTCATACCTCTTTGTTCTTTCCCGGAAATCCTGAATGTGAATGTCACTTGCACATGCATTCATAGAGTGGATGTAGGTTTCCCATGGACAGGAAATTATCTGGGGGCAAATCACTGCCATAACTCCAGCACACACTCTGAGTGGATCAATAAGTGTAAATGTTAGTGTTTATAGAGTACAGTCAGAATATGATTCATTGTTGTTAGGTTTGCCAAAATAAAGGGAAATGATTTCTGGAATCTTCTATTCCCGGTACCACATGAAGTGATTAAAAATCTCTATTTGGGGGAATAACTCCTTTTTGGTCTTGATCATGTCATGTTACCTGAAAAACTTGGCTTTAGGGGGACTTTACAGAGGCCCCCAGCCAGTGAGTCTGTCTAGTCCTCCTGACTTGTGAGGTGTCAGGGGCTTTTCCCTAGCATTGGGTTTTCCCACACATGGAGATAGGATTTTCAAAAAAGATAAAGAATATTTTGGAAAATGCGGCTCCCTTCTTTATTAGAAACCTGGTAGTTCCATATCCAAGGAGAAAACTACTCATTCATCTCCAGGGTTTTAAGAGTAAAGGTGGCACTTATGGGCTCAAGTTAATCTCACAGAGTTGAAAATGAGCCCGGGTCATCTCTTTTTAGCCTCATTAATGCAGAAAATTGGCTGAATTAGATTTTGAGCTGGATTTTCTTTAAGTTAAAGGAGAGCCGGGTGGATCCCAGAGAAGAATGTCAACCTTCTGTTCGAAATCCAACTGACCTAGTTCCTGAGGGCTTCTAGAAGAACAGCAAAAACTTTAACTAGGACAACATCCCCAGAGGCTTCCAGAGAAGTTCTGTGCAGTGCCAGCCAGAAGGAAGATGGGGAAGGAAACTAGGAAGTGAGGGCTGAGGACTGTGGAGGATGACAAATGGATGTCAGCTCTGACTGATGGGTGGCTGCTGCTAGAGCACTGGGTAGGAAGGACTGGAAAGTCACATCTGGGCTCAGAGGAAAAGGGTACCATGACTGATCGTCAGTGTCTGCCTTGGGTACACAGAAGGATGTGGGTCCACATGTAATTACTTGCCCTCACTGAAAGATGCTAATGTCCCTCAAGCTCAAACTTTCTATGAGTCTGTGTAGGCAAAAACTTTATTTGGAAACAACTTGTAATTTTTCCAAGATGTAAAGATACAAAAGGCTACAGACTATAGATAATTAAGTGGTATAAGAAGCTATAAATAAATTAAGTGGCATGGTATTTAGCAAATGCCCTGTATGAGTAGCATAGCTATCCATGCTAAGATAGTCATATGTTTACGGAGCGACGGTTTGGAATGAGCGGAAATACTCGTATATTGGTGATCGTCATTATAAATAATATAGCAACAACAACTAGCATTTATTGAGCATAGGTATCAAACACTCTTCTGTGTTTTATAGATACAAGGTATCATTTATTCCTCAGAAAAGCCCTGAGGCGGGTACTATTACAGTTCTATTTTTGAAATGAAGAAATAGGCTTAGAGGTAAAGTAAATTGACCAAGGTCACAGAGCTAGAAAGTGTTGGCAAAATTGTGATTCAGAGCGAGGCAGGGTACTAAGCAGGCTTTCCACATTCATCGCTCTCACCCTGCCCTCATGTCTCATGCAGAGTCAAAGGTCAACATTTTGATAATAAATAATTATACGGGCTGGCCACAAAGCCTTTCTCCTGCCAGTTCAAAGTTATCCAGAGGCACCCTCTACACAATAGAGAAATTTTCCTTTCACAAGCTCAGAGATTGTGCCTGGTGATGGTTGAACACCTAGAAACAGCCATCAGGGACTACATTAATGATTTCAATATTCAACATGGCTGATGTCCAAAAGAACATGGGAAATAATTGAAATCTGTTCTGGTAGAGAATGGACAGGCATATACAGATAATTTCTATGGAGCAGGTATAGGGCTTTGTGTCCTCACAGATTTACTGTGAGCATTTTATATTCCAGATTCACTGAGAAATGATCCAGACAGGTTCTTTCCTTAACACTGCAGAGTCTACTGGGGAGGCCAGACAGGCACAAAAATAAACAGAACAGAAGAGCAATGTAAGTGTCCCAAATTGACTAATTCTAAATAGGTGGCATGGAGAAAATGTTCTGGGGAGCATGGAATTTGAACTTGGCTTTAAAGTTTGAACAGTGGTCCAAAAGGCACAAAGGACAGTATTTTCAACAGCAGGAACCAAGATGAGCAAAGGTCCAAAGTTGAGGAACATGTCATTGTACATTTGGAGATCTCTTGATTTGCTGAAACAGAAGAAGAAAATGCATGAGTCTTGGAAGGAAGGAAGGAGGGAGGAAGTAGAGGAGGGATCTAGAAACATAGCCAGGGCCTTAAAAACCATAAAGATTTGGATTTTGTTCCATAGGCAATGGGCAATCATGGAAAGCTTTGGAGTAGAGGAGTGTCTTATTCACACTGTATTACTGAATGATTATTGTGCAGCAGGGCAGAAGCTGGATTGGAAGGAAAAACACTAGAGGTGAAGACACCCAATTGAAAGGCAGCTTCAAAAGCCTGGGCAAGAGTTAATGAGGTCAGGGTCAGGGGCCTGGAAGGAGGACATGTGCAGGAGGCTCTGGGAGATGAAGCTGATGGGAGGCAACCATGTTTCAGTGCCAGCCATCTCTCCTGTGCAAAGCCAGCAGGGCCTCTCTCTGAGTCTCAGACTCACACCGTATTTGGTGGGGGGGTGGGGGTGGGCAAGAGGACAGGTCCTTGCTCTGGGGAAAGGGGTCAGCAAGTTTCTGCTCTGAGAAAACCATGCAACTTCCAGCGTTTTCTAGGGCCTTGACATTGACATGACCCCAACTGACATTTTCCTTCTCAGTCATGCTTGTACTTTTCCACTTAAATGAGACTCAAGCCCAGTTTCATGGGGATTCCAGGGAGCCTGGAAGGGTGAGGTCATCTCCCATCTTGGGATACAGCAGGCACATTATAGCTCTGTTTTCAATCCTAGAATCTGGGGGTAGAGAAGGTCCTTAACCAGCCCATCTGATTCCCCTTGGGCAAGAGAGAAAGGTATGCAAACAGACCATCAACGGGGTACCAGGGAGACCACAATGGTGATGCAGACACAGATGTTTGACCATGGGGACCAAGACTTTATCCTCTGTTTGTCCACTGGCTGCCCTAAAACCATAGCTAGAACAAAGAATCCCACATTTATTAGGGTGTATTTTGGGAGGGAAGCAAATTGGCGCTGCATTGTCTCAGACCAATAAAATATTAAATTGCTATAGAAATAATACCATGTCACGAAAGGAATTTCCCTGAGTTAATATTTCCGCATTAAATTAGGCTAGAGCTATATCAGGCTAATACGGTACTGTGCTAATCTGGAGAGTGAATGAACTCAGATATGCATATTAGTATT
This sequence comes from Neomonachus schauinslandi, assembly GCF_002201575.2. Classification (NCBI taxonomy): domain Eukaryota; kingdom Metazoa; phylum Chordata; class Mammalia; order Carnivora; family Phocidae; genus Neomonachus; species Neomonachus schauinslandi. The sequence continues at coordinate 191,784,959 of NC_058403.1, read as the reverse complement.
TAGTTGGATTAAAACCGCCCATAGCCAAATGCGCCACCAACCATGAGCCCGACATTCCTAACATCGCTTTAATTTATTGCAAATATCTCCTCTTGGTCACCATCCTTCTCACCAATTTTTATTGCCATAGTCCCTTGGTGGCAAGTCTTCGTGTTGTTGCCTGAAATTAAGGATATTTTACCTATATTCAAATTCAAAATAAAACTCGTTTTGCAGCATGCTCAGATTACTTGATGCTGCAGAAGGGAGTATCTTTATTCCTTTGCGACAGCTGGAGCAGACCACCAGTACATGTGGTTGATCCCTTTCTTGCCCCTTCCAGATGTCCTGCCTTCCAGAATGTTCCTGTGCCTGCAGGACACCAGCCTGATTCAGGAGCTCAGTCTGGGGAAGGGGTCACGAGGGCTCTTTTCCCGGATCCACAACCCACCGCCCCTTTTCACAATAAGCAGGCTGAGGATTGGGAGGGGAATAGAATGACTGAGGCTCTTCCTTTCTTGCTCACAGATGTGAATATCTATCCAGGCTTTCCTTTCTAAGCCCTCCACAATCCATCCTGGGGTGGGGGTGTTTGTAGTACAAGGACATTATTCTGAAATCTGTCAGTCTTCATGGTAAGTGGATTCTTGCATGTTCCCGCCTGTGCTTATTTTTAAGTAAATTTATCTGTGGTCGTAAGAGCATTCCGAGGCAGGGAGATTACTCGAGGAGCCATGGCACTCATTCAGATGAATGGGAAGGGGGTCAGTTTGGTTCTGGCTCTTTCTGGGATCAGGGAGTTCCCTGGGGGCATGAGCCAGTTGTCCAGGTGGATGAATGAACTGAGGTTGGTTAGCATGGTCTATGGTGGCTGTGACCATATACAGGACTCAGCTAGGACAGCCCTATCCAAAGTACCTCCTGTGGACCACTAGCGTGAGCATCCACTAGATCAGGGTTACAAACGGATTTTTTCCAGCCCCATCTCAGACCCACTGAATTAGTCCCTGGATGTTGGGCACAGGAATCTGTGTTTTAATGCTTGTTCCAAGTGGGTTTTATGGGTGCTGAAGTGTGAGAAGCATCAGTCGAGGATGGGGGATGTGCTGTACCCTCAAACCAGAGTCAAAACCCAAGCTTGCCTGTTGACCCAGTATTGTCATTCTCATGGCAACCTCTTTCACTTTAAATCCTTGTGTTCTGGAAATGTAAACATAAATGGAGCCCAAATTCACCTCCTTTCTCAGCTCCTGATAGTCTCTCACAAGCTGTTGGAATATTTTGAAATTATTAATTTTAAATATAGGGCTAAAAAGGTGATATGGGACTTAACATAGGTATGCTTGATGTTCAAAGACTCATGACACCCACGAATGTGCTGGAAATGACTAATAGTCAACTAGTAATCTTTTACATTTTGATAAGCTGTTTGAAAACTTTCCCAACACCCTTTATAAGAAATCATCTCATTTTCGCTGCTTAAAAACTTAGTGGAGTTAAGTTTAAATCTGACATTATTTCCATTCCAACAAATAGGAGTCTGAGGCTCAGAAGAATATGTTCTGAGAATCATACCTTTAGTATGAAAGTCTAGCTGTGCTTTCACGTTTCAAAATATTTCCGGTAGAGGACATTGCAAAGGCCCATAGTCAGAAGGAAGGTCAATCTGCTGATTCAGACCAATGTGTCCTCTGGCATTCTATCTATGGGAATTTTCAACAGCAGATGAAGGGGGAGGCCCAGATTTTACCCAGGCAGCAGCGACAGAAGGGGTGTCTTCCTCATCTGCTGGAACTCTGCCGCCCCAGGCACCAGGACCATCATACAGCTGGCAGATCACCCAATACCCAACGGAGGGCCGACGGTGGTTTGATTTTAATGACTCCTAAGCTGAAGATGTCCTAGTTAAACTGAGGCTGGGCAACCACTTAGCAGTTGGTTAATACTTAGACTATTTAGTCATTCGAAACAATGCAATTAAGGATGAATCATGGCTCGGTAACCTAAACAAAATCAAATTAACAAATGGGCGGCACTCCCTTTGGTCTGGGAGGCTAATTCATAACCTCCCACCTCAAAGTTTCCTGAACCTTGTTGTGCAGATCTCAAGGCCTCCAGACTCTGAATTCCTTCTCATTTTAGCACAACTTAATTGTTCCCCATGTGTATACAGCTGACAATTAAAAGGAAAGAGCATTTTGAAGGGGCGTTTGCCACCTCGGATCTCTGGGCACTGACATCACAGGGAAGTCTGCATGAGTGTAGACTTCAGGATCAAACATGCTACACCCTGAGTTCCCAGCTCTACCTCTTAAAGCCAAATGACTATGGGCAACTTATTTAATCCATTTTCCTATCTCAAATATGGAAATAAGAATAGTGCCATATATATATATATATATATACATATATATACATATATATATACACACATGTATACACACATATATACATGTATGTGTGTGTATGGTGTGTGTATATATATGTATATATGTGTATATATATAACCACACATACACGTATATATACTCATACTTTATCCAATAAGAATAAGTACTAATTTATTTAGCTTTTGAAACAAGTCTCTACTAGAATAACTCATTACCATACAGTTTTCTATATTATATCTTAAACTCCAATTTTCCTCTGGATAGAGACCTATAATGATTAATATCTTTGAAATTCTGAAGATTTGAGTAGGATTGGAGACACCTAGGGTGTGAGAGAACCCTACCCAGTTTTAGAAGTAGATCCATGGAAGGCCGGCCACTTGCCCAAGCTTGTGCCATTTGAAACGAAGGTGTGAATGGGATCTGTCACTGTCCGGGGGTCAACTTCTCTTCTAGACAGAGCAAAGCCAGCTCTCCTTGTCTGAAAAGTGAGATGTGTTCTCTGGAACAGTACTGCTCATAGAAATATAACGTGAGTCACATGAGTGATTTTAAATTTTCTAGTAGTCACATTTGAAAAGTAAGAAGAAACAGATGAAATTAATCTTAATAATATATTCCACTCAATCTAATATATCCAAAATATTATCATCTCAACATGAAATCAACATAAAAATTTACTCATGACATATTATCCATTCTTTCTTTTGTACTATGTCTTCAAAAGCCAAGGTGTGCCTTATTCTTATAGCACATCTCAATTCAGACGCTAAACGTTAATCAGCCATATTTGATCTGAATTTAGATTTCATAATATTTATGGGTGAAAGAAATAGATTCCCATACCCAAGTTATTCCAAACATATTTAAAAGTTTTCCAGTACCTGGGTTAAGCATGCAAATTCACAGTTCTTTTGTTGCACTAGCCATACAGACATTTCAAGGGCTCCATAGCCCCTTGTGCCTAGCCTGTTGGACAGGGAAGGTCTAGGCTCTTCTAAATTTCTAAAATTCGAAATCTTGAGAAACCTCGTTGTCATCTCCCACATAAAGATATTATAAAAATGATGATGGGGGCTCCTGGGTGGCTCAGTTGGTTAAGTGTCTGCGTTCAGCTCAGGTCATGATCCCGGGGTCCTGGGATCGAGCCCTGCCCCAGGGTCCTTGCTCTGCAGGTAGTCTGCTTCTCCCTCTCCCTCTGCCCCTCCCCCCATTTGTGTGCTCTCTCTTTCTCTCTCTCTCTCAAACAAATAAATAAAATTTTACAAAAAATGATGATCGAAGGGGTAGGTGTCTTGTCTGGAGAGATGACAGGTGCACTGATGAGAGAACGGGCAGAGGTTCGAATGCTCTTGCTTGGGTGAACCTGGGCAATGGCTTCACTTGCCTGACCTCCAATTTGCTTGCCCATGAAATGGGGATTATAATAACAGTTACTTCATGAAGTTATTGGAATGGTGCCACATGATGGTGAATGTAACGCAGTGACTCCAGGAGAGCAATAGCAGGTGCAAACTAAAATGAAGTCTAAATGCTTCTGAATAGGTAGCCCCAAATTTCAGCTTAATTCCATTTGACACACATCCACCTTTCACAAAGAGCTCATCTTTGTTAGCAGCGACACTGTAATTGCCTGATATCCCTCTCGTCATGTCTTTGAGACAGTTGGAGAAATGCTGTCCACATGCTGCAGTTAGAAGTGGTCGCTGCCAGGTGATAGAATGAGGCAGTATGCTCTTTTTTGATGACATCCTTTTGCACATGCTGTTCCCTTTTCCTGGAATGCCCTTTTTGGTTTTCTCTTTTCTGTCTGGAAAATTCTTACTCATTTTCAGAACCTAGTTTAAGTGTCTCCTAGGGACCCTTGCACACAAAATTATTCAATGCTTGCAATCATTCTCCATTGTTCTCTATTGAAAGTAAAGACAGCGAAGAGGTTGGGTGGCATCAACAATATCTCCTCAGGGAAGTTCACAGGTGGGCTGCCACTGAATCAAAGTTGTTTCAAGAAAAATGCAATTTCTGAGGAAGGGGGAACAGTAGCTTAATAATAATAATGATAATAATGTTTGACACTTGACATTGAGTATTTTGTGTACTCATAAGAACAAACCTGTGAGAGAGATACTATGGTTCCCCTTCAGAAATGAGGAAACCTGGCTGAGTCAACCTGATTTTAGAGCCTGCTCTTAGCCACCATGCAACACAGACTTGCCATTTTGGAGAATATGGCAGATGTTCCTAGTGCCTCTCCTAAATCCACTCTTCTTTTCCCTTCAGTAAGATAACCCCAGATTTGTCTGAGGTATCAGTGTACCCACTTAAAAACAATCATTTTTTCAGGTTCCCTGGCAGCTAAGGGTAGACCCATGCAAATGGTTCCTGGGACAGGAGCTTTATCTAGCCTGAAATTTGCACTTGCTACCTGGAGGCACAGCAGCCATCTTGTGACCATGAAGTCAAGAGCCACAGTCTAAGGATCACACAACAGGAAGCTAGAAGGAGCCAAGATCTTTGAAACCTTGACCAGCTACACATCCCTCCCTACCCCTCACCCCCACCCCCACCTCCCGCCGCCTTAGAGACTGCTGTATCCAAACTTCCCCTTAGGTTCCAATATAAAATCTATTTGATTTAGCCGTGGTAGTCAGATTTTAGCTACAAGCAGCCAAGTGCAATCCTAGTTAACGGGGAAAATTTACAGCCAGCTGAGAAACTCAGCAAGCTACATTTGTTTGATTAAAACCATTTTTTTTTTATTAAGTAAACTCTACCCCTAACACAGAGCTTGAACTCATGAACCCAAGATCAAGAGTCACATGCTTTACTGACTAAGCCAGCCAGGTGTCCCTTAGCAAACTACACTTGATTCCTTCCTCTTCACAAACTGCTACTTGGACCCCTTCTAATTTGGCATTTGCCACAGGACCTTATTTTTATCATTTCCACTAACTGGGCAAGTTTCCCGTCCTCCTTCCACAAACTGGTTGTGTCACTTCCATGATGTTTCCCAAGAAGGCATATTCTCTTGGCTGACTGGGATCATTCTTCCTGGACACTCTGCAGGTTTTTCCACAAATAACACATAGATTGATCTGGCAAGACTGAAAATTGCATGGTCACGGTGACAAGGATCCCTGTCTTTCCTTCAGACCCAAAGTCAAGAGACCTGGAAGCCAGGAGTCAAACTTTCAGAGCAATCAGAGAGGCAACTAAAAGTGAAGTCCTATGACAGGAGTTGGCAAACTACAACCTGCAGGCCAAATTCAGCCTGCAAGCTGCTTTTTCAAATAAAGTTTTATTGAAACACAGACATGCCCATTTGTTTGTATATTGTCTTTAGATATCTTTGTGCTACAGGTGGCAGAATTGAGTAGTTTCAACAGAGACTGTATGGTCTATAAATCTAAAACATTTAGTATCTAGACCTCCACAGAAAAAGTTTGCTGACTCCTCTCAGACAGCAATCAGCTATGGAAGAAAGACATAACAGAGACTGAATGGTAGTAAGAAGAAGAAGCAGCAGCAAGAGTTCTAGCCGCTTTTATCCCGCCAAGCACAGTGCCCATTAGAATGGTCCATTTCAAACTGTCCATTTTGTGTGTGAGGATCCTGAGGCTCCTAGGAGGTTCAATAACTTCTTTGAGGTTATAATGTGTGGCTGATGAAGCAAGAGTTTTAACCTAATTCTGTCTGGATCTAAAGACTACAATTTTGATCATTAATCATCACATGTATTTCATATTTCATAACCATGACATCATATTTCTCCTCTCTGTTTAATTCAATCCCTATGGTAAATAGTGAATTCAAAGTAGAGGTATTTAAATTAAAAAAAAAAAATGGCTGTGGGGAAGAAGAAGAAAATCTACTTAGCTCAGAAAGGTCCAGAACATGGAGACGAGAATATATGCCCCAAGACAAGTAGCACAAAAGGAGATAGGGAACCCAAAAATGGGTAGAAAGAATCAAATGCCAGTGAGAATAGAGCCACTTTATTTCTCTGCTCAAACTGGGCTCCCACCCATGTCAGTCCATGTGGGTGGTCTCCCCAAAAAGCTCTCCTTTCATCAGATGATGCGACACACAAAGTACCACCGGGAGCCCTCAGCTAAAACAGGAACTACCATCCAAGGGTGGTGCTGACCTAGTATGAGTCCTCTCAGGCTCTGAGTCACAGGATCTGGTCTCCACTCCTCAGCCTAGCTCTGTGCAAGTTATCAGTGACTCTGATAGGTGTGAGACAGGATTTCCTGCTTGCAAAAAGAGAAGTGGAAGACGGATGTTGAGACAGGGTCTGTGCTGAGGCCTGAGGATTTGCAGCCTACATTCAGCCTGGGCAAGTCATACCATAGGAGAACACATATGGATGTGTTTGAGGACTTAATGTAAGTCTAATGTGAGCCCAAGGTTGGAGGCAGCCACTGGAAAAGCTATTTTGGTTACAGTAAATGAAGTATGATATCCAGGGCAAGGGAGGTGATAGTTCCATTTAACCTACCTCAGGCAAAGTGCACCAGGTCTGAGAAGACAGAGGCGGAAAATGGGAGGGAGGGGGTCTTAGAGACCAACAACCATACACAATGTGACACTTAAACTGAGACCCAATAGGTTAGTGGGAGACAGTCTCTCCACGAGTAATGGAAGAACATTCCAGGAAGAGGGAACAGCAAGGGAAAAGGTCTGGAAGTGGGAAAGAACCATTTAAGGAACTGAGAGGCAAGTGTAGTTGGAGCTTCCTGAATGAGAGGGATTGTTCAATTTTCAGGTAGGGAGGGCATTTAGGTCATTTGGGGGAGTTGTATTTCAATCCAAGCCAGTAAAGAACTGTCAAAGGGTTTTAAGCAGAGTCAAGATAGGATACTTTTCTATTTTCTGTTTCGGCTGCTGTGGGGATTACACGAGGCACAAGATGAGAAGAGGAGAGGCTACTGCAAAGATCCGGCCTACAGGGGATGGATGGGGCCATTGAAGAACAAATGGCAGGAAGATCTGGGAATTGAAACCTGAGGAACAAGGCTAAGTAGGAGATACAGTACTTGTCCTCGTATATCCAACTAGCTCACATGTGAAAGAGTTCCGCCAAAGAAAGAATAAGTTCTTCAGTCTTACCAAAGAAAGAATAAGTAGCAATGGCTGAAAGCTATTGAGAAAGAGGTTTCCACTCAACATAACAGTCATCCAAGCAGGCGGTAGCCTGAATGCTGCTTTCCAAAGCATAGAATAGAGCAGGGCTTCCAAAATGTTGCTCTTGGCCTTTTAGATCCAAGAAATGGTCTGTGAGAAATTAGTTCTGTAGTCAATGAGAGGAGATTTCCCGAATACACCGTACCCTTGGAGAGTCACCTTGTACCCAATCATATTCATTAATAGCACTGAAGACGCCTACTGTTAAGAAACTGATTTGGCAAAATTTAAACTACCATTTCCCAAACTTATCTGGCCTTGGAATTTTATTTTGAACCAGTGGTCCATGGAACGCACTATGAGGAATTGCTATAGAGGATTCACACATAACGTTGAGCATGAATTCTGAATTTTCTTCCAAGTCTATAATTTGACGTTCTGTCTTAGACCTTACTTCATTCTTGCAGTTCCCTCTTATAAGGCAGGTATTTCTGATGGGACAGGAGTTCCCGTGTGGAAGATCACCATGCATGTAAAGAGTGTTAGGAGGTAGATGTGGATTTACATCTTGACTCTCCCACTTACTAGCTGAGTGATCGTGAGTCATCTATTTAACTTCTGTGAATGTCAGTTTCCTCATTTGTAAGATGGCAAAAATATGAGTACCAACCACAAAAACTACAGGAAGAATTAAGCAAGATACCACTTATAAAGGGTAGTAAGCTGTTAATAAGTGGAACCATAGGATCTTTAGGTTACAATGACCCAGTGAACCAGGCCAGTGATTCACAAAGTTCCAGGAGCAACAACATCACCAGGAAAACTTGTTGCTTGCAACACAGATGGTGGAGCCTTACCCAAGAGTATCTGATTCAGTAAGTCTGAGGGGGGAGCCTGAGAATTTGTATTTCTAACAAATTTCCTGATGATGTCAATGCTGCTGGTCCAGGAACCACACTTTGGAAACCACTCGACTAGGTTGGTGTTCAAAATATCCCCCAATGAGGGGGCTTAATTTGCAGGTCGCTAATGAGACAATCCCAGAATTACCTTATTCTTACATAAATTTCTTGTTGGGGCCAAAACTTGGGTCTGAAAGGAGACCCCCTTCCCCACCCTGCAGATGTGTTAGAGTAGGGGTTAGGGAGGCAGGAGACACAGGAAGTAGAAATACATTCCTGGAGCTGAGAGGATCCCACTGGCCCGCACCTCTTGAGGATTCTTTGGTAAAGACGCTCTGATTCAAAGACCATTTCCCATTTATCCTCCAGACCTGATTTGGCTCCTGGAGAAGCAATTAAACTTTGGTTTCATTTTCGACCATTTTTCACCCAGTTGGGAGCCCTCTGGAGGATGGTTCTCCTCACTGGAAGCTCCTAAAAAGGCAAGTCCATTTTTTTGGCTTGTCTCCATTGTTCTCAGGAGTTTACGCATTGATCAAAAAACAAAACACACGTTATTCTCATATTCAAAGTATTTTGCAAGTTCTGACACTTTTCCTGGTACCATGTTGAAGACATAGGCTGAGCAGGAGATGATCTGAGGAGGAACAATATTTACGAACTATGATATTTTACAAACACCTGGCATTTATATAAACAAGGGAACTGGGATTTTTAATAAGGCAACCTCTCCACGTTTGGCATTCAAATAGAAAACATGCTTATTGTGTTTTTCTTGTATGTAAGGAATCTTGCTGAAAGTACCTGGCACCCAGACAGTATTTTTGTAAACAGAGATTTTAGTCTATGGTGAATTCTAAATTAGACGCAACATATGTGCTATTGCAATATTTAATAGTCCCCCCCCCCCAGTTTATTTTCACTTAAGGAGTGATATGAGGGAATTCAACTTTATGAGGTTAAGTCACCTTGAAGAACTTTGCTGTGACGTTGTAATGTTGAGCCTAGAAGTGTGGAAGGATGAGGTGCAGTGTGGACTGCTGAGGGCAGTCTCCTCGCTGCGGCATGCCCTTCTTCAACCCTCTATCCCACCCTCCACCCTCCACAGAAGCCTTGGAGCTTCCAACAAAATGTTAATATTTTCCTTCTAAATGCTGACTTTTGTTTTCTGGGAGGCCTAATATAAAATGGCTTCTACTCCTAACTCTGTTGAGTAGAGGAGGTGGAAAACTATTTTGTTTGAGGTCAAAAGGATCACCAAAGAAAATCACCTTCGGAAAATGTGATTTTTCTACTATTACAAGCAAAGGTGCCTCCTCACTCCCCAGAATCATAGAAAATTCAGGTACACACTTATAGATGAGAGCTGGATCACAGGACTTTAGTTTCTTCTAATCTTTATTTAAAATCAGGATATTGGGGGTGCCTGGGTGGCTCAGTTGGTTAAGCGTCTGCTTTCAGCTCGGGTCATGATCCCAGGGTCCTGGGATTGAGCTCCATGTCAGGTCCCTGCTCGGCAGGGAGCCTGCTTCTCCCTCTCCTCCCTGCTTGGGCTCTCTCTCGCTATCTCTCTCTCAAATAAATAAATAAAATCTTAAAAAAAATCAGGATATCAGTGTCCATTTATCAAGGACTTCTTATATGCCAGGAACTAGGTTCATCATTAACAGACTTTATTTAATCTTTACATTAACCATAAAGGCATTGTGCTATTATCTGCATTCTACTTACCAAGAAAATTTGAGACCAGAGAAGTGAAATGATCGCTCAGGAACACACATAATGTATAAGGGGGAGATCTAGATCTAGATCTCGCCCCAAACCCTGCATTCTTGACCACCAGGAGGTATTGTCATGTAACGCCTGTGAGGTTGGTATCATCAGCACCTCCTTCCACATCTTCACGAGCTTCACGAGGGTCAGCTGTCTTACCAAAAGTCACAGAGCTCCTAAGCAGCACAACCAGAATCAAACCAAGGTCTGCATTAGCCTACAGCATCTTCTTTTGACCATTATGACATATTTCCACCCAAATTAGAGTCAAAATATTTTGTAGAATTTTAAGTTTCTATTTTTCTTCTTTTTATTTCTTGTCACCTTAATAAAATCTTCAATAATTAAAAAAATCTTTTTCTTCAGTATGTACAGCAGACATGGTAGAAAGGTATATCTATCGACCTACGGGGCCTGATCTCAAACCCCACCATCACCAACTACTAACTGAACATAAACACCTGGGCAACTTGTCCTGGGGTCTCTATCTTCATTTCCTTATCTGTGAAGAGGGTGGTGGTTGTGGTAGGGGTTGCCCAGAGAGAATGCTTTCCTAGTGGATCTCTAGAGACCGTGAAATGAGATGTTGTGCCCAGTGTGCACTGGAGGCTCAGAAAATATTCTTTTTTTTTTTTTCAATTTCCACTTGGTTTCTCATTCTTTCCTCACCATCTTCTCATATGCTCCTAAATCATGGCTGCAGTTTTCATATGGTTTTGCCCCCATTCTTTAGGACCTGCTTCTTTTCCAAGCTCTAAAGTTCCCGAGAGATACACAATCCTATAGCCAGGCACACTCACTAAGACTCATCCATGGAAGTCATGGATTTTCTCTGTAGGACCCATGCATGGTGAGTTCATTTCAACATTTTTTAATCCTATGTCACTAACAACAGTAGAATCAATAAAACCCACGTGTGATGGGAAACCACAAATCTATTTACCTGTTTGAATCAGGCAGGCACCTACGCTGTTGGCTCTGTCATTAAACTTCTGGGAAAACACTTTCCACACCTAGAAATATGAACTGGAAATCTCATCATGAAAGATTTTTCTGATAAATCCCAGGCTTCACCACATTGTGTTTCTCAGGAAATCTTGACATTGCTTTGTTTTGGTCTGGACTAGAGTCAAAAGCATCTCTTAAATGAAAAATCATTTTCAGAAGGGCTAAAAATATGGGGCCATTAATTTTGATTGCCACTGGATCCTTTTCATTCTGTTCAGCCTCTTTATCCCTAGCATTTAAAAAAAAAAATCAACGTTTAATTGACTTGAGGCCACGTTGGTTGACTACAGGAAAAAAAAATGTGTATGAAATAAGAGGTTATAGTCATTGAGAGCTTAAAAAGAGTGTAGAAGCTGAAAAAGAAAAAAAATGGCCTGGAAATTATACTTGCTCTTTTTTTTTTTTTTTTTTAAGACAGGACTGAATACATTATCCAGGCTCTTGAGTTTAATTAAAGTCAAAGGAACATCTCAAAGACAAGTGAAAAAAACAGAGCAGGCAAGACATTGAGGTGACTGGGATAAGAAACTGTGTAGAATATCATGGACAGAAAAAAAAAAAACCTAAAAGCAAGAAACAGAAAGGAAAAAAGATGGGAGGGAGAGGAGGAAGAGGGTAGGAAGGGCAAGTGGAGGGTAGGAGTGGGGGAGGGGAAAGGTGGGGGAGGGGAGGACAAGGAAGAGAGGGAAATCTGGTTTTGCCAAACCCAGTCGGATGACGTGAACTCATTTTCCATCAGCCATATTCACAGCTCTCCTTCAGGCAGGGGTACTTGCCTCAATTTCCAGATGGGTCACAGAAGCTGGATGTTACATTTCTCCTCTAAGGACATACGCTGGCAAGTGGCAGAGCCAAGACCAAACCATTGCTGATTCCAAAGCCCTTGTTCTTTCTAATCTCTCATTGCCTTGTTTTACCATGTATGCAGTTCAATTTTGAGTGGTGGGGAAAGGGATTAAAAATAAGTTTATTTATTTGACAGAGAGAGACAAAGCGAGAGAAGGAACACAAGCAGGGGGAGTGGGAGAGGGAAAAGCAGGATTCCTGACAAACAGGGAGCCCGATGCTGGGTTCGATCCCAGGACCAAAAATAAGTGCAAAATGGTAAAATAAAATAAAAATATTAATTTGCTGACCGGCTACAATAAACTTCTTTAAGCTCTGCTGACGGTAAAAATATTGTCCTTCATCATAGCTCAGACATATCCTGTTAATGAAATAGAAAAGGGTTGACTCATACCCAACACTTCTGAGTGGGGAAGAAAGAGGCAAGACTAGAACCCAGAGCTCAGGGTTCTCACAGCAGACTTTTCCCTCTGTACCATCAGCCTCTCTCCTGTGGCTCACGCGGGTTCCCTGGATTCCTGAGGGTACAGCTGGGAGCTTCAGAAGCCTCAACGTACAGCTGAGGTTGTCTTTATTGAAAAGGTTGATATTTTGTTCATCATGGATGTTTCGAATTCATCTTGATTTTTCCTTTAAAAAATATTGCATGAGAATATTATGATTACTGAGCTTATTAAAATGTTATCATATATAATATTAATACATTAGTCTTTATACCAACATAGTAAAAATATATAATTTTTATTATTTTTAATGGAGAAAGGGGACCACGAATATCATAATTTGGCCCCCATTAACTGATTACTTCCTACCACAATCCAACCCACCCTACTTTTCCTTCAGGACGCTGAGGCCCCACGAGAGACCAAAAGTATACCAAACTGTGTGCCTGACAGCAGTTCAGAGCCTCTCAGCCCTCAACTGTAAGACATGAGTGTACTTTAAAAGCTTTACCTCAGTGCATAATGTTTCTGAGAAATTCCATAACACACTTAAGTTCATTTTTTCCTTTCCTTACTGATGCTTACAGTCCCTCTTGCAAAACTCCTCAGCTTCTCTCCAGGACACTCTAACCTCCAAACTTTTATCCCCGATAAATTAACCATTATAATCAAACTATCTAGCCTAAGCATTTTGAGTTGCTGTTTTATTTTTAAAAAGGGGTGGGGGAGGCATCCAACAAACCAGATGTGGCCAGCTCCAGTTTCAGTTCTTAATGTACAATAAGTTGCAGGTTTCTTATAGTTCCTCGGGGGTAAATCACAAACAAGAATTAGCACATCACCAGCCCAACTTCCTCTTCCCAGCATGTCTGTTTCAAGTTAAAGTGAACAACGACTCAAATATCAAAGGCATATTGCCCCTAAATTAGCCAATCAGCTCCAAATACAGCTGGAAACAAGAGCAGGGGATAATGTTTTTCAATCAGTGGACAACCTTTGAAAGTTTAATTATAAATGGTAACCGTTTATTTCAAGCTAAATGAATTTTGCCACTTCTATGTAGGCAATACACACTGCATGTTACCCCAGCCTAATCTCTGTCTCCGTACAGCCTACAACAGGGGGAATAAAAATGATGTAGATCTCCATTCCCTAACATCTTTTATGTTATTGTATCATTTTTTGAAGGGAACGGCAAATACTTGCTATGTAATTGTTTGAAGAAATCAATTTTCTGAGCAGCTCTTTTACAAAGAAATTGGTCTGGGTTGACCCGACAAAGCAGATCAGAATCAGTGTCCTTGGAATTGGCAATCCTGTTACTCATCAATGAGGACTGTTTCCCAGATCAGGAGAAGGAAGGGGTGGTCCATTTAAGATTGGTCTGAAGTGTTCAGGTCTGGGAAGAAACAAGTTTGTTATCTGTCTTGTCAAGGAGATGATGACCTCAATCCCAGGGGTTCACCTCTGAAGATAATTGCAATGAATCATTTCTAGGCAAGCGCCCAGAAGCTTCTGCTTGGGTACAATGCAATCTTCCTCATTCACACACAACCCCTACCCCCACTCCCCCACCAATTTACATGTCACTTGTCCTCAGGTAGGAAGATAGAGTGGACAGGTATGGATTTGTGTGTCCAGAACATCACCACCTTTAGGAAACTCCTAATTCCCTACTCCATACACATGCTTCTCCCTTCATCCCTATAGGACAAAGAATGATGACTGGCCAGCCTGAGTCAAGAGCCACCCCTCAAGTGAACTTCTAAGTGGGATCCAAGGTGTTGCATGCCCATCAATCTACAGGATTTCCACGTTCTTTGGAATCGAGCCCAGAACTGGACATCTGGTAGAGAGCTAGTGAGGAAATGCATCCCAGCCCTTGAAGACAGGTAGATCTACCATTTAAGCAGCTGAGTGACCACATGCCAACTACTTAATACTCTGAACCGTGATAATCCTATAAGTAAAATGGGAACAATATCTGCCCTGCAAGGCTTTTGTAAGGATTATAGTGACTGGAAATATTGTAGCTACTAAAAACTAGTAAATGTCAATACAGTCATATACCAAATTTTTAAGTCTCATCAGTCAGCGATGATAAAATGGAGTCATATTTGTATTTCACTCCCAAATGACCATGATCCTGAATCCAAGTGGTGTGACCTCTGGATGGCAGATTTGCCCTTCTAAGTTTCCCCAGTTACTGTCTCCCATACATAAACAAAATGGTCTGAGCAGGTCTCCAGAAAGGATCCTCTGTCAGGTAGTGTCCACCATGTTTTCTTCTACTTTATTGTCAGTGTCATGGACGCCCCTTGTTCTTAGGCCACCAGGGTCCAGGCCAGAGATGCTATTCCCAATATTCCCTCTGTCCTTGCTCCCAGTGGCACCGGATTCTGGAGGCAGTGAGGAAAAAGGACTCTCCCTAACTACCTGCCCCTCTGATTCATTCCTTCTTTCTTAAGACAATTCAGCAAACTCCAAAGAATCCACAGCATTCAGGAACAATTCCATCTCCATTAAGCCACACCCTCCAGAAAACACAGTCTGCCAACTGTGAACAAATAGCTCCCACCACAGAGATAGAAAACTGCTTGGAAATAATGACCACTTCTCTCCACTCCCACCAGCAACCCCCTTCCCCCCACCCCTGTCTGTGCCCCCCCAACCCCACTTCCCCATGTCTCAATAGTTTCAGAGACCTCAGGGCTCAGACTCACCAAGTCCCACATGGAATCTGAGCCAACTTTTCATTAATCAAAACACACCCCCAGTGTAGACTCTGCCCACAGCCAGTGACCACATGCTTGGAGGACAGGGGACAGATAACATACAGGTTTGCAGAGGTCAAGGGGTTTCCACAAAAAGATGTGATTATGATTTGTTGGAGAGAATATAAATCAGCCTCTTCTCCCCTCCCTTCCTCATATGTGCCATGTGATATATGGGGTTTTCTAACAATAAAGACAAATTATAATGACACAAGGTCAAGGTGCAGCATTTATTATGAGTTATATCTCAGTTTGGATCTATAAGAACATAGAGACATTAGATCAATAAATAATGTGTGTGTATTAAATCATCATCAATAGATATTACATATAAGTATGATAGGTATACAAATATATAAACAAATTACATATATGTGTTAGTATGTTTTATATATATATACATATATGCATACATTCCTTTTTGAAATTAAATATCAGCACTGGGTGTTATATGCAATTAATGAATCATTGAACACTACACCAAAAACTAATGATGTACTATATGTTGGCTAATTGAATTTAAATAAAAAAGGAAATTAAATATCAGACTTTAGACAAATCTAAATAATTAAACCACTATTAATGGAGTGAGGTTAAAGGTAGGTGCTGTGGGAAACCTATTTAAGTTTCATAAACCAAATGTTGGCTATAAATAGTAATATATGAATGTATCAAAGCTCTTGTATTGATCTTTCTAGTCCTTCAAAGCCAACTTTTACTTTGCAGGCACCCAAAATGTCATGCTGTGGTTAAGAAAATCTGCCCACCAGATCTCATAGCCAATTGTTTTCATGCCAGAGGTGCTATGTGATCATGTATGTAAAGGCAGGAAACTCGGGGATGCCATAAATGGCCAGTTGCCTAGGAGCAAGATTTCAATAAAAACCCTGCATGAAATGAGTCTCAACACTTGTAACAAAATGAGTTTGAAACAATCAAGAAGTGGTAGGAGGTCCATGGCTTTATGACCAGGCTAACTTCAGGAGGCAGGCAGGCTGGGGACGCAAGGACGATAGAGCTCGTTTTATGCAGCCCAGTTCCTGCAGTCACAGATGGCTTCTCTGTATAAATGTTCTTGAAGGTTCTCCACTCTCATGGTGAGTGTCAGACAACACTATTTCACCAAACCACAGTTTTTTAATGGATCATTACTGGTTGTGCATTTTGTCTTAATTTTACTAGTCTTTCATTTCCTTGGTTGGTCAAACTAGTTTTTCTTCTCTACTTCTTGTGTTTCATCGCTATTAAGGATGGTATGACAGCATCACTATTTCCAAGCAGTGAAATTGGATTGTGTCTGTTTCTTTAATTCCTTTAATTTAAATTTCTTTAATTCCTGAGTCATTATGGAGAGGTGGTCTCATCCAGAATGCCCGCCAGTGCTAAATGACAAAGGGAATAAGGCTCTGAGGACCAGGTCAGGCAGTCCTCAGGGTGAGGGGCGGGGGGAGATAGAGCAAGTCCAGGCAAACCGGATGTCTGTACTAACCAATTCGGCTCAGGTAAACGATCTAGTAAAACTAATTTGGTGAAACAAAGCAAAGCAAAATTTAGTTATATTTTATTTGAGGAGAAATGGCTCTTGTTGCATTTGTTGCTGTTCTTAACTTTTTGTTTTGAAATAATTATAGAACCACATGTAGTTGCAAGAAACAATACAAAGAGATCCCCGTGCCTTTTATCCAGTTTCCCCAGTGGCAGTATGTTGCAGAACTATGGCGCAGTATCACGACCAGGGGATTGACAATGATACAGTCATGATGTCGGACAGCCAAAGTCCTGCGAAGATCACTCATGTTGCCTTGATCAAACCACATCGCTTTCTCTCTGCCCCCACCTTCCTCAACTTCTAGCAACCACTGATCTCTTCTCCATTTCTATAATTTTGTCTTTTTAAGAATGTCCTGTAAATGGGATAGCACAGTCCGCAACCTTTTGAGAGTGATGTTTTTCACTCAGCATCATTTCCTGGAGGTGCATTCAAGTGGTAGCAGGCATCAGTAATTCCTTCCTTTTGATTGCTCAGCAGTATTCCATGGTATGGATATACCACAGTTTGTTTCATCCATTGGGACATGTAGGTTATTTCAAGTTCCAGGCTACCATGAATAGAGCTGCTAGGGACCTTTGTGTACAAGTTTTTGTGTCAATGTAAATGTTGATTTTGCTAGGATAAAAGTCCAGAAGTGCAATGCTGGGTCAATGGCAGGTGATTGTTTAGTTTAGTTTTTTTGTTTTTTGTTTTTGTTTTTGTTTTAAGAAACTGCCAAATTGTTTACCAGGATGGCTGCACCATTTTACATCCCCACTAGCAATATATGGGTGATCCAATTTATCTACATCCTCAGCAATATTTGGAGGTGTTACAATTTGTTATTTTACTGATAGGTGTGTAGTAATATTTCATTGATGGTTAACAATGTTGAATATCTTTTTTTTTATTATAATGTTATGTTAATCACCATAGATTACATCATTAGTTTTTGATGTAGTGTTCCATGACTCATTGTTTGTGCATAACACCCAGTGCTCCATGCAGTACGTGCCCTCTTTAATACCCATCCTGTGTTTGTGTGCCATGTGTGTATCCTTTTCCAAAGAGATGTCTTTGCATACCTTTTACCCATTTTATAATTTTTTGTTTTCTGTTTGTTCTGCTTTTCATTATTTTTCCTTCATATAACTTCCTATAGGTTACTTGAGCTTTTTAATTATTTTTTTAGGATGCTATTTTGGTTTATCTATAGCATTTTGAGTGTATTTTAAATATGGCCTTTTAGTGGTCTCTTAAGGTTTTTATATTATATATACATATCTTATCACAATCTGTTGGTGTTAATATTTTACCAGTCTAGTGACATGTAGAAACCATACTTCCCTTACTTTCCCTGTTTACAATAAAATTTGTCTTAATATGATCTCAGTGATATGTGGAATTTGAGAAACAAGGCAAAGGATAATAGAGGGAGGGAGGGAAAAATGAAACAAGATGAAACCAGAGAGGGAGACAAACCATAAGAGACTCTTAATCTCAGGAAACAAACTGAGGGTTGCTAGAAGGGAGGTGGATGGGAGGGAAGGGGTGGCTGGGTGATGGACACTGGGGAGGGTATATGCTATGGTGAGTGCTGTGAATTGTGTAAGACAGATGAATCACAGACCTATACCCCTAAAATAATACATCATATGTTAATATAAATAAATAAATAAATGAATAAATAAATAAATAAATAAATATAATTGTCTTATTATAACATAGTTGTTTTAAATATTTCCTGTACATATATTTAGACCCACTTTAGTGTTAGAATTTTTGCTTCTACCACCAAGCATAATTCATAAATTTACAAGGAGAAGAAATCTGAGTTGTATTTACCCATATTTTCACTCTTTCTGTTGTTCTTTCTTGCTTTTCCAATATTTCTCCTTTTATCATTTTCCTTCTGTTTAGAGAACTTCCTTTAATCATTCTTTTAAGGTAGACCTTCTAGTGACAAACTCTCTTACTTTTCACTCACGTGAGTATTTTATGATTTCCCTTTCATTCCTTGAAGAGCATTTTTGCTCGGTATAGGACTTTCGGTTGACAATTCTTTTCTTTCAGCATTTGAAAGATGTTTTCTTACACCCCCAATGTTTCTGATCAGAAATTCACTGTCATTTGAATAGTTTTCCCCCATAAGTAAAGTGTTGTTTCTTTATCGTTGCTTTCACAATTTTTTCTTTATCTCAGTTTTCAGAAGTTTGATGTGTCTTGCTGTAAATTCCTTTGAGTTTATTCTGTTTGGGATTCTCTCAGCTTCTTAAATCTATAGGCTCATGTCTTCTGCAAAATTTGGGAGGTTATCAGTCATTATTTCTCCAAGTACTATGTCGGTCCTTCTTCTTCTCTTTCTGGAACTCTGATGTCAGGAATGTTAGATCGTTTGTTACTGTCCCACAAGTTTCTAAGGGCTTGTTTATTTGTTTTAAATCTACTTTTCTCTATTGCCCAGATTGGAAAATTTCTAGTGTTCTGTCCTCAAGTTTGCTGATTCTTTCTTCTGTACTCTTCATTTAACTATTGAAGCCATCCATTGAATTATTTTTTAAATTACAGTTATAATATTTTTTAGTTCTTTTTTATATCTTTTATTTATTTTCTGAGACTTTCTATTTCTTTCCTGAGACTTTTCATTTTATTTCATTTTTTTTAAGATTTTATTTATTTATTTATTAGAGAGTGAGCAAGAGAGAAACAGCATGAGAGGGGAGAGGGTCAGATGGAGAAGCAGGCTCCCCGCTGAGCCGGGAGCCCAATGTGGGACTCAATCCCAGGACCCTGGGATCATGATCTGAGCTGAAGGCAGTCGCTTAACCAACTGAGCCACCCAGGTGCCCTCATTTTATTTCTTAAAATTTATTTCAAGAATGTTTGTAATTACTTTTTGAAAGCATTTGTAACATGGCTGCTTAAAAATCTTTGTCAGAGGGGCGCCTGGGTGGCTCAGTTGGTTAAGCGACTGCCTTCAGCTCAGGTCATGATCCTGGAGTCCCAGGATCAAGTCCCGCATTGGGCTCCCTGCTCAGCAGGGAGTCTGCTTCTCCTTCTGACCCTCATGATCTCTCTCTCTATCTCATTCTCTCTCTCAAATAAATAAGTAAAATCTTTAAAAATAAAATAAAATAAAATAAAATCTTTGTCAGAGAATGTTAACATCTTTGTCATCTCCATATTGGCATCTATTGATGCCAAATGAAAAAGGGCAGTTTTCAGTGCCAAGATACCAATTGTATCCTGGGATCTAAGTGGCTCAGCCGCATCCTGATTCTGGCACTATTCTTTCATTCAAACATTCTTTCCTTCATCCAGTATGTATTAGTATCTACTTTGCACCAGCTGTATGCTAGATTCTTGAGATTCGACTTTGAAATGGCCAGAGAGTGACTGTTCTCCTGGACCTAAACATGTAGCAGTGTGCCTTTCTAAGCTCTTCTGACAACCCATTGTCACATATTAGATATCGCTTTGTCCTTTATTGTTCTCAGTTTGGGATCTTTAATATGAGGGTGAGTTAACTAGAATATTTCTTTGGGTTATGAAATCCATTGAGAATATTATAAAAAACCATGCTCCTCATAAAACTGTGCATACATGCCCAAATATATAGCACATACTCATACACACAGTTTTACATATAATTTTGTAAGATCAGAGAAGATCATCATTAGGAATATCTCTATTATTTTTTGTTTAAGGAAACTTTGTGTTCTATCATTATATGCTGTAAAACATTTACATATTGTTTGATACGGATAAACTATTGTGAGAATACTTACTGGAATCCAGGAGATGTTCTAAATAATTTATATAAATTTTTGGGGTGCCTGGGTAGTGGAGTCAGTTAAGTGTCTGATTCAGTTTCAGCTCAGGTCATGATCTCAGGGTTGTGAGATTGAGCCCCACACTGGGTTCCATGCTCAGTCTGGAGTCTGCTTGGGATTCTCTCTCTCCCTCCCTCTGCCCCTCTCACTTGTGCTTGCTCTCTCTCTCTCTCTCTAAAAATAAATAAATAAATAAATCTTTAAACAATTTATATAATTTTTTTTACTTTATTCTCACAACAAATTTTATTAATCAAATGTAATATGTGATTAAACTGTGAAGAATGATTAAAGAGAAAATTTCTCCTATGGACTTAGATGAGTCTAAAGGGAAATCTTGTGCCCTTTATAAATACAAAATTAATAAAATTCTTCAGTTGCAGCTCCCTACAGGGGTGATATAAAGACAGAACTTGGGAGAGACTAAAGTAGGTGACAGGGGACTAGCCACTTATAAAAGGAAAATATAAAAATACTTATAAGCCTCAAGCATTGTTTTAAAAAGAAATACAAGTATGAGTCTTAAAAAGTTTAGTGCTAACCAGTAGAAAAATAAAAATAGAATTAGTAATTTTAAAAAGCTATCTAATGAAAAGCACAAAAAGATCTTAAAAGTAAAAATAAAAAACATTAAGTGGGGCACCTGGGTGGCTCAGTTGAGCTTCTGACTCTTGGTTTCGGTTCAGGTCATGATCTCATGGGTCGAGGGATCAAGACCCACATCGGGCTCCACACTCAGTAGGGAGTCTGTTTGAGGATTCTCTCCCTCTACCCCTCTCCCCTCTCACATGCATGCACTCTCTCTCAAATAAATAAATCTTTAAAAAGTGTTAAGTAAAAATTATAATGTTAAATAGTAAAAATGCTTAATGTATTCAAGATTACAATAAATATAAATGGAATAAATTAAACACACTGGTCCAAAGACAGAGACTCTTAAATTGAATTAAAATAAAAACAAAAGGACATAAGACCCAGTTATACATGTTTGAAAAAGATAAAGTTCAGATACAAGGGCAGAGAATCGAGGAAAATAAAGGACAGGAAAAAAAAATGTGCAAAATAAATAAAAATCAAAAGGAAACTTAATATATGTAAGATTTTAACAAATCATAGAGAATAAAGAGAGATCCTGCATTCAGATAAAAATATATATAAAAATCCAGAGGCACTCGTAATCGCAAGAACCAAATACATAAAGTACCAAGTGCCAGAACCAAGGGAAAGAGAGAAGTAAAATCCTATTGGAGATTTAAAATCACTGCTGTTACAAACTGAAATACTAAATTCAATACAAATAAACTAGAATACAGAAGATGTTAATAAAATAATAAAGAAGTTATACATATAAATTTATATAAAATTTTTCACCCAGGCATAGAATACACACTTTTTTCTAGAATAAATTGATCAGTCATGAAAAGAAATTATATACTAGAGACAAAAAGAAAGTATTGATATATTCCTAAGGCTCAATATCAGACAATGTTCTCTAACTTTGATTTAATAATTAGCTAAAAATAAAAATCCACATGTCTATAAACTAAGAAAAAACAAATAAAACAAAAAAAATCTACTATCAAGTAGACCTTGAGCAAAATAGAAAACAAAAGGGGAAACCACACAACTTTATGATAATGAAAGAAGTGCATGTCACCATCTGCTGGATGTGGCCAACACAGTTCCTAGAGTGAAATTTACAGATATGAACACATTCTGAACATAAAGAAGATTGAAAAATGAATGAGCTAAGTGGTCATCTAAAGATGGTAGAAAAAGAACGCAAATACAAAGAAATAAGAAAGATGGTAGTATGAAGATAAATAACATACAAGAAAGGTTTTTAGAGGTGAGGTAAGGAATACATAATTCTTATCTTATACATGTTGTCCCAGACAGTTGAAAATGCGGGAAGCAACTCATTTCATGATGCTAGTATAAATTTAACAGCTAAACCAGACAAAAAGAGTTCAAGACAAAAAACTAATACTGTAAGTCAGTTTAATTTCTGAACTTAGTTTTTAAAATATAAAATATACCTATTTATTTCCAAAAGTATATTAAAATGATTTAAGAATGACTCAATGTAAGAAAAACTAGCAATATAATTCACCTTTTTTTTAATAGACAAAAAACTGGAAGGTCACAATAGAAATAAAGGAAGCAGATGATAAAGTTTAACATCCATTTCTGGAAAAATGAAACTCTTAGAAAACTAGAAATATAGAACTTATTTTCATTTCTGAAAAAAAAAAACTCTTAGAAAACTAGGAATAATCTGATAAAGTTTATCTGCCAAAATCCATTGAAAACATCATTCACATAAAGAAATTTTATAAACTTTTCTTTTCTTTTCTTTTCTTTTTAGGTAAGGAACAAGACAAAACTTACTACTAAAATAACTGCTATTCCAAGTATTTGGAAAATCAATAATATAATGAAAATAAATCACAAAAAATATGGGATTGAAAAGGACAAGATAAAATATTTATTACATAAAAATCCACAGGAATTAGGTGAAAACCATTAGAATTTGTAAGGAGTTCAGCAAGCTTGCCACAAACAAGATTAAGTACTAAAAACCAGTAACAGTAACAAGTAGTGTGCACCTACTAAAGCAAATTCCTATTAGAAAAAGTGTGATAAGAAAATAAAATTTACAACGGCAATTAAAACAATGCATCATCTGTTTGCTAATTTAATAAAGACTGTGCAGGATGTTTATGGAAAAATTTTAAGGTTTATTCTAGGACATGAAAGAAGGCTTGCATATTCTGCCCAAGGATGGGGTAATTTAACATTGAAATAATATCAATCAGTATGCCCCAAATTTAGTTGAAAATTAATGCAACTCCAATAAAAATTTCAAACAAGAATTTTATTTTTTAGATATGTATTCTAAAATATATATGGATGAATAATGGTTCATGGATGGCAAAGAACGTTTTGAAAGAGAAAGGTAGGGAGATTCTTCTTGCCAGATTTCAAGACACATTAAAAAGCAATCATAATTAAGACAGTGTGGCAATGGAATAGAAACAGGCCAGGAGACCAAGGAAGCAAATTAGAGCACCCCCATTGACTCCTGGTGCCTCTGGGAACTTGGCATATTATAAAGACAGCATCACATTCACTGGGAAAAAGGACTGGTTATTTGGTAAATAGAACGGGGAAAATAACCTCACTATGGAAAATTTAAATTGCTATCTCACACCAAATAAAAATAAGCCCCATATGGAATAAGAACTAAATGTGAAAGCAAAAAGTATAGACTTAATGAAGACAATGTAGACAATATCTTTATGACCTTGGGATAGGAGAGGATTTCTTAATGAGGCCCCCAAATATAAAGCCTAAAGAGATAAATCAATGGCTCAGTTATAAAAAATGAAATATTTTTCCCTCAAAAGTACACCATAGACCAAGTTCTCAGGCAGAGGCCAAGCTTACCCTTAACCTTGCCAATGTTATGAAACAATGAGAGTTAATTGAGCAATTACTATGTATCCAGGCACTGTTCCAAGTACTTTACATATGTTGAATCATTCACTCTTTCTGAGTACTGTTGTTACCCCTGCTTTACAGATGAGGAACACTGAGGTTAATTAACTTGTATAAAGTCACACAGTTGTTAAAGGGAAAGGTAGGGTTTGAACCCTGATAACCTGGCCAAATCCAGTCTGTCCCCTTAATTGTGGTTACACAGTCTTTCAGGT
This sequence comes from Neomonachus schauinslandi, assembly GCF_002201575.2. NCBI lineage: Eukaryota > Metazoa > Chordata > Mammalia > Carnivora > Phocidae > Neomonachus > Neomonachus schauinslandi. The sequence continues at coordinate 191,760,637 of NC_058403.1, read as the reverse complement.
TTTTCCTTGGTGCCAAGAGAAGCAAATCAGGGAAGAAAAAGGATCAAGGATATCCATTGCTGCAAGGCTGGTGAGGAGAGGCCACTGAATTTGATATTCCAGTGACTTCTGAAAGCACTGTTTCAAGGAAGGGTGAAGGTGGGGGCCGCACTAGGCTTGTGGAGTAGTGACCAGCCAGCAAGACAGTTCAACCTTTTAAACTACAGCTAGTTCTAGAAAGTTTTAGAAGAACTCATCTATCTTCTTAATACCAGTCACTTTAGTGTTTCGTGGTTTGCAGTTTAAGAATATAACATTAAAATTTTTTTTTGGATAATGCTGCTGATTATGAAAAACATGACAGCTATAAAATTCATGATCCTTACTTTCCAGAACAGACTCCCCACAAATTCAGGGTGTCTGGCGAGTTATAGCTAAAGCCTTCTAAACAAATTGGTTTTCAAACCAGCATCTCTAACTAATATTTTCCACAACACGCAAACCCATTCTTGTTTGCACTAAAGCATTGGAATGAAACCATACTCTGTTTGTTCTCCAGCTCACATTATGACCTGCTATAAAATGAATTAATATTCATAAATCTTTTTTACTGCACTAATCTCAATGTCTTAAAGTGGTGATTACCACCTGACATGGGGCAGGTCAAGGACTAAAGGAATCTTTAGACAGCCTAGGATCTTATTCCCACACGAGTGTTCAAAGAGGAAAGCAAAGAAAGGAGTTCACATGTTGAATTTGGGCATAGACATGAACACTTGGAGAAGGTTTTCCATAAGGACTCCAGATACTTTGGGGTAAAAATGTCCTGAATATTTTTTTTATTTTTATTGTTATTTATTTATTTTATTTTTTGGTAGAGCATCTGGGAACATAAGCAGGAGAGCTGGGCATGAGTTATATAATGTGGAATACACCACATGGCCAACCTTTTTGAAATTTTCCAGATGGAACCTATAGTTTGGAAAGCTTAGAAACATCTTCCGTGATGTCCATGCTTTCTGTAAGTAGTTCCCTGAGGCTCTGACAGCTGAGTGGAGCATTGGCTTGGTGATCCATATCCAAAGCCACCGAGAAAAACCTCAGGCTTCAGAAGGCTACCTGAGGCGAGGTAGATCTTGAAGCCGCCCAATGGGAAACTCGGAACATACTGGAAACCAAGAACACACATACAACAGAACAGAGAACTGGGAGAAAAGTATTAGATGCTTTTGGTATGGTTTTAATTAAGAGCATAACAGGAAGTAGGATGGCTTATATTGTTGAGGATCTTTATTCTCAGTTCAGGACCCAAGTTATCAAAGGTAGAGATGGGACCAGGGGGGACACATTCATTCATATAAATATTTATTGAAGTTCTCCTGTGTCAGAAAGCACCAAGCAAGGTCCTAGGGAGAGGATCGTGAACAAAAGCACAGTTTAGAAATTACTGGGCAAGACGGCCAAATAATGAGATGAAGGAAAGTATCCTCATGAGCTGAGATAAATGATTTTAAGAAAGGTAATAAAGTAATCTAAGAAGTTAACCAGGTCTTAGGAGTCAGGGAGAGCCTGAAGACTGAAGGAATTTACTACATGAAGGTGTGGTAGGGAGGCAGCACTAGAGCTCTCTGCCAGAGAGACCCAGGAGGAGCCTCTCTCACCGGCAGTGTCAAGTGGAAAACCGGGGTGGGGGAAATTGGGGAGCAGACAGCAGTAGCCCCCTGCTCCTTGCCCTGAGTACATTCTCCCGAAGGGACACCTGTCAACAATATGTTCGAAATACTCCATTGCCAGAAGCATTAAGACTGGTAGGACGGACAGAGGAGGGAGCAACATGAGACCAAGTCTGTGCTGTCCAGGGCAGAGACACGAGTCCCTGGTGTCTTGTACTCACCCCCCACGAGTTGCACAGTGGGCCAGGCCATGCCACAGGCTTGCCACTCCATGACAGGAGGTCTTAGTTCAGCACCCAGTCTGTAGCCACAACAAGCTGCCTTCCCTGAGCTGCAGATCCATCTGCTTAGTGACAGTTTCATTTGCCTGTCCCTCATGCATTTCAAATAAAAAGGGACCCAAACTGCTATGGCCTTTCCCAGGAAACCTGCTTCTCTGCTGGTGTCCCATCCCACTGAATGTCACCACCACTGACCCATTTGCCCAGGTGGAAAACACAGCCAGAACATCCTCCTCAAAGCCTCCTGTCTGCTTCATGTCCTATAGCCAACCAATCAATAACTTTCAAAGCCACCCTGGGTCTTTCCGCCCCCAACCTCTGCATGTGTTGATAACGCCATCACCTCTCATCTGGAAGAACCTAACCACCTCCAACTCCAGCTTAGACTCCCTGCTGTACCTACGGCCTGCCAACCTTTCCATGCAGTCTCCACCAAAGACCTGGAGAGGATCTTGAGTGTGTGGAGCTTCAGAGAGAGAAAGCATGACTGCCTCCATCCCCGGGGCACCTCCAGGCAGCCCTCCTGATGACCCGGGGGCCTGGGAACCCTTGAGCTGCTGTTGACAGTTGGCAGGAAGTCCGTGCAAGAGGCCGGTACTTCAGAGAGGCTATCGCCGTGTGAACGTCAATGAAGATGAGATCCAGGAAGGAAAGGCCCACGGGGGTTGGGGAAGCTGGTGCTTTGCATGCTCTAAAGCCCAGCTCTTCTATAATTCCAGAAGGCATTTTTAAAAATAAAAAAAACAAAAGTATAATAACTGGAACACCAGGACCACTGGTATCCTGTGGCTGACACAGTCAGGGCCCACCATATGTCCTTGAGTCCCTGCTCACTGCCTTGCACACAGCTCCTAGTGCGCCTTCACTCTCAGCAGCCTGCACCTAAGCCTCACTGTGGGCAGCTGCTCTCAGCCTACTGGAGTCCACACACCTGATCACACCCAGCCCCCACTTCCCCCTGGGATGGGTCCGCGTTGTCTCCAGAGCAGGGAATTCAGCCAAAATTATCCTCGGTGTAACTTTGCTTGATATCCTTGCTTAGCTTCCTTCCCCTCCCTCTCCCACTTTCCTCTGGCTTCTCCTGGGATTGCCTCCCAATAAATCACTTTCCCATGAATCCTGGTCTCTGGAGCTGCTTCTGGAGAACCAAGCACTCTGTACCAGGCACAGGCAAAGCACTTGCAATGTGTTGTTTTCACCAATTTTTCCAGTTCAACAACTGCATGGGTCAGTGCCGTAGTGTCCCCATCTTACTAATGGTGATACACAGGATCAGAGACATTTGGTTTCCTTCAAGCAGCCAGTAGTGGGAAGAGCCACAGTTCCAACCCAAGACTGACCCAAGTCTTGGCCATTATGCTACCCCATCTGTTTACACCCCATTCCCCTCTACTCCCTGCTCCCCACCCACTTACACAAAGCAGAGTCTGAGACAGGGTGGTTCATTCTAAAGAGTGGTCCCAGGAAAGAGGTGGGAGGAGTGGGGAGGGTGCAACAGGGACAGAGGGAAAGCAAATATAAGGGTGTATGTCAGCTGGCCTCTATGGTGGGTCTTGGTCCCACCTAGCCAGACCTTTGGAGGAGCCATGTGGAACGTACCTCAGAATTGTCTGCCTAAAAGATGGAAGGGGGAAGTATTTCTCCACCACCCCTGCTGGTCGAAGGCCCCCAAAGGTGTTGAGTTTCTCCCACTCTTAGGCCTACAGAGGGTCCTTATGGGAGCTCCCCCACCACCTTGTCAGAGGAGCCCATAAGGCAGAACATAAGAGAGGGACTCTTAGGCAAACCTGGGCTGAATGGCTGACACAGCAATGACTGGAGTAAAAGGGGGTCACGAGGATGTGAGGCAGGACATGAAGGGCTTCCAGAACATACCTCCTTTTACTGTCTAATGCAACAAATGCTTTCTAATAAGAACCCACATTTGTTTTTTTTTTTTAGATTATTTATTTATTTATTTATTTGAGAGAGAGAGAATGAGAGACAGAGAGCACGAGAGGGAAGAGGGTCAGAGGGAGAAGCAGACCCCCCGCTGAGCAGGGAGCCCGATGTGGGACTCGATCCTGGGACTCCGGGATCATGACCTGAGCCGAAGGCAGTGGCTTAACCAACTGAGCCACCCAGGCGCCCAAGAACGCACATTTGTTGAGCAGACTATGTGCCTGGCACTGGGCTAAACACTTTCCATGCATCAACAACTCAATATCTTGTTGCACTCTGGCTGGGCAAGTCCTGGTGTTGTTCCCATTTCATGGTTGTGGGAACTGAGGTCCAGAGCGGTGACATGACACCTTTGTGGCAGGCAACACTGCTGAGACAGGACTTGGCCAGTCTATCCCCAGCTCCCGCTCTTACCCACCACCCGCTGCTGCCCCACAAGGCAGCCGGTCTCACAAGCCATGGCAGCCTTCCACGGGCTGGGCAGGCCCTAGCTCCAGGCCCGGTTCTTATGCGGGGAACCCAGCCAGAAATCCAGCCAGGGACCGGATGGCGTCTTATAATTTCTCCATATCCCCCAAGCTGCCTAGCACTAAATAAATTCTTGCTGACTGATTGACTCATTCCAGCATTGCTTCCAAGTTTCCCTGGGCCCATTCTCTAGGCAGCCTGGCCCCCTCCCTGGCCTTTTGGACTCTTCCATTTCCACCAGCTCCTGAAGCCTGAATTTGGGAGTTGAGGGAATATTGCATTTTCAGAGATATGAACTGGTAACAGAAGGGATTTGGCAGTGAGGGTGGGGGGATGGTGGCAAGTGGGATCATGAGTGGAGAAGGGATGGATGAGATGGGAGGGGTCTTGACATTCCTTGCTCCAGAGATTCCAAAGAAAAACGTGCATTGACCCCTCCAAGGAGATATTCCTGAAAGACCCCATAACTGAGTGGTTAAGGACAGCCTCCTCGGTTCAGATCCTCTCCAACTATCCTCTTAACCTCCCTGCGCCTCTGGACCTTCATCTATAAACTGTGACAATAATATAATGACCACCATTTTGGAGGGTTGTTGCTTGGGTTAAAATGAGTTAATACAGCGCCTGGCTAGCAGTAAGTGCTCAACAAGTGTTAACTGTCATAGTTTCTGTTCTTATGTAGCCAGGGTTTATAACCCTGCAAGGTTGATTTGCCACTCTCCTTCCTTTGATGAGCAAACAATCTCAGAGAAGGCAAATGTTGTGTACAAGTACTAGAGTTTACATTCAAAGGCAGCTCTGATTGGCTCTAAAGTCCATGGTCTCCTGCTCTATCAGCATTTTAATCATTTAATCATAATCATTTTAATCATTTAATCATTTAATCGATCAATGTTGGTTACCATTCCAGTATTCATGAGCACTATTTGTCATTATTGCCCAGCATGCTTTGCAAATATCTCAAGGCACAGGAAAAGAAGCAGTGGGCAAGAGAGGAGAAACCCCACACTCATAGAATGGCAGGATGCCTAAGTCTCAGCTCAGCCTCAGAGTGGACTCAGTTGAAATCAGCTCAAGTATCAGGGGGATTACAACCTATTCAGATGTTCCAGTATAGTCATTTCATAAACCTGCAGGACTTGGTATTGGTTTTTAAGATCTCATTCATAACAATAAAATTGTTTAGGTTTGGGGTCCTATCAACACATAATATTTGAGTACCCGCTCGAGGTTTAGCTGCAGGGTGTGTATGTGTAGGTCAAAAGTAGCCTGGCTAACCTAGCATCCCCATTCTCTAGATGGCAATGGACCAGAGAAATGGCATTTGGCAACGATAGGAGGGCATTGTGATGGAGCGTCAAGGACTGCAGTCATGAGAAGCCTACCAGTACCTGCACCTATAATACCATTATGACCCCATGCCTGCTCCTATTCCGACTGCTCACGTTCACAGGACACCCACTGTTTTCTAAGTGTGTAACTCACTTTACCTTCCAAACAATCCTATAAAGTAGGGAATTGTCCCCATTTTACAGATCAGGAAACCACGGTGCACAGAATGGGTAACTTTCCTATGACCACCCGGCCCTTGAGTGGTGCTGTCACCCCCAAGAAATTGGACTCCACTTTCTGTGCTCTCAACCACTACCTTCCACTCTATTACCCAGACAGACTGTGAACATGGGCCTCCCTGTGGTCCCCAGCAGCAAAATGCGGATCACACACAGGGAGAGGGTCCTTAGGTGGGGTTTATAAAACTAGAGCAAGAAAGGACAAGTTACCTAAGGAAATGATATGGGATTCAATTCTTCCTATCACACACTTGGGTCTCTATTTATGTGAACCTTTGTGACCTTTACAAAAATCCAGCAACATGGGAATTGTCCATGTTGATGGAAGTGGAAATTGAACCTTAGTAAGGCCAGATGGCTTGGCCAGAACCACCCAGTTACGCATATGGTGTTAGCCAGGAATACATTTCTCGATCTCCGATTTCAAGGCTACTTGCATGCTACTAGAACTACTTAGAGGCCCTGAAGGAAGGTTTATTTATTTATCCCACCTGGTTGAAATGCAGGTTTTATTATCATTCAGGTATAATGAGGCCAGTAGATCTGGAGACAACTGTCATTGAGAAGATCATTTGTGACAGCTCCTGAGGAGGGCACATGCCCCACCATGCCGGGCCTGACAGGAGGGGACATGACCCACCATGCCGGGCCACTGGGGGACAGGCCATGGTCAGTTAGGAGGCAGAGGAGGGACAGGGGAAATGTGGCCAAGAACTTTTATTGGTGTTCTCAAGGGAAGGAATGGGCAAAGCAGGGTAAGCAGGCTACCCAGGTTTTGGATTGGCTAATTTGAATCATTTTGGTGGCCTCTGAAGCATGAGGACTGTCCCTGGTTATCTGGTACCTGGCCCTGGGGTGATCAGGGCAGGAAGATAGTGGCCCCAGTGTGAGAGGTGGTTGAGGTTTGGGCTTCAGATGGGTGGGTTTGCATGTGAAAGGCATGTGCCCTGGTGAGTTGTTTGTTCTAAAAATTAGCTAATCCTGGGAAGGGCAGACCCTTCCAGGGTCAACAAAGTGCCAAGATATCAAAGCATCAAAATAAAAAGACATGCTTAATTAATACAACACCCTAGAAGAGAGGAGATGTAGGGGTTTGCTCATAGGAAGAAACGGAGCAGACAGGACACAATAAGGATGAACGGGTGGATGGATGGATGGATGGACCGAGAGCTAGTCAGATGGACCAACAGATCTGTAAGGTTTATTCTCCCTGCTGACCATAGGACTAGTCTAACATGTACGGTCATTTCCATGGAAACTTCCCTATTGCAAGATGAGGGGTAAAGCACAGTCACAAAGCTGCATTCATGGGACCTCTGGATAGACATTTCTTCCACTGCTTCAAAACGAGGACCCTGCTAAATGATGTGGAGGGAGAGCTGTGGGCGTGCAGCTGGCCATCTGGGATTCCACATTGGTCGTTATTCCCCATAACTCTGCCGCCCAGACATCAGAGCCCAGCCAGTTACAAACATGAAGTCAGCTCCCTTCCAAAATCAATAAGAAGCTTGTGACTGGGCTATCTGCACTGACTCCGAGAGAAGAATAAGGATGCAAAGCTAGGAAACCAAAACTAGAGAATAAAAATCTCTGAAAGGGTGCTTTCATTGGTTTGTTGGCAAGAAACACATTCAAGGAAACCAGGTTGGTTCTCAATTCCCTTTTTAATAAATTAAAAATAGCTTCTTCTGATACTTGGACACATGGGTCCCGAACGGCTCGGATAATTCATGAGCTCAGATGGAGAACGCCATATTTCTCCCTCGGTGAGTTGGACCCATCTCACAATGACCTCCAGGCTCAGAAGGACGCTGGCAAGAGGGCTGTATGTGAGCCCCGTCCCACCAGATTCAGGGCTGGACTCTCCCTGAACCTCTGTGATGGGCACTTTTTCCTGTGGACTATTTCTAGGAGAAACTCATCCCAGAGACTAGCTATTAATTAGAGGAGATTTATTTATCCTATAGGTTTGATAATCAATCATCAGATTTCAGCACTTCTTTTGTGGGATTCCATGTCATCACTTGCTACAGTATATATTATTATTCGTTATATAAGTTTGTTAACGGTGTATTTATTTGAGGGACTCTCCTTCTAAATAAAGGGGCCTTATAAAGTTTTTTTTTTTAAATAAAAGGTTTATTTTTACATCAGCTATTTGCTTTCCTAGGCGAAACCTCCATCGAAGGCTCCGAGCGGCATGCAAACTGAATTCCGGCACTTCGGACGGGGATGGGACTGTTGGAAGGGTAATAAAAGCAGCTGCACCAGAACCCTCGGCAGATTTGGCTCTTTTCAGCCCTGTCAGTCACTTTCCCCCTGAGAAGGGAATAAGAAGCCTGGTAGAGATTAGGAATGGTAATGTAAAAAGTTTCTACCTACTGCATAAAATTCTTTCAAATTAATACAAGCATTAAATTGTCAATGATTTTTCACAGAAAAGCAGATATTAAAGTGCTCGTGCCTGCTGGTGTGGGTATAAAGTTTTGTCAACATTTTTGGCACATAGGTGCTGAGCCTGGGGGGTCACAAAAATGTTTTTAACCAAATTTTGTTGTTTCAGTTGCTTTTTTTACACTCGTGTGTTGTAACTCAAACACAGATTCTTTTCCCCCAAACGAAATTTGGCAGGCCATTAGTCCATAATGTGGTCTAATGCCTGTGGGTATTTTTTCAACATGTAAATGGCCAAGATATTTAGATTTTTGAGGTTGAAACACTGTGCACGCACTCTTAACAACTTCTTTTTCGGCTGTATTTCGTATGCATATTTATGGCACATGTGTATTATGTGGCATGCCGATAGACTGGAGATTAGTTGGGAAAATATACAAATGCCTCTTCACAGGGGGGAATGTCTCAGAGAGCAGGAATTGATATGTTCCCCTCATTTTTTACTGGGGAGCAAGGGGTAGAAGTGAGGCAAAGCCTGGTTCCAAGGGCTCACGCCTGAAGGGAGGAGACTCCAGGCCATTTCCCCTCCTCCATGGGGCTAGGAGACACAGAACAGGACAGCCATGCCCTAGCCTGCTAACCAGCTCCACAGTGCAGTAATAGCCAAAGGGAGAGGGTGAGCATCCAGACCTCATGTTGCCAGCTCCCGTCTCTCACCTCATTGCCCTAACCAGCACCAATGCCCTGTGGACACTAATCCTGGGCCCTTCCCAACACTGAAGGATCCACAGACAGAATCCAAAGCAAATACCTTTACGTATAAAGAAAACACACTGTAGCGTAATCCACTGTCCAGATAATTGAAAACTAACAGTTATTACCTCATTTGAAAGTAATTTTAACAATTAACTTAGGAAAGTATTTTGTAATTTTTTGCTAGCCTTACACAAACTAAAAAATTTTCATGTAATCAATTAAATCTGGCAGGATCGCATCAGGCACTCATTAGGCTGGGCTGCTTGAAATTCATGTACAATTTCTTCCTTATGCTGATCTGCAGGAGCTTTTAAACTTGCGCTGGGATGCTGGCAACATCCCCCAAACATCTCAGACACATTGTCTCTCTGAACCTGAACTTTTTTAATGGTGGTTAAACATGTTGTCTGCTTTAGTTTCCTGTCTATCTTCATCATGAGCCAGCACCTGTTTCCAATAAATTATACGCCAAACTGTATCAGCAACACCTTGGCAACAGCCGCCGCCCCTAAAAGCCGAGTGCCCTTGAGGACAATACACCTGTGAACACATAGAGTGTTTATTTAGCTGAAAGCCAAAACTCTAAGTTACATAAAGCAATTATCTAAAGCCTAATGTATGCTCATTATTAACACAAAATAACCCTGTTCTTAAAAACCAATAAAAATCTATTTAAAGGATTTTTCCAAATCCCACTGAAATTTGTACTCAGCTAGAGACCTAGTCTTAGCCTGGGACTTAAAATTCTAATGGTGGGCAAGAGAGAGGTTCGTATGTGAGTTATAATATAATAGATTCTTAGCTCATGCCTGGAATTTGGGGCGTGAGCATGCATGGGTCGTATAGGCGAAGCTTTAGACTATTGAGCAAGGACATGCTTATTTAAAATAATCTTTGTTACCTGTCACTTTAAAAAAAAATTGACTATGGTCTAGAGGTTTAAAAAAAGGAATGGATTGTTTCAGTTCATATTTAAATGTAAGAATAGTTCATCCCAGGATACCTTTCTTTATTTGTACAGCCCACCTTTACCTTATGGTTCATTACCTAATAGCATTACCCTTAGGTAATGGTAGTTGAGCAATATACTAATGAAAATGGAACCAGTGTCTGGTAGAGAGCTTCAAACTTCCATCCTGCTGCATGAAATACATGAATAGTGAAAATTCCAGCAAAATACAGTTCTCTATTGCACACAGTTTCGTTTCTCGAATGTCTGACCTGTATCCCTTTCAAGAAATGGGATCACATATTATATATTGCTGAGCAATAAATGAGAATAGAGCATAGCTATTGTCTCTCCCATCTCGAAGTCTCATGAAATCTGAGTGATCTTTTGCTTAGAGTTCGTAATACGTTAATCCCTGCCTGATACTTCCTGTTGACATTTAACTGATGGACCTACAGTTACTGAGGTGCAAATGTGTTTTAGCACTTCTGTTTGGCTGAATGCAAACGCTATGGAAGTTCCTCTAATGAGTATTACAGCTTCCAGCTTGGGCCTGTCACTGTCGGTTCACATTCAGTACAGGAGTGAGCAGACGCCTGAAGCCTCTGAATTGGACGCAGCAGAAGAAAGCCTAGGAGCGGTCTGTGTCTTATGACAAAGTCCACACCACACCGTGCTGGCCATGCTTTCCTGAAGCCGGCCACGTGACAACAGCTTAGGCTGCTGCAGATGGAGGGTGACTGGGAACTCGGCGCTCCTGGCCATGCCTGCTCTTCTCTCCCCTTCGCAGACTGCTGGTGCTCTCACTTAGTTAGCAACTGTGTACTGAGCACCTGCTCTGGACCGAAAGCAGGGGACACCAAGATGAACGAGACAGATGGTTTGTTCCTTCTTGCTGGGTGGCAGCACCCACTTCCTCTGTGCGTTTGCAGCATCGATGATGAGAGACCAAGGTTCTAACTGTGATTCTGTCACCACGGGCAGAGCTGGTCTGGAGCAAGAAACTCGCGCCCTTGTAAAACATGCAAAACAATTCCTGTGGCATCTACATCAGAGAATCGACAGGAAACTCAAAATAAACAACTAATGCACATGATATCCTGCAAATTTCAAGCTCTGAGTCCTTTTGGGGGCCCTTTGGTTTTAAGCTGTACTAGCATTGAGGTTCTTTCTCTTTTATTTATTTATTTATTCATGAGAGTCAGAGAGAGAGAGAGAGAGAGAGAGGCAGAGGCAGAGGGAGAAGCAGGCTCCCCACCTAGCAGGGAGCCCGATGCAGGGCTCGATCCCAGGACCCTGGGATCATGACCTGAGCCAAAGGCAGACGCTTAACCATCTGAGCCACCCAGGCGCCTGAGGTTATTTCTTTAGGTGACTTAGCTTGTTGTAAGTTTGAAGACTCAACATGAAACTCACAAAATATAGCCACAACAGTGGTTTCATTATCAAAACTCCAGCAAGCATTCCAGCCAGACTAACTCCCCACTGGATTCACTTAATGTGTAAGGAGATCTTTCAGCCAGACTTCACTGGGAAATACACACACACACACACACACATATATAATGAAAAATGAAGAAAATTAGGAAAAATGTGTTTTCCTATTCTAACAGTATAGAAATAGTATAGCATTATGCTAATTCAAGTCTCTCTATATATAGATATAAGACTTCCTTCTTTGATGGATTTTCTTGATTAGGGGCCCTCACATACAATTTACACATAAATGTGAAAGGCATCCAGTTTGCATTCCAGGCCAGGAGAAACCCAAGAATGGATGTTAAAAGGAGAGCTCATTCTTATCCTTCTGGAGAATTTATCTTCATAAAAGGTCAGCAAATTTAGAGCATGCTTTGCTAATTTACCACGTGTACGGGAAATAAGTCATGAGCACAAGTTTGCACAGAAGATAAGAGTTGCTGTGTTTTACAGAAACATATCCTTTTGAATATTGAAAGGATAGTTCAAAAAACATTTTAAAATCCTATTGGTTTCTCTGCCTGCTTGTCAGATTTCCCATTGGTGATGAAACTCTGCCAAGTACAGATTTAGTGCTAGTCATGAAACCAGACCTGGGCTTGTGGTTACCTGATAATAACTGTGATAATAAATTCATCCATTAATTTCTTTCCTGTTTCCCTACGTGGGTAACATTAAACCAAGATGTTATGCTATTGGGTGGAAAGAATCATTTTCATTCATTCTCTCTGGAAGCTTTTTCTGTTAGGCTGCTGGTTCCCAAAGACCAGCTGTCCTTCCAGTGCCATGGGAAGAGGATACAAAGATTGGAAATCACACAGCCCGGGACCTGGGACTCTCAAGGGCTGTTAGACGAAGTGACAGGCTCCTTGGAGATGGCCAAGTGCATTAAAACTGGATTCATAATGAAGATAATAAATTCAGTAGCCTGTATGTGAATAACCAGGCAAAACTTGCCCAAACCATCCCACGGATAAGTGGAGTGGAGGCTAGCAAGTGAACTTTGTGGGTTTTTTGCTGTTGTTGTTGTTGTGTTATTGGTTTGTCTTCTTGTTTCCTTTTAGGCTAGACCCAGGTACAATGGGCAAAACTGGGATCTTTGTAACGTACTTTCTATTACTTTTGACCTGAGAGAATCTGTGCACCTTCTAGGCGCCTATCTCAATGGAACACGTTTTTCCTCATGAACAGATAGGCTCACAAGTGCCGTTTTATCAGATTTAAGATAGGCTTCAGATTTAATTCTGTCCCACACATGGGAAAGAGACAAGCCTAGCCTTTCTGCCTAGATGCCTTGAAACATATCAATAAATCAATAAAGATTGCTTTTTTTTCCCTCTTTGCCCCCCACCACTTTTACCCTGAAAGCCAGGTAAAGGATGAAGAGGAACCAGAGTGATTTTTAAGTGCAGTCCTTTTGTGTGAGGGTGATTTATGGAAACACCCCAGGCTTGAGGTTCTGAAAGCCTTTTTGCTCTACACAAAGCAGAGAGGACAAACAACAGAATGATCTCGGTGTGTAAAACTATGCTTCTTTGTGTGGGATTTGGGTTAAGCCCATTTTGAACTGCCGGTTCATTGTTTAAAAATGCACACCTGCACAGAACCAGTTGTGGTCAAGAAGTTTATTAGCAGAAGAATGTTCATCAGTTCCTGGAAATCCTATATAAAGAACCGTCATGGTTTTCGTTAAGAATGAGATTCCCCATGAGTTACCAAAATCCATTCACACATCCTGCCTTAGCTAAGAGGAAGTTTGGAGGAGAAATGACTCCAGGATGGGAAAAGGATCCAGGAAAAACCTAGAAAAACAGGCAAACATAGTCAGGCTCACACCTTACTCTGAACTTAGTATCAATATAGTGTGGGGACATGAGAAGATGTGGAATGTTCTCCCCAAGGGTTACAACTGGATCTCCTAGGTAAAAGGAGATAATAGCTGGGAAATGGTTTTCACAACTGAGAAATACCTGATAAATATAAAACTGGGCATCCTGAATGACACTGAGCCCTCATACTTTTTCAAAGCTTTATGGGTAGAAATGCGGAAAAAAAAATTTTTTTTTTTTAAAGCTTCCAGGTGGATCCTTGTGTTTCTAGAGGTAGCAGTCTCAAATTCATCTTTGTTTGTGGGGCAGTTGCCAACAGAGAGCACAAACGGTTGTTGAAAGGGCATTTTGGTTCTGCAAAAAGAAACTCAGACCCTTTTCTAAGGTGGATATTTGTACATAACAGGGCTCTGCATAATAGGTAAAACCTTCCTTAAGGATGGAGACAGACATGCAGATTATGCTTCCTTTTAGGGGAAGATCTTGTGGTTGGTTTGTGTGATATAGGTTTCAGTGAAATGGGGGCCCAGGGCAAAGGTGCCTGCTGGAGGTCTCCCAACAGGTGAAAAAAGGTGGCCCCTTCAGCACGGTGGCTTATAGGAGGTCAGCAAGGGAGGTGCTGTGGGAAGTCTGTGGAGGGGTTCTGCTGTGGGCATTTAATCTCCTTCTATTTTCCAAAGGCTTTAGTAATCTCTTGTTTAATCAATGGTCTGGTCTCTGGGGGAATGAAGATGGCACGGGGTCCACATGTGGGGTCCGGCAGCAGGTGGGACAGGACAGATATTGGGCAGAGCAGGTTGCCACATGAGAGAGCGAAATTGGGACTGTGGGAGACATACGTCTCCTAGGCAGAACCTGAAGAAAGATGACAAGTCCTAAGAATAAGTAGGATCCTTCTAATTTCAGTGTTGAAGGGAAAGGGGATCCCGGAATGCTAGTGATTTGAGGCAGGGAGTCAGGCGGTCATTCCAGGCACAAACTGAAGGCAGATGTCCTGGGAGCTCACCCCTGGTGTTACGGCTTCCTACGTGTACGTCTGTGGGCAGTTGCAAACCATCTCTCCGCACCAGGTTCTTCATCTGTTACCATGGAGATAACGAAAGCACCCATCTCAGGGAGTTTAAATGAGGCTCCAAGGACATAATGTATGTTAAACAGGCAAAGTACTTGTCATAGTGTTTGGGATAATCTCAACGTTCAATAAATGAGAACTTGTATTATTTTATACCTTGCACTTAAATCTTTATTACTGCAGCAAAAATAGGCATGACTGTGGAATCTGAGAAAGACACGGAGGGGTGTGTGCCATGGATGAGGGTCTCCCAACCCCACATGCAATACCTGACGCATAGTAGATACTCAATAAATTTTTCCCAAGTGACGAATCATGTAGACTGGGTCTGTCAGTTTATGGTGATTTGGGACTCAGCTCTACTTACCAAGTAGTTTTTCCACCGCTTTCTAAAATACTTGATAGAAGTAATAAGGTTATCCCATTGGGCTTGTTATGCCAAGAAACACAGACAAGCAGACAATCTGGAATACAGAATATGATTGAGTCAGTTCTAGATTGTCACTATGCACTCATCCTCACCATGTACGCTGATCTGCGATCTTGACTAGAACTCCTACGGAAACTGCCCTGGTTTGGCCGGTGTATGTCAGAGGAGATCTCTCAGGGTGGGGATAAGGAATAATTAGTAATGGCAGTTGTTACATAGGTCTGGGGGAGCTTGTCTCTTTGCCAGACTCCATACAAACACTGTGGAGTGACAAGGTCGAGGGAAAGATGTAGAGACATGAGCAGTAAACAGGCAAGGGGCCACCATACTCTCTCCACTTTGTCCCCAGCCAGGGGCGTGGGACTGGGAGCTGGAGGCAAAGCAGGGGCGACAGGTCATTCAATATCATAAAGAGGGGAAGGAAGGAAGGGATGGGAAAGGGAAGTAAGAGGAACTTACCTTTACAAAGCCAAGTGCAAAATACCATGTGCTCAAGAAATAATTGCTACCCAAGTTGTGATAGAATCACATAAGCAATAATCATGTAGTTCATTATCACATTAAGCCATGAAGCCTCATAAGAATAGACTGGATAATGAGACAGGAAAAGCAATTATGGAATAGAGGCTGTTCTCCCTTACCATGGGCCCCTGGATATAAGAAATACAGAACTCCAGCAGGGTATAAAGGGAACAGTCCCAGATCCCTCCAAAGGGTAGGAGGACACTAGGAAATGCAAAGTGGGATGTCCACTCTAAAGGAACTTGACCAGGCTTGATTTCTTAGGATGGGGTTTGGAGTAAGTCCTTGATGACCTTCAAGGAATGTCTGGATTTTGACATGTAGACTCGGGTCTGGTCAGGATCACTGTAGTTCCCAGTTACAGTTACGGTGTGGATTTAAATTGCATCTCTGACCACACATGCTAACTCCACAATCTCCAAATGCATAGAATTGATAATTAAGGGAAGGGAGCTAAACTTTTGAGTATCTTTTGTGTGCTAGGCACTGTGCTAGATATATCTCATTTAGTTGTTCAGTAGCACTCGGCTGTAGATCTTGTTTTACACACCTGGAAACTGAGGTCAGAGAGGGTCTTGCTGAGAGTCTTGCAGCTCGGGGGTAGTGGAGCTGGGATTATGGACTGGCTCTGTCTGCTTTTTCCTCCATAGAAAAGAGTCAGAAACTGGCTGGGAGAAGCTGTCAAAAATGAAGTGGTGAGGATGTGTTGTGATTAAGCTCTGAACAAAATTATCCAATTATGTTGGGTACTTTTTTTTTTCCAGATTGAAAGCACACACTTTCTGCACGAACTTTGAAAATACGCATTTCCTATGGTGTAGACATTCTACTTTACATCTCAGGATTTACTGTACAGTATTTACCATATGGAAACATTTACCAATGAGCACAGAGAAGTACACTCAAGGATGGTCAGTACAGGGCGCCTGGGTGGCTCAGTCAGTTAAGCGTCTGCCTTCAGCTCAGGTCATCATCCCGGGGTCCTGGGATCGATCCCCACATCGGGCTCCTTGCTTGGCAGGGAGTCTGCTTCTCCCTCTCCCCCTGTCCCTCCTCCACTTGTGCTCTCTTGCTCGCTCTCTCAATAAATAAATAAAATCTTAAAAAAAAAAAAGCATGGTCACTGCAGTATTTCTGTATGAGCAAAAACACATCAAACCAACCAGACAAGCAAAAAATCCGAAAGGTCTGTTGATGACAGAACTGAGAGGAGACATTTTTCAAAGCAATAATGAGAATAAAACAAATTTTGTAGATACCGGTTTGGGTAGCTTCATCATGCCTCAGTTGTGTTGTTATGTGATTTTTTTTAAAGTTATTAAGGAGCAATTGACAAATATAATTGTATATATTTAAAGTGTACAGTGTGATGATTTGATATACATGTATGTTATAGAGTGATTACCAAGATAATTTATACATCCACCACCTCACATAGTTAACATGGGTAACTTTGTTTTTGGGTTTTGTTTTTTGGGTTTTTTTTTGGTGAGAATGCTTAAGATCTACTATCAACTTTCAAGTATATGATACTCTGTTATTAATTATAGTCACCATGCTGTACATTAAATCCTCAGAACTTACTCTTCTTATAACTGAAAATTTGTGCCTTTTGATCGACATCACTTCATAAGCCCCTCTTCCCAACCCTTGGCAACTATCCTTCTATTCTCTGTTTCTATGAAATGGCTTTTTTTTTTTTTTTAAGGTTCTACATATAAGTAATACCTTACAGTTTTGCCTTTCTCCTTCTGGTTTATTTCACTGGCATAATGCCCTCCAGATTCATCCATGTTATCGCAAATGACAGCATTTCCTCCATTTTATGGCTGAATAATATTCTATTACATATATATTCTATTATAATTATATATAATACATATAATTATAATAGAATATATATATGATATATTCATATATTTTTTTATCCATTCATCAACTAATTTGTTTCTATATTTCCATATCTTGGGTATTGTGAAAAATGCTGCAGTGAACATGGGTGGGCAGATATGATATATGGTTATTTAACAATTAATTTCTTTGTTAAATATTTGCATTGTTCCAACCTTTCATCATGATGTACAGTGTTGTGATACCTTTATATACATATATAGTTGCTGCTTTCAGGATTATTTCCTTAGGATACACCCCCAGAAATTAACAGGGATTCTTAAATAGGTATTTTTTTAACTTTCTAAATATCCTTTTATTTTTATTTTTTTGATCGAGGTATAATTGACATATGATACTGTATTAGTTTCAGACATGCAATAGAATAATTCGATATTTGTATATATTGTGAAATGGTCATCCACAATAAGTCTAGTTAACATCCATCACCATACATAGTTATAAAAAACAAGTTTTTTTCTTGTGTTGAGGACTTTTAAGATTATTCTCTTTGCAACTTTTAAATATGCCACACAGTGTTATTAACTATCAGTTACCATGCTGTACCTTACATCCCCAGGATTTATTTATTTTATAACTGAAAGTTTATACCTTTTGACCCTCTTCACCTACTTCCTTATGATAGACTCCCAGAAGTTCATAGGGATTCTTAAATTAGTATTTTATTAGAGGACAAACTATGCTACACTAGCATAAAACAAAGATCAGTCCTAAAAGTTAATTAATTTAATTAATTAACTCAGTCTTCAATAATAAAAAGCATGGCAAAACATTAACCTAGTTTACTTTTTTATGCTAGCTTTAGAAATATTTCTTTAAGTACATTTGTAGTATTCTGTAAATAAATGCACAAAATTTTGAAAGGTAAGTAAAAACACACAACTCATGGACCACAATGTTTACCTCAGCAGAAGGGGTAGGATTGGAGATGGTCATCAAGAGAACTATAACTTTCTCCAGAATATTTAAATATTTTACAAAGAGAATAAGTTGAATTGCTATATTCTTATGAAATTTAAAATATTCCTTCCTTTATGTAAAAGTCTTGAAAAAATAGGATAAATTTTATTCCCTCGAGTCCATAAGCATGGAAATAACATATATCCTTAAGGTGATTTACATAATTTACAGAGGACTTTCTGCTCCCTGATTAATTTAGTTATCACAGAAGCCCTGTAAGCCAGGCATTATTGTATTTTAATCAGTAAAGCAGATACACACATTGGACAGCATGTGTTAAATCCTCAAAGTTCCTCCAGGGCTGATAGTTGAGAAAATGACCCTGTTTGTGTTCCCTAAGATGTCCTCCCTGCTCTGTTACCATAAAGCTCATTCGTTCTCTCTCTTCCTCTCTTACCCCCTTCACCTCCCCTCCCCCCCCTCCCTTGCTAGCTTTGAGGAGTTAAGAGGCCATATTGGGGAAGCCCATGTGGCAATGAACTGTGGGCAGCCTCTAGGAGCTGATGACATCCTTGGCTGACAGCCAGCAAGAAGCCCTCGGTCCAACAATAGCAAGGAACTGAATTTTGCCAACAAGGTAAGTGAGTTTAGAAGCAAGTTCTCACCCAGATGAAACCACAGCCCCAGCCAAAACTTTGAAGTCTGATGAGGCTCTAAGCCGAGGATCCAGCCAAGCCATGCCTAAACTCCTAACACACAGAAGCTGTGAGATAATAAATGTGTGTCATTTGAAGCCATTAAGTTTGTGGTAATATCATTACATAACAATTGAAAATGAACACTTGTTCCGTTGAAGGAATTCAAAATTTGAAGCCTATCTTTGGGAGCAGACTATGTAGAAGAAATGATAAAATTGGAATACCCACCATCATATTGCTCACGCTGGGGATGAAGGTCAAGGTAAGTCACACACCAGCCCCAGTAAAGCAGCCCTGACCTTTCTGAACCAGGATTCTTTTGTTTTTGCTCTACGGAAGTGCTGACATTCAGCTGTTTCTGCACGTGTGAAAGGATCTTACACAGAGGACTCATGGCTTAGAGCATGCACGTGGTGCTTGTACAGCAAAAATAATGTTGGTTCACAAGACCTACGTATATAGGATTTTACTAGAGCAGAGAGGCCTTGGAAAAACCTTCCAACCCAGAAAGCTTGCATTTTCTTTTCAAAGAAATACCAACCAAGCTTAATTTAAATCAATACAGAAGGTAAAGGGCGGAAAAAAGGGGGGAAAATTACCTAAGCACAAGATAACCACAAAGAAAGTGGTAGGCAACATATATGAACCTGGGGTGGGGAGTGAAAATTCAAGTAAAATATAAGTGTAACTAATTGTTTCTCCCCCAGAAATGTGGCTGATTTCCCTCCCTATTAGTAGGAGGTCCTCGCTGAGTGCCTTTTAATTGAAAGGAAAGCCTACACCTTGTCCACGTCACACTCGCTGGATGACTAAAGGTTGCTGCTCTCTTTCCAGCACCTGGAATCGGGCTTGCTGAACTGGAAGGGGGAAAAAAAAAAAAAAAAAGGAAAAATATTAGCAACCTTGTTTAAAGGAAAATCTGTAAGAGAAAATGGAAACAGCTTACAATGATCCAAAAGGGAGACATCCAGGCAAAGAGGAAACATTAATGTAGGCTAAAAACACTTCTGTCTGGGAAGAAAATGAAAAATTCCCCTAATGGGTGATTCAAAAGCAATAATAAGCCTAGTAAAAGCTGAATACACACCTATTAAATTAAACAACAAGAATACTGCAAATGATTAGTGAGCATATTGAGTCACCATTGTGTGCTAAACTTTTATCCATTTAGCAAATATTGGCATGCACTAACTCTTTTCTATCTCACCACAACCCTACGAGGTCAATAGGGTTGTTAATCTCCATTTTACAGACAAGGAAGCTGAAGGAGGTTCTGTAACTTGCCCACCTTGCATGGTTTGAAAGTAGAACTGGGTTTTGAATTCAGGGTTCTCTGATCCGAGTTTTCGCAGGCACTACAGAGATAGTTGAAAGGAAGAGCAGGGCACAAAGTTAAGAAATGCCCACGTGCAGGTGGGAGGAAAGACCACACGTTATTCCTGGGGGTTTTAAGGAGCCCAGTGATTGCAGAAAGATGCCCCCTGAGAGATGGGTAGAACCATGGCAACAAAGGCACCAAAGACATGAGTGTGAGAAATGCTCTCAGGATAAAACATAATAGTGGAAAATTAACCCCCTGTTCTTTCATTTTATTTTATTTTATTTTTTATTAAAGATTTTATTTATTTATTTGAGAGAGAGAATGAGAGAGAGAGAGCACATGAGAGGGGGGAGGGTCAGAGGGAGAAGCAGACTCCCCGCCGAGCAGGGAGCCCGATGCGGGACTCGATCCCGGGACTCCAGGATCATGACCTGAGCCGAAGGCAGTCGCCCAACCAACTGAGCCACCCAGGCGCCCCTGTTCTTTCATTTTAAAACCACTTTCCCAACCACCACACTGACATTGGAGTGAATGAAAGAGAATGCCTGCATCAGAATTACCTGGGAAGGCTGTTGGAGTCTAGCTCCCTGGACAGCCCCTGAGAATAATTTTAATAAGCCGCCATTGACTGGGGGACACTCGAAAGCTAGAGAAACAGTCTGTGCCAGGATGTAACTAGGCGAATGCTACTCATGGGGTAGTCATGGCCATAGTCACTGGATATCTTTAGGTAATATTGACAAGAAGGTTAGCTCCCCGGGGAATCCAAATCATAGATTCACCTGGTCCAAAGCCAGGCATGGGTATGGCATGGGTAAAATTGTAAAAAAAAAAAAAAAAAAAAAATCATGAATAAAGCGATCTCTCTCATCCCTTCACTCTATCCTAAACAAACAAGTATATGAATGAATGAAAGAATGAGATGTGGTATGGGCTGAAAACATGTGCCCCTGGTCTGGTCTCCCTGATGAAGCTGGAACAAGTGGCGGGGAGCACAGCACCCAAGTTGCTGATCCTCCACAGCTGGACCATAGCTAGATTCGGGGGCATGTCCCATGCCAAGCCAAAGGGAAGTCTGGATGGACAGTCAATTTGAGAAACACCTGAAAGATGTCTGAAATTTGAGAGCTTCTATAACAAAAATGTTCTATGGGTTTTTTTTTTTCATTTTTTTTTTAATCTCTACATGTTGGGTGTGTTTTTTATTCAAATTACTCTGCATAGAGCATGACTTATGGTACTCATGAGAGTGTTGCCTGCCATCTCTTCTCGCCAGATAAAAGCTGTGGAACATTGGATTTCACCTTCTCCAGTTTAAAATTTTTTTCCAGCTTTATTGAGATATCATAGACATATAACATTGTGTAAGCTTAAGATACACAGTGTGTTGGTCTGATACACTTACACAATGCAAAATTACCACCATCCTGCTAGTTAACACCTCGATCATGTCACATAATTACCATTTCTTTTTGGTGTGGAGAACCTTTCATATCTACTCTCTTCACAAGTTTCAAGTATATAATACATTATTGCAAACTATAATCATAATGCACTGCATTAGACCCCCAGAACTTATGCAGCTTCTAAATGGAAGTTTGCCCCCTCATCTTCTTTAATTTCATACTCCTTGGTGAAAGGGGAAAAAGCAGACTGGAGATGAAGCAGAGAGATGGTTCCTTAAGGAGTCTAACAGACCTTTCCTCTCTACCATTTCTGTAGGAAGGTTTTATTCCAGCATCTGTATTTTATCCCAGCATCTCACAAATCTCTCTTAACACAGACCACTGACTGAATCCCTGTAGGCTTTGTACTTCCAAAGGCATCCCTGAGGTGTGTTTACTGCTATTATTCTCGCCAACACACATGAAACGGAGAAGATACTTCTAAAAATAAAGTGGCTCCTCCTTTCGCTACCTGTCTCCAAAATCGGGTCCTGAAACAGAGCCAGGAATACCCTTCGTAGCAATTCCCTTGCTGCCAGGAGATTTGTTTTCAAAGCACCTGACAAGCCACATCTGATTCATCATCAAAACGGACTTGTCGGGGGAATAAACAAGTGTCAGAACTTCCCAAGAAATTGAGTGATGAAAAGGCCTTTAACGATGAACAAATTAAATTCAGTTCTCATGTCAGCAACAGAGAGAAAGTGAAGAGGCGCAGAAGACGAGCACAGGTATGATTTTAGATAAGGCTGGAGATGAGCTGGACTGTTAATGAGAAGCAGATACGGAGGGCTCTCCCAGACAGCAGACCCCTAGGAGAAGAGGGCTGAGCTGGGAACGTCTTGCTGGAAGGAGAGGTACTTTGGGGCTGACAATTAGTTAACTTTTTATGAAAATATCTCATCCATGGGCATCTATTGGAGACTCATCTTTGCACCTGCTTTTGCCACTGGCATCCTTGAGTCTCTTCTCATGGTCTCCTGTCCCAGGGCAGACATGTGCACGCTGTGATTTCCTTGCCTTGTTCCTACCTCTGCATTCCTCTCTAGTGTTGTCAGATCAAATGAACATGCTCTAGGTGACCGCTCAATACTTCAGGCTTCAGGCTGCTCAAAGCCAGGATGTTAGATGAGCTGTAGCAGGTTAATGGTGTGATGGTTTCCATTAAATTCTGAATCTTGCCCTGTAGGGATGAAGCTGAAAAATGCATAAATTATTTAATGTAAGGGCTTTGCTGATGACTGATAAAATCAAATTAGCTGCTTTGGGCTAAGGATGAATTTGAAACAGAGTTTCCTTCTTTGAAGAGACAGTGACAAATCTATTTGATAGGTCTGCATGTCAAGTTTCTTTGGTAGAAATTTTAACAGAATCCTTTGTTAGGCAAAGTGAATGAGACTGGCTTAGGTTATGAACTAGTTTTTTTCCCCCAAAAAATGTTTATTTTTGTCACATTATTAAAGCCATACCCATCCATATAGATTTTATTTTTAAAAGCAAAACAAACAAAGAAAAAACAAAAACTCTCACCCATAATTCCAAATGTCCAATAAAATCTGACATTTGGAGAATTTACTTACTTTTGTCTATGTGGGTGTATTAGTACACAGATTTTTTTTAAAAACTGAAGTCATTTTATGCATATGGATATTTCCTTTCTTTACATATTCATTAAAACCTGGGGATACAGGGGCGGAGCAAGATGGCAGAGGAGTAGGAGACCTGGATTTCGTCTCCTCTCAGGAATTCAGCTGGATAGGGATCAAACCATTCTGAACACCTACAAACTCAACAGGAGATCGAAGAAAAGAATAGCAACAACTCTCTCATCAGAAAAGCGACCACTTTCTGGAAGGTAGGATGTGCGGAGAAGTGAATCCGAGGCGATATTCGGGGGATAGACGGCGGGGGAGGGGCCTCCATCGGCGGCTTCTGGCAAGTGATAGAGCCGCGGAGCACAAAATCGGAACTTTTAAAAGTCTGCCCCACTGAGGGACGTCACTCTGGTGGCTAAGGGGGGGTGGAACCCTCCGGGACAGTGTGGTCTCAGGACCCTCGGGGTCACAGAAAGACCGGGGGTGCCTGAGTGTGGCAGAGCTCCCAGGTAACGGAGCAGGGAAGCCGGCTGCAGAGGCGGAGCCCAGGCGCGGGCTCTCAGCTCGGGGTTGCCATAAACCGTGATCCGCAGCACAGTCGGGCCACTGCTCCTCCAGCAGGGACCCAACAAGGGGCAGATCCGGGGAGACTCACCTTCTTCCCCAGGGAGGAGCTGCACGGGAGTGCACCGCAGGGATCTGCTGGGTTTGGAGACTCCACACGGGATGGGGTGCCAGAGATAGAAACGCGCGGTCACAGGCCGGGTGAGCACGGAGTGTGGCCAGAGACCGAGGAGACAGGAGTGACTGACTGCTTTTCTCTGGGGGCTCACTGAGAAGCGGGGCCCCGAGTTCTCGGCTCCTCCGCGGCGGAGATTGGGAGGCCGCCATTTTCACTCTCAGCCTCCAAAGCTGTACCGAAAGCTTGCAGGGAACAAAAGCTCCCAAGAGCAAACCCAAGCAGATTACTTAGCCCAACCAGCAAGGGCGGGGCAATTCCACCTCCAGCAAAGACATTTGGGAACCACAGCAACAGGCCCCTCCCCCAGAAGATCAGCAAGAACACCCAGCCAAGACCAAGTTTACCAATCAATGAGAACGGCAGAACTCCAGTGCTAGGGGAATACTGCACATAGAATCCATGGCTTTTTTACCATGATTCTTTAGTCTTTCAAAGTTAATTTTTTAATTTTCTTTTTCCTTTTTTTTTTTGAATTTTTCTTTTTCCCTTTTTCAACCAACATCTTATCAATCCCTTTTTTAAAAATCTTTTTTTATTTTTCCTTTTTAGAGTCATAATCTATCCCTTCATAGTAGTTAACCTTATTTTTGGTATATATATAAGTTGTTCTCTCTTTAAATTTTTGGGATACAGTTTCTTCTAACAAACCAAAATATACCCTAAATCTCTAGTGTATGGCTTTGTTCTAGTCTCCTGCCTGATCACATTCTCTCCCCCTTTTTTTTAATTCCTCTTCTTTCTTTTTTCAACCAACTTCTTATCTTATCAATTTATTTTATAAAATCTTTTATAATTTTCATCTTTACAGTCATATTCCATCCCTTCATTGTATTTACCCTTATTTTTATACATATATAAGTTTTTCTTTCTTTAAAATTTTGGGAGACACTTTCTTCTAACAGACTGAAATACGCCCAAAATCTCGTGTGTGGCACTGATCTATGCACCAGCCTGATCATATTTGATCATATTCTTTTTTTTATCTTATTCTTTTTCTTTTTTTTCTTTTTTTCTTTCTTTCCCTTTCTTTTCCCCTGGTTTCAGATCTCTTCTGATTTGTTTAGTGTATATTTTTCTGGGGTCATTGTTACCCTGTTAACATTTTGCTCTCTCATTCATCTATTCTCCTCTGGACAAAATGACAAGACGAAAAAAATCACCTCAAAAAAAAAAAAGAAAAAGAGGCAGTACCAACTGCCAGGGACCTAATCAATACGGACATTAGTAAGATGTCAGAACTAGAGTTCAGAAGGACAATTTTAAAGATACTAGCTGGGCTTGAAAAAAGCATGGAAGATATTAGAGAAACCCTCTCTGGAGAAATAAAAGAACTAAATTCTAACCAATTCGAAATCAAAAAGGCTATTAATGAGGTGCAATCAAAAAATGGAGGCTCTAACTGCTACGATAAATGAGGCAGAAGAGAGAATTAGTGATATAGAAGACCAAATGATGGAAAATAAAGAAGCTGAGAAAAAGAGAGATAAACAACTACTGGATCACAAGGGCAGAATTTGAGAGATAAGCAATAACCGAAACAATATTAGAATAATTGGGATCCCAGAAGAAGAAGAAAGAGAGAAGAGGCAGAAGGTATATTGGAACAAATTATAGCAGAGAACTTCCCTAATTTGGGGAAGAAAACAGGCATCAAAATCCAGGAGGCAGAGAGAACCCCTCTCAAAATCAATAAAACTAGGTCAACACCCCAACATCTAATAGTAAAACCTCTGAGTCTCAGAGACAAAGAGAAAATTCTGAAAGCAGCTCGGGACAAGAGGTCTGTAACCTACAATGGTAGAAACATTAGATTGGCAACAGACTTATCCACAGTGACCTGGCAGGCCAGAAAGGACTGGCATGATATATTCAGAGCACTAAATGAGAAAAATATGCAGCCAAGAATACTATATCCAGCTAGGCTGTCATTGAAAATAGAAGGAGAGATAAAAAGCTTCCAGGACAAACAAAAACTAAAGGAATTTGCAAACATGAAACCAGCCTTACAAGAAATATTGAAAGGCGTCCTCTAAGCAAAGAGAGAACCTAAAAGTAACATAGACCAGAAAGGAACACAGACAATATACAGGAACAGTCACCTTACAGGCAATACAATGGCACTAAATTCCTATCTTTCAATAGTTACCCTGAATGTAAATGGGCTAAATGCCCCAATCAAAAGACAGGCTATCAGACTGGATAAAAAAACAAGACCCATCGATATGCTGTCTGCAAGAGACTCTTTTTAGACCCAAAGACACCCCCAGATTGAAAGTAAGGGGGTGGAAAACCATTTGCCATGCTAATAGACACCAAAAGAAAGCTGGGGTGGCAATCCTTGTATCAGACAAATTAGATTTTAAACAAAGACTATAATAAGAGACGTGGAAGGACACTACATCATACATAAAGGGTCCATCCAACAAGAAGAACTAACAATTGTAAATATCTATGCCCCTAACATGGGAGCAGCCAATTATATAAGCCAATTACCAACAAAAACAAAGAAACACATTGACAACAATACAATAATAGTAGGGGACTTAAACAGCCCCCTCACTGAAATGGACAGATCATCTAAGCAAAAGATCAACAAGGAAATAAAGATTTTAAATGACACACTGGACCAAATGGACTTCACAGATATATTCAGAACATTCCATCCCAAAGCAATGAATACACATTCTTCTCTAGTGCCCACGGAACATTCTCCAGAATAGATCACATCCTAGGTCACAAATCACGTCTCAACCAGTACCAAAAGGCTGAGACCATTCCCTGCATATTTTCAGACCACAATGCTTTGAAACTAGAACTCAATCACAAGAGGAAAGTTGGAAAGAACTCAAATACATGGCGGCTAAAGAGCATCCTACTAAAGAATGAATGGGTCAACCAGGAAATGAAAGAAGAATTAAAAAATTCATGGAAACCAATGAAAATGAAAACACAACTATTCAAAATCTTTGGGATGCAGCAAAGGCAGTCCTAAGAGGAAAGTATATAGCAATACAAGCCTTTCTCAAGAAACAAGAAAGGTTTCAAATACACAACCTAACCCTACACCTAAAGGAGCTGGAGATAGAACAGCAAATAAAGCCTACACCAAATAGGGGAAGAGAAATAATAAAGATCAGAGCAGAAATCAATGAAATAGAAACCAAAAGAATAGTAGAACAGATCAACGAGACTAGGAGCTGGTTCTTTGAAAGAATTAGTAAGATTGATAAACCCCTGGCCAGACTTATCAAAAAGAAAAGAGAAATGACCCAAATCAACAAAATCATGAATGAAAGAGGAGAGATCACAACCAACACCAAAGAAATACAAACAATTATAAGAACATATTATGAGTAACTCTATGCCAGCAAATTAAATAATCTGGAAGAAATGGATGCATTCCTAGAGATGTATCAACTACCAAAACTGAGCCAGGAAGAAGTAGAAAACCTGAACAGACCTATAACCACTAAGGAAATTGAAGCAGTCATCAAAAATCTCCCAAAAAACAAAAGCCCAGGGCCAGATGGCTTCCCAGGGGAATTCTACCAAACATTTCAAGAAGAATTAATACCTATTCTTCTGAAACTGTTCCAAAAATAGAAATGGAAGGAAAACTTCCAAACTCATTTTATGAGGCCACCATTACCTTGATCCCCAAACCAAAGACCCCATCAGAAAGGAGAATTACAGACCAATATCCTTGATGAACATGGATGCAAAAATTCTCACCAAAATACTAGCCAATAGGATCCAACAGTACATTAAAAGGATTATTCACCATGATCAAGTGGGATTTATCCCTGGGCTGCAAGGTTGGTTCAACATCCGCAAATCAATCAACGTGATACAATACATTAACAAAAGAAAGAACAAGAACCATATGATCCTCTCAATAGATGCAGAAAAAGCTTTTGACAAAGTACAGCATCCTTTCTTGATCAAAACTCTTCAGAGTATAGGCATAGAGGGTACATACCTCAATATCATAAAAGCCATCTATGAAAAACCCACAGCAAATATCATTCTCAATGGGGAAAAACTGAGAACTTTCTCCCTAAGGTCAGGAACATAGCAGGGATGTCCACTATCACCACTGCTATTCAACATAGTACTAGAAGTCCTAGCCACAGCAATCAGACAACAAAAAGAAATAAAAGGCATCCGAATCAGCAAAGAAGAAGTCAAACTCTCACTCTTTGCAGATGATATGACACTTTATGTGGAAAACCCCAAAGACTCCACCCCAAAACTGCTAGAACTCATACAGGAATTCAGTAAAGTGGCAGGATATAAAATCAATGCACAGAAATCAGTGGCATTCCTATACACCAACAACAAGACAGAAGAAAGAAATTAAGGAGTCAATCCCATTTACAATTGCACCCAAAACAATAAGATTCCTAGGAATAAATCTAACCAAAGAGGCAAAGAATCTGTACTCAGAAAACTACAAAATACTCATGAAAGAAACTGAGGAAGATACAAAGAAATGGAAAAACATTCCATGCTCATGGATTGGAAGAACAAATATTGTGAAGATGTCAATGCTACCTAGAGCAATCTACACATTTAATGCAATCCCTATCAAAATACCATCCACTTTTTTCAAAGAAATGGAACAAATAATCCTAAAATTTGTGTGGAACCAGAAAAGACCCCAAATAGCCAGAGGAATGTTGAAAAAGAAAAGCAAAGCTGGCGGCATCACAATTCTGGACTTCAAGCTCTATTACAAAGCTGCAATCATTAAGACAGTACGGTACTGGCACCAAAACAGACACATAGATCAATGGAACAGAAGAGAGAGCCCAGAAATGGACCCTCAACTCTATGGTCAACTCATCTTTGACAAAGCAGGAAAGAATGTCCAATGGAAAAAAGACAGTCTCTTCAACAAATGGTGTTGGGAAAATTGGACAGCCACATGCAGAAGAATGAAACTGGATCATTTCCTTACACCACACACAAAAATAGACTCAAAATGGTTGAAAGACCTAAATGTGAGAGAGGAGTCCATCAAAATCCTAAAGGCGAACACAGGCAGCAACCTCTTCGATCTCAGCTGCAGCAACTTCTTCCTAGAAACACCGCCAAAGGCAAGGGAAGCAAGGGCAAAAATGAACTATTGGGACTTCATCAAGATAAAAAGCTTTTGCACAGCAAAAGAAACAGTCAACAAAACCAAAAGACAACCAATGGAATGGGAGAAGATATTTGCAAATGATATATCAGATAAAGGTCTAGTATCCAAAATCTATAAAGAACTTATCAAATTCAACACCCAAAGTACAAATGATCCAATCAAGAAATGGGCAGAAGACATGAACAGACATTTTTCCAAAGAAGACATCCAAATGGCCAACAGACACATGAAAAAGTGCTCGACATCGCTCGGCATCAGGGAAATCCAAATCAAAACCTCAATGAGATACCACCTCACACCAGTCAGAATGGCTAAAATTAACAAGTCAGGAAATGACAAATGTTGGCGGGGATGCAGAGAAAGGGGAATCCTCCTACACTGTTGGTGGGAATGCAAGCTGGTGCAGCCACTCTGGAAAACAGTATGGAGGTTTAGTGATCTGAAGGGGTATGTGCACTCTGATGTTTATAGCAGCAATGTCCACAATAGCCAAACTATGGAAAGATCCAAGATGTCCATCGACAGATGAATGGATAAAGAAGATGTGGTATACACACACACATACACACACACACACAATGGAATATTATGCAGCCATAAAAAGGAATGAAATCTTGCCATTTGCAACGACATGGATGGAACTGGAGGGTGTTATGCTGAGTGAAATAAGTCAGTCAGAGAAAGACATGCATCATATGACCTTACTGATATGAGGAATTCTTAATCTCAGGAAACAAACTGAGGGTTGCTGGAGTGGTAGGGGGTGGGACAGATGGAGTGGCTGTGTATTAGACATTTGGGAGGGTATATGCTATGGTGAGTGCTGTGAATTGTCTAAGACTATTGAATCACAGACCTGTACCTCTGTAACAAATAATACATTATATGGTAAAAAAAAGAAAAAAGAAAAAAGAAGATAGTAGGAAGGGAGAAATGAAGGGGGGGAAATTGGAGGGGGAGACAAACCATGAGAGACTATGGACTCTGAGAAACAAACTGAGGGTTCTAGAGGGGAGGGGGTGGGGGGATGGGTTAGCCTGGTGATGGGTATTAAAGAGGGCACGTACTGAATGGAGCACTGGGTGTTACACGCAAACAATGAATCATGGAACACTAAATCAAAAACTGATGATGTAATGTATGGTGATTAACATAACATAATAAAATAAAATTTTAAAAAACTGGCAACAATTCATTTCATACTTATGGATACTTTTTAAAACATTTGCTAATTTGCTAGATGAAAATACTATCTCATTGCTCTTTGAATTAATTGACTAATGAAATTTATTACTTTTAGGCTTTCAAGTTACTGTCAAAAACATTAGGTAGAGCATGAAGAGTTTCGCTCTGTTCTACTTCTTCCTGGCTGCATGATTTCCTAATTCTCTGAATAATTATGACTGGTGTAACCAAGAGTACATGTATTGAAGTAAAAATATGTCACTTTTTTGCAACCTGAATAGTTCCCTGGTCACATGGGTTTTAATCCTAATCTGATTTCTTGTTTAAATAAACAAGCTACAGGAGCTAAAATTAATAACAATTGCAAAAACATACATCTAATTTTACTTGTCTCTCTTCAAGAATATTTTTTAATGTTCTAATTTATAATCCATGCTATTCCTTTAAAAATGACCCTGATTCTTTTATTCTTCTATTCTTTGTTACTTATTTTTCTATTCTTTTTTACTTATATTTTGGATAGTGGAAAGCTTCTTTGTCTCTCCATTCATACTCTCCATCAAAAGCTGCATCCCATATCCCAGAGCCCCTAGGGCTTGCCTCTTACATCATATCCCCTTCCCTCCTGACCCTCATGTCTTGATTTCTTCTACCCCTACTGCAAATTTGGTATCAGAAAAGTCTAGAATCATGTTGCCAAAGAATGAAATTTGATGGAATGATAAGACACACATGCACATTGACATATCATTTCTCCACCCTGGCTTTCTAAACTCTATTGGGTTGTAATATGTAACTAAAGTTTTGCCACACATCATCTGTGTTTGTACAAGAGTCCCATTTCAAACTGAGTTAACACTTGTTGATGTCCAAGAACATAAAAATTTTAAAAGTCATTATTAAGTGCTCACTACACCCAAGGTGTTGTACTATATGCTCAAGAAACAGGGAAACTTACAGAGATATAGAGTATCTTTGTAAAGAATTTCCTGCTCTGTATGTGCCTTCAGTTGGAAAGACGAAAATTAGAAACAAGGGAAGAAAAACCCTACCTACCAAAATAAAATGTAATAATGATGCAATTCAAGAGAAATGCTTTAGAAAGGTCATAGCCACTAGACTAGTCCAATATGACTGTAAGACATATTCCCCCATCCCCTTTCTTCCAACAAAACATATTCATCCCAGATTGAAAGATATGGCAGCAGGGTCTCCCTCCAGCTTCCATTTTTTTGGTAAAGTCCAGTCCAGAGAAGGCGGCCTCAAATTTTGGATTTTCCAAATGCGGTTTTGTTCAAGTTGATAGAGGTGTTACAAAGGCCTAAAATAGAAGAGTGCCATTTGCATCCCTTGTTTATTGTAGGTCTACTAGGTGTCATTCACTGGGTATATCTTTGTGGACATATCAGAAATGGTTCTTGCTTCCCTACAGTTTTCAGAAGGTATATTTCATGAACTGTCCCCAATTTTGGCTCTAGTCGACTTTGTTTTCCACTTCCCTGATCTTTCTTATTTGTGTTTTTGGTTTTTTTCCCCCCAGCATTGTATGTTTTTTTGTAAGATGCCATAAATTCCTAACACAAAACTGGATATAAACAACAAAAGGATGTTTCTAGTTAATCACGTGCCAGCATTTCTTGCCTTGTACTTGATTAGCTACTCGAGGACAGGGGTTCTCTCTCCCTCATTAGAATATGGTATTTATTTTTGCAGTTGTCTTAATACTCAGCATTGTATGCAATAAATTTCTCAGTAAATGTCTGTATATATAATTTATCCCACTGAAATAGTTTCTCTGAGCACTGTCTTTGATTCAAATAACAGTTCTCCCTCTGTTCTGCAATCACTCAGGCAAGAGGTGCTGAAATCTCCAAAAGCAAGCATTTGCACGGGAAATGTCAGGCTTAAGAAGATCTGCCAGATCATGAATAGATAAGAGTCACCCCAACTAGCTGGCTTAACTTTCAAGGAACAAACAGATGGTCAATAGTTCATTATAATCACTGAAAACTGAGATGAAAATGGTCTCACTCAAAAAAGGAATTTCTCAGCTTCTAGCTGAAGTTCAGGATCAAGCTGAATGAAACTGGGCTGTTGAAGAAGTAAACTGGATGATTATATCTTGCCTGGTCTCCACTGGACATACAAAGGGAAGAGAATTAGAAATGAAAATCTTGGGGCACCTGGCTGGCTCAGTCGGTTAAGCATCTGCCTTCTGCTCAGGTCATGATTCCAGGGTCCTGAGATTGAGCCTCACATCGGGCTCCCTGCTCAGTGGGGAATCTGTTTCCCCTCTCCTTCTGCAGCTCTCCCCTGCTTGTGTGTGCTCTCTCTCTCTCTGTCAAATAAATAAATAAAATCTAAAAAAAAGAAAGAAAGAAAGAAGTGAAAACTTTTCGCTTTTCTTTGGAAACAATCCTTCCCTGGTTTGACTTTGTAGGGAGTACTAATTAAGCAATGTCCAATGAAAAACGCAGGTGGCTGACCCAAGGCTTGATCAACATAGCATCCACTCAGTTTTATTCAGTGAGCATCTCCCTGTCTGTTCTGTGCAAGACACTGCCCCAGGCAAGATGCGAATGTGAGGGAGATAGAAGAATGTGGGGGAGGCAAAAATGAACAAACACACAAAAGACATGAATTCTGGCCCCAGAAATTGGGGAGAAGCTCATGGAGAAGGCTTGGGGTGGGGGGGTATGTCAGAGAGCCAGAAATGGAAGGATGGGTATTATTCCAGGAGGAGGAAACCTTAAGCACAAAGGCATGATGATGGAAATTGTGCTCTGTAGTTGGTAAGGTGGGTTGGATGGCTGGACCATTGGGGCGATGTCACATTACCAAAATATCAAAATATTTGGAAATCCCTGGGTGACTGAATTATATGCTCCAGTTCCACATAGATGTTTGGAGTCCTGGACAGCCTGACCCAGGCCAGGGAACTCTATCTCATGCATGTTGTGTGGGTACTGGGGGACCTCATGGAAGTCCACCCTTTCCCACTCCCACCCTCCACCCCCAGCTATGCCAGGACTGTTTCCACAGACCTCCTGGGAAGCCCGGAACTAATACTGTTATCTCCTTCATATGGATGAGTGGTTCTTTTTTTTCTATGTCAAAAATTTCACTTTATTAATATTAGCACTTCAGATTCAAGATGATCTTTTCAAGGCATAGTTTCTACTATATGAGTGATTCTTAAATACATTCAGTGAAATCCTAAGGTTCCTTTCGAAATAACTCAGGGTTTCCCTGGAATGCAGAAGGAAATACATCAAAATGGGGAGGAAATAGGAGCAAACACTCACCCCATTTCAAAGAGAGAAGATCTGCATTGGTCCATTTTATATTTTATATATTAGCCCTCTGCATGTGACTTCATTCGGAAAAAAAAAAAAAAAAGGATTCCATATCATGAAAACAAACAACAGCAATAAAATACTTTCATGACCTAATATTCAGAAAACAGTGCAAACCTGTGGGAGTGGGAAGGACATGAAAGAAGGATGTAGACATACAGATATCAATATTAATGACTGGAATAACTGCTTTTGTAAAATATTAGGAATTGATTTGAACTTGCTTGGGGGAGGCAGTCTCAAATCTACAGCTAAGTGTAACTTTGAATGACTTTTACCTTTCTGAAAAAAAGCAAAAAGGAAGAATCCAGTGCATGGAGGGAAGATATATTTCTCTTGGCGTGGGCAAGCCGTAAATAGGCAAACTTCAGTAATAATACCTATACTTATTGAGAATTAACTCTATGGCCAGGCACTGTGCTAAGCATCTTTATGACCATTTATAGCTAGTCTTTACGAAAAATCAAAAGGCCTTCATTGTTTTAATCTGTATTTATTTTAAATAAGGAAACAAGGTTCAGAAAGTTATGTAACATCCCCTAAATCACACAGTTAATAATATTTAATAAGACGAGTAATTCATAACAATAGGAACAGCTGATAGACACTATACAAGATGTTTCCACTTCCTCCAAGTTCAATTTCAAGGGCAAACGCTGGCTATGGGACCCAATAGGGTTATATTGGAACATTCCATAGGAAGAAATTCATCCATCTGCCACAGCTACTGCAACCTTCGGATCTTTCACTTTATGACTCTTTCTTATCTCTTGTCTCCTTTCCCCTCATGAACTATAATATAGTTTTTTTAGGCAATGAGATGGATGAGATATACCAAGCGTTTACATGTAAAATATATGATTTATGGGGTTGTAATTATGTCTTATCAAAATTTTTATCAAACTACTATCAAAATTTTCTCTTACTTTATGACAGTAGCCCTCAAAGCTTCAAATAAATACATTAAAATTTTTATCTTAAAAAAAGATTTCTATTACCAATCAAATATTGCATTCCAGATTACTTCAGGCCAGTGTCTCTTGAGTTCTTTCCTACCCCTCATCTCGGGAGGGCCTAGGTGGCTCAGTCGTTAAGCGTCTGCCTTCGGCTCAGGCCATGATCCCAGGGTCCTGGGATCGAGGCCCACACTGGGCTCCTTGCTCTGTGGAAGCCTGCTTCTCCATCTCCCACTCCCCCTGCTTGTGTTCCCTCTCTCGCTGTGTCTCTTTCTGTCAAATAAATAAATAAAATCTTTAAAAAATTTTTTAAAAAAGTCCTACCCCTCATCTCTCAGCCTCAGTAACTCATTGTTAAAACAGAAATAGGCCCCTCTTGAAGAATTGGTGTCACAATTAAAGATAAGGGCCATAAAATGTCTCCTCTAGGGCCTGGTCCGTGGTAGGTATTTTGTGCTGTAATGTTGGTAATAGTTGTAATGTACGTGCCTTTCTCCTCTACTTGATTATAAAGTCCCAAATGGAGTAGGTGTTCTGTTTCATTGATAATTATTTCACTGCTTTGTGAGTTTGTTATTTTACAGTTACCATAAGCTTGACAATCTATGGTTTTTAAGTCCACAGCACTTGCATGCCTGAGAATTGGGAAGGAGGAGGCATGGGGCCTGCCCAGGGCAGACACCTCTTATAATTCCAAAAAGTGGTAGCCAAAGGAAAGCAGATGAGAAGGTGAAGCAAAAGAGGAGTCAGGGTGGGGGTGGGGTGGGGAAGAAAGGACAAGCACCAAAAAGCTAAAGGGAAGAATAGAGCAAATGGGGGCTTTTCACTCTTTACTGTCAATGGCAAAATGTCTCCTCATCTGAATGGTTCTTGTACTTTGTGTCCAGCAGAGTCTTCCCTCCTCTCATCCCATAACTCTCCCACTCAGGGTCTTTGCAGGCAACTCTTTTCCAGCCCGCCCCCCCACCCCCCACTGCCCCAGGCTGAGTCGAGCTCCCCTTATGTGAATTCTGCATTCTGCCAAGCTTTCTTCTGCCCACTAGGCTGGATCTGTGCAGAAGTCCTGTCCGTGTTTGCTGAACTGGACTGCTAGAAGGTCTTGCATCTCTCACAGATCCAGGATATAAAGGAAAGAGTATACTCCTCCTGGAGATGACCTCACATCATCCAAGTTCTATGCAGCAGACACCCAAGCATACCTGGTGAAATATGTCTTGGTGACATCTCTGTCATTGTTCCGAATGGCCATAGGTGAATGTTAAAAAGCCTTCTTCTGCAAGCCATGTTGTGCAGTGGTTTAGTCAGAGCAGAACTGAAGCATCCATCTCAGAGGTGGTTGTGGAGAGCACCAAGTCACCGTATGAAAGTCACCTTCTAGCTCAGAGGGCCTTTGTCCACCTGGTCTGCTAGGCCAACAACTGTCTGCAAGTTGGTAAGAGTGAAGCCTCAGTAATATGGAGCTGTCCTGCACTAGAATCCCTCCCTGTGTGGTACTTGCGTGTCAAAAGGCAGTGAAGGGGGAGAGTAGCTGAGCACTGTTAGTTAGTGAAGCTGCCATGCTCTTCATTCCTCCTACCACAGCCCTCCATGCCCCCAGAGTAGGGACCGCTCAGACTACGGTCCCCATGACTGCACCGATCTCAAGCGCTTTATGTTGTAAAGACACAGGCTTGCCAGCAAGTCTTGGCAGTAGCGAAACAGTTAGGAGAACTAGGGCAGAGGATGTGAAGAACATGGCCTACACCTGCTTTGTACGTGGAGAAGAAGCTTATGATCCAGGGCTTGCAGATCTGAGAGCACAGCTCCAGAGATGTAATTTCAAAGATCCAGGGGCCATCTGACCACATAGGGGATTGAGTACAAAGGGTCTTTGAGCTGATAACTGTCAAGTTCTCTTTCAGAGAAAAGTCTTTAGGAATAACTTCCCCAGAGATGTCCTTTATATCAGGAAATCTGTCTAGAGTCGGCTCTCTTAACTGCCTGATAAAGCTTTGTCATGGGGGCTGTCCTGTGCATTGTAGGCTGTTTGGAAGCATCCCCAGCTTCTACCCACTACATGCCAGTGGCAGCACCCTCCTCCTCCCGGCGATGACAATTGAGGTTGTCTTCAGACATCACCAAATGTTCCATGGGGAGCAAAAATGTCCTCAGTTGAGAACCACCAGTCTAGAGAGTGGTAACTCTCATGTCCAGCTATAAAATGAAACCTAGTGCTGAAATCTCACTCAAAATACAGTCTGAGCCACCCTGATGACACCCCATCTAGCTGTTTGTTCAAGACGTCAAGTTGGCTGCATTTTTCCCTAAGCCTAGTGCCTGCTCACCAAGTCATTCTAAACTATCCCAACTCATTGAATGCAATGGACCCAATGTCTCCCTGGGGGCGATGTTGACATACATGACAATGGCTTCTCCAGGGCCATTCATTAAACCAACAGATTTTTATCGATCAATATGCCAGGTTATAGAGTTCTGGAAAGATCCATCGGAAGCTTCTTATGAAGTAAAGTCGCTTTCCTGTCTCAAAGGAAAGAAAACCCAGGTATTTTTTAAGCTGCCAACAATCAGCTCCTCCGTACTATTTCTGGATAATGTGGTCACTTATTATCCTTGGGCTCAATCACCCTTCTGCCTGTTCAGGCTTTACTTTCTCATCTCTGTGTTAACATGAACACAACACGATGCTTTGCAGTTATCACAGTTGACAGCCTTTCTCTAGATAGCAGGGTCCAGAAAGCCAGAAGCAAGGGCAAACTGTTGATTGAATGCCTACTGTCTGTCAGATATTTTTCCATGCATTTCACATACACTAGCAACAACTCGGACCAAAAGTTAACGTTAGACAACTTCACAGATGAGGAAACTGTACTCATGAGACATATGAGAAAAATCCACGCAAACTGAGGTTGCCACCCGGGATGGCAAAGAAAGGATCTCCCTAGTTAAGAGAGGTCCACAGAAACAAAATACTTAGCACACCTACAATTGAGGCTGATAGTGTATGACCAAAACCATGGCCCTTTGCCCTGAAAATTACTCTCTCGTGCTGTGTCACCCCAGTCCTTTATGTGTATGTGTGCTGTGCCCTTCACATGGACTGCCTTACCTTATCAGCACCTCTCTCGGTGTTTTTCTTCTCCCTCAGTCAAGGGCAGTCCTTGAGGATCCGGCCCTGCGTGTCTGGTTCTGTGTGCCGCATGGACACCTGGTACTAGAGCCAGCTGCTGACTGACTCTTCTGTTCATCCTATTCATTTTGATTCCCCACTGGTGATGTTTGACTTGCAGCTCAGCTACCATCCTCACTAGGGCGAGTCCCTCAGCCACTCCCTCCAAATTAGTCATCCAGTGTCCTGGGGAGAAATATTCCAGAATACACAGGCTTGATCATTATTTCTTCGTTCGGGGACAGTATTACTCTCAATAAGGGTTTCATCCTAACACGCTCTTCAAGCACAGAGTCTGTTTGTGTGACTGGGAATCGGAGGCTCCTCACACAGTCCTCAAGAGAAGGATGATAAATAAAGTGACGGACAGAAGACAGAATGCTCACACCTGGCCCAGGCCCTGGTCCGGTTAATATCCTGCCTCGTCTTTCACACCACGCTCTGTACTCCCTGCAGAGACATGAAACAGCATCTGAAGGAAAATACCGTGGGTCAAATAAAACAGCATGGATAAAAAGGCCTCCTGTGTGTAGACCCATTCTTCTCTGGGCCTTGGCCACAAATCCAAATAAGAGCACCTGCATCTTTCCAATGCAAAAAGAAGTTGTGAAGGTCATGAATGAACTTAAGAGTTTTGACCTCGGGAGGCACTTGCTACTTGTATTGTTGTCTTACTCACATAGTCAACAGTTATTTTTCAGCAGATGCTATTCTAGGGGCATAGTGCTCGGTGGGCACTAAGGAGGACACATGGGTTAACAAGACTTTGACCCTGCTCCTGAGGGGCTTGTGACGAAGCCCCTCAAAGCAGGGTTACTGTGGGTTGTTGGTGACCCTTTGTGATGAATAAGAAGGAAAAAAGGAGAGCAAGCATTTAAAAGCTTGTATAGCATATGATGTTATGTTTGTTAAATCTAATAACAAAAATTCAAATTTTCATTCTGTCTTATTTTTCATTCATCTCTACAAATTCCATACTTGCTGCATTTTATAAAGGTAAGGGTATTCAGTGGACTGTAACTAAAAAACAACTTGTCCTTAATCATTGACAGTTTGAGCAACACTGGTCAAACATACACATGATTAAAATAAAAGGCAGATAAAAATAAATGTCCTAAAAAGCTGAAATAGTTCAATGGTACACAGGAGGAGGAGGAAAATTCTGGAAAAGATGGGTGCAAAGGTACAAGAATCCTAGAAATTACACAACCTCGCTCTCCAGGCCGAACAAAAATAATCAAAAGAAAGAAAAATATCGAAGAAATTATTATTGACACTAATAGTAGAAATGGTCGTAATGTGACAGTTTAAATATCCAGAAATATCATTTAGGTAGGAAACTATTGGCACCATACGCAAAGAAGATTCTGAATATCAATCAAAGTTTCCTTCAGGAAGGAATGAAGAGATCTGGTTGAAAACAAGCAAGGGAATTCTCAAAAGTATCCACCAGTGTCTCAGCCTGAAGAAGGATAGGGACTGAACACTGAAGGAGACTCCCTGAGAGCAAGTTCCTCAATGTACTTTCTAGAGCCGCCTTTCTTCACCCCACTCCACAGGGGTGGAGCTGGAGGAGCAGATAAACTTAGTAACAGCTTCCGCTAGCCTGGCAGATGGCAGAAGCCAAGTAAGTAACAACATTGCAGCAGCAAGGGCTTCAACCAACGCCCACGGAACAAGTTGTATTAAAAGGAGGAAAATGCCTGTCACCACACCAATCAGCCGCTGACTAGCTGCAGGCTTTCTCTGAAACTCAGACTCTCTAAAGGAGCTTGCTCACACCACAGAGGGGAACAACTGAAATTTGAATGATACCCAGTTCTTAGGATGGAGCCCCCTCCCTCTTGAGAGAGGTGGTGTCTGGCGCAGGCATTTCAACCAAACCAGCGGTTGACCAGACTGAGGCAAAGTTACCAACAGCAGTTGCCTTGCTTGAGAAATGGACAGAACGTCAACATCCAGCCCCAATCTCTAGTTGTAGGAGAAGAGTTACACATTTCAGGTAAACGTTACTTTCCTGGCTGACAGGCAGATTACCCACCTTTTTTTATTATTATTATGTTATGTTAATCACCATACATTACATGATTACCCACCTTTTAAAAAATGAATGATGAAAAAAAAATAAAAAGAAAAGAATGAAGAAAAAAAAAAGAAAAGAAACATTGGCATGTTTCCTACATGAAAATTCTGCCCCCGGAAGACAAGGGCTGGAGGATGAAGAGTGAGAGAGGAAAGGCAGAGAGGGGGAAGAGGGAGAGAAGAAGGTTTTATTTTAGAAGAATTTCAGTTGGAAAAAAAAAAGCAATTGTACCGAATTCTCAAATAAATTTTAAAGCACGTGGGTGAAATAAATGGCCACGATGTGGTAAGTAAATACAAAGATATAATGAATAGGGGTTTAGCAAAACTTAGGAAAGAAACAGGGAAAAAGTAATGCTTTTATAGGACATAAAACCACATCCAAAGCAAGGAGCAGAATCACTGCCACAGGAAATGGGGCTTGGAAAACACACGAAATGTAGCAAATAATGGCAAATAAATGCAAAATGTTAAAAGGAAGGATGGCAGCTATAGAGGGAAAGACAACATATGTACATACATATATTCTGTATATTAAGAAATATCATAACAATTTAATATATGCATATATTTCTATCCCTGACAAATGAATAATTGGTGATTGTATTAGAATAAAGCAAATATTCACGTGAGGAAGAACTGCGTGCATGCGCTGAAAGGGTTGACAGATCCCGGAAAAATTGGACACAGGTCAGACAATGCTGAGAAAAAAAACTCAGTAAAATGCTTGTACTTCAGTGATGGAGAGAATTCTATAAGGATCTCTGCAGAATAGGCAGGTTGTTTAAGAGATGAAAAGAGACCAGGCAGATGCCCCAGAGAATGAGACACCAGGAAATAATTGATAGCAGTAGGTCAAGACCATGGGCTTTGAAGCAGACCCATCTGGCTTGTGCATTCCTTTGCTGTGCCACCTTGCCCTTGTACCAGTTACTTGAACTTGCTGGTTCTCAGTTTCCTCATTTGTATGCAAGGATGTATAAGAAAATCTGCCACTGCATATTTTTCTAAATTCAGAGAGGTCATGAAGAGACAAGCCCTCTATCAAAATATAGAAGCCAAAGAAACATTGTCAGTGTATCAGAATACTCACAATAAGAGCTGCTGGAGATACGAGGAGAAGCCTCAAGAAACTTAAGATGGAGGGCAACTTTATACACATCTCTACTCCCCAACAGGTCAAGTAGGAAAAGTATTGACTAGCAGGAGTGTATTTAAATGGTGTAATCAGTTAAATAAATATCTGCTTTATGTCCCCCAACCAAGAATTTATATTAGTAAACTCAGGCAGCAGGTACAAAACTGTTCCAAATTACTTTTTAAAAAATTCCAAAAAGTAAAAAATAATACAGGCTGCACTCTTGAATCACACACAACAAAACACAAAATATGTGAAAGAACAAATCCTACCAACAACAAACCCCCTGCCCAGCAAATGAAAAATAAAAGTAAAAACATCTCCACAGCATCTCTAATGTTAGAGGGAACATCAAAACCACAAATGCAAAACATATGGACAACAGAACGAGAACGTTTCACCCCAAATTAGGTAGGAAATGGCAAAAGCTAATCAGGTAAAGATCCCTCCTCACACACATTTGTTATTAAAACAAAAGTGTAGAAATAGCAAGATGAGCATTTCCTCAAAAATTGAGAGCAAACACTATAAAAAATAATTAAGGAAGCATAGGGAGGGATTCATAAAGATAAAAATAGAGAATTGGTATAGTAGAAAATGCAATAAGTGATCCTTTGAAAGCCCAGTAAAACAAATAAACCAGTGGATAGTTTAATCAGCAACCAAAAGAGGGACAGACTGCTCAAAACTCAAAGCTAAGAATGGGAAATAGAAAAGAAACATAATTTAGACTATTAAGAACCAGTAAGGACATGAAAAGATGTTCATGATCACAAATAATCACAATACAAATCAAACTAGCATTGAGATAACATTTTTAGCCATGAGATTGACAAAGATATGTCACTATTCAAGTTCGGGGGTGGGATGGAGGACAATGAGCCTGTTTTTTTAACTTGATGAGGGTGAAAATCCGTACACATCTTCTGGAGGGAAGTTTGGTAATATGCACCAGACTTTTGGGGTAATATGCCCGTAGCCCTTGACTAAATATCTTCCCTCACAGGGATATGTTTTAAGAAGATAATCAGACACACACATACCCACATGTGGCACAAACAGCAAAACTTAATATTTAATATCCAATAAAACGTGTGCCTTTTAAAAATTATGTTGTAGATTTGCACTTATTGACTTGGAAAGATGTCTACAATATGTGAAGCAAAAAAAAAAAAGAATCATGTAAATGTGAAATTATAAATTCAAAAACAAATACTTAGAATACCTGATATGTGCCAGACATCTATCCAGGCATCATGAGGAGAAGCAATAAATAAGACAGAGAAAGTTCCTGCCCTCATAGACATTGGAATAAAAGCCTAAGCCAGCACCATCATGTAACATGTGTCTGAGAATAGTCACCATCTATGAACAGTAGTTATCTGTATATAGTAGGCTTTGGGGTAATTTTCTACTTTCTTCTTCATTTCTCTGTATTGTTTGATAGGTTTTTTTTTAAGATTTATTTATTTATTTGAGAGAGAGAGAGAGCACGAGTGGATGGAGGGGCAGACAGAGAGAATATCCAACAGACTCCACGCTGAGCCCGGAGCCCCACATGGGACTCGATCGCACAACCCGTGAGATCATGACCTGAGCCAAAATCAAGAGTTAGGCACTCAAGGGCGCCTGGGTGGCTCAGTTGGTTAAGCGACTGCCTTCGGCTCAGGTCATGATCCTGGAGTCCAGGGATCGAGTCCCGCGTCAGGCTCCCTGCTCAGCAGGGGGTCTGCTTCTCTCTCTGACCCTCCCCCCTCTCATGCTCTCTCTCTATCTCATTCTCTCTCTCAAATAAATAAAATCTTAAAAAAAAAAAAAAGAGTTAGGCACTCAACCGACCGAGGAACCCATGTGCCCCTTGTTTGATAGTTCTATAATGCACATATCCAATTATTTTAAGCAGGAACAAGATTTGTTTTCTGAGAGGTACAGAAATCACTTGTGGTTGAGAGCACGGTAGACTTGGTATTTGAGCAGTGTTGGAAAATAAGGGTAGAATTTGCATTTATTGAGACTTCAGTGGGTATTTCCCATTATGAACAATATATTATCATTGTTTATCAAATTTAAAATGAGAACAATATGCCTGCCCATTAGGAACATACAGTGACTCTCACAGAAGATTTGGGGTCTGGATTGAGCAAATCTGAATCTCCCTCATCCAAAGATGAATGCAAGAATCAATTGACTATAGCCCTTTGAGGCCTTAAATAATCAAAGTTTCTCCAGGCAAGGTGAAAGAGCCAAAGGCTAACTCCTGTGGGGCTCCAGGTGGAGGCAAGTCCACTGCAAAAAGTAGCAATTTCTCAGATTTCTGTAACCTCTCTTCCTTTGGAGAAGCAGTAAAATATTTGAAAAAGAAAAGAATGTATGCTTGAAGTTCAACTTATTTTTCATGTTTGACTTTAATTTGGGGACTACAAACTTGGTATTTTGATATTGACATCTGTTTTATGTTTTGATTATTCTTAAATGTGCCCTTCAGTGGATGTGAACTCCTCAACTTTTGGGTGACGTCTGTCATCTGAACCACAAAACTGTCTGCGGTTTCCCCAGGAGCCCATCGTGGGAATAACGGGGTTCGCTGCCTTCCCCAGTACCACATTCATTCATCTTCTTTATAAGGTTGACATTAGTGTTGGAATGTCCTGCCTGCTACTGTCTTCTGGAAGCCGTTTGATCTTCTTGGCCTGGGTCAAAGGTTCAGCTCAGGGCAGAAGATTGTCAGTGGTCCCCATGTTCTTATGTCCCTCAGAGCATCTCTGTTCTACCATTCAGCCCATCTGTCTGTTAGGATACAGCTTCTCCCATTCAATCTTCAAGTTAAAAATGAGTGGGGGGAGGGGGGAGGGCACATCTCATAGG
Organism: Neomonachus schauinslandi; assembly: GCF_002201575.2. Lineage (NCBI taxonomy): Eukaryota > Metazoa > Chordata > Mammalia > Carnivora > Phocidae > Neomonachus > Neomonachus schauinslandi. Next base: position 191,716,787 of record NC_058403.1, on the reverse strand, counting down.
TGCTTTGGAGTAAAACGTGAGAGAGGCTTGAGGATGCGAGTTTTGAAAATAATGAATTGTGTTTTGATGTAATAGTTCTGCCTGAATAAAAGGAACTTAAACAAGATAGAAGTTTTATTTTCAAATAGGTAAGAAATTGGAAGCTAGAGCATCTAGACAACTTGACAGAGTCATCAGACACTTTGTCCCCATTATCCCTAGGGTGGGCCCTTCTCTTCATGGTAGAGGATGGCTGCTGGAGGTCTAGCCATCTCGTTAGCATTCCAGACAGCAGATTAAAGGAAAGAATAGGACACCTTCTCTTCCTTTTTTGGAGACATCTTACTAATCCCACACAATACTTCTGTCTAAATTCCAGTTTAGTTACTTGGCTCCTATAGATACAAGGTAAGCTAGGGGAAGCAGTTTTTTTTAACCAGGTGGTAATGAGTCAGCTAAAAATCAAGACACTTATTAATGAAAAATGGGAGAATAGAGTATTAAGAGGTAACATGTAGGCACATACCAGCCCAGGTAGGCATAATTGTAAGAACTGTTATGGAAATTCTTCTGAGGAAAGGGGCTGTCACTACTAAGCTTTCACCATGTACCAATAAGGCAAGATCTGGAGAAACGGGGCAGGTCTGAAGTCCGCCTGAATTTCAAATGGAAAGATTCTGACTTTGGCTGTTGTGCCCAAAAAAGAAGTGGGGAGAAGATCAGTCACCAAGAATATGTGAAGGGGCCAGAGAACTCTGAGAGGTAGTGCATTGAGTTTCAAGAAAGAAAAAGAAGGAAAAAGAAGAAGGGGAGGAAAGGGGAGAAAAAAATACCTCAGTGGTAAAGTAGCTAGACGGCTTTGTCGAACAGGGATGACCAATATGCAAACCCTCCTCCTTCTGCCCAAACTTACTATATTCAGAAAGCCCCTCTAGAGGGTGTGTGCTGTGGGAGGAGGGTGTAAATCTAGAAAAAGTCTTGGAAGGACCCTCAGCTGGTTCATCATACCCCAGGGGAGACAGTGTGTACAAGATCATGTGAAGCAGAAGCAGTAGTTTCGAGACAAATGTGGGGAGAGAACAAGAGACCTGCCCCTCACCCCCACCCTGTAGTCACAAACATCTTGGGGGTTCTGAGGAACAGATGTACCGCAAGTCATAATGTGGCATTCTGAGCCAGTTCTCTCTAGAACTTTAAGGGCACTTCCATGTGGGTTAAGTTGCCATTAAACATCGGCTTTTTTCTCCCGTCAGTCTCCCAGTGTACATGTGAAGAGCTTGAAGAAATGTTTATTTGAGCTTTAATAAAATATAAGCTTTATAATGAAGAAAAACAAAGTTAAATGCCATTCAGCTGGTTAGTGGTTCAACCAGAACCAGAACCCATGCTTTGTATGGCCTCCTTCATTTAGGAGGGAAATATGTGTCATCTCATTAACCAGAGAGATTCTGGAGTGATGTGCTCAAATGCACAACCGAGCCTAGGCTTGGCAGGCAGAGTCCCCTGATCAATTAGTAATGTCTGCACTGTGCTTTGGACATGGGGCATGAGCTGCCATGCACCAGATGTATTGTCCTCAGACCATGATGACACCCTAATTGCTGGGATTTACAGCGATGCCATTAGGTATAATAAATATCATAGGCCATCAATGTTTAGACTTGCTAGGAAGAGGAATTTTAAAATTGCATAATTTTGACTGAAGTCCTGTCTAAAGTGGGGTAGAAAATCAAAAAGACACACTCTATGACTTGCAGATACCCTACTTTATCTAGTTCAATCTACACTGTGATACTTCAACTTCTTCTATAACATTCTATTAAAAATTCAGCCATCCCTGGTATTCCTCATGGAGCTAGAATAATAATAAGCCTGGCAAGAGCAAATAGCATGGGCAGAGCCTCTACTATGTGCCTCATGTTATGCTAAACACTTCATAGAGCACTGTCTTATCTAATTCTCTCAGCAACCTATGAGGCTCATGCTCCCATTATCCTCATTTTCTAGATGAGAAAACTGACAGCAAAGGTTAAGACTCCTGCCCAAGGTCTGACAGTTCGTATGTGTTGGGTCTGTGATTCTCACTCTACTGGTAACCCACATCTCGCTGCCTCTACAAATGACCACGGGGGGCCCAGGTAGAGCCCCACCAATTCACACGAACAGGAAAGATTTCCATTCCACATCTGAGTCCTTCCCAGGGACTTGATCAGTGCCTGGATGGACTCATATCCGTAGAAGCAGCTGGGAGGGTAGTGAAATGTTCATTCTCAGGCATCTTATTGACTTGGTTCCTATTAAGAAGGGATTCTCATTAGTGAAATCCGGAAGAACAAATATTTTTCTAAAAAATATTTCCTTCCCCACAGCACTCCAAGAAAGAGACCAAATGTTCTCAGGCTAGTGTTAGATTGTAGTAAGTAAGGCTTCTAAATAGACAATCACTGTACTCTCTCCCTGAGGGACAAATTAAGAATTTATTGATGTTTCCCCTCATTAGTGTTTCAGTCAATGGAATGTGATTTTGTCACTAATATTCTGGTGGGAATTTTCCAGAGTGATTAATGAAGACAAATCCATGGACCCCAATCAATGGTAGGTGACTGCTCTCAGGTCAGGAGAGGCATAAAGTCTTAGGGTGCATTTCTCATCTTCTCTAGATATAGCAGTGTGGGGACATAGAGTGTCTGTCATCTATCCCTACCACTATGCACTCATTCACTCATTCATTCCTTCTCCCTCACCCCTAATATCAAGACGTAGTGGATGTGCCAAGCCCTATTTCGGGCACCAGGGAGGCAGCAATGGATAAGCCATAAAAGATTTCTGCCCTCTCAGGGTTCATACGTTCATTGTAGGAGACATACAGACAATACACAATGACCAACATCACTAAAAATAATTTCAGATGGTGCAATGTCCACAAAGAGATAATAAGTGACTCTCCTACCCCCAACTAGAACATTCCTTAGAATAAACTCCAATAAATCCATGCAAAGCCCATGAATTGTGAAGAGGTGAGACCAACTTCCTCTTACAAGTGGGTCGCATGCTGTAGGATTCATTATCCATGGTTTCACACTGGCTCTTTTCCACCCCTGACCCAAAAGGAAGAAAGCTTCCATCTGGCCTGGCATTTTTAAAAAATGATGCAGGCATGAAGAATGAGAAGACAAAAAATAATAAACTCCAGAGCTTGCCTTGAGAATAATGTTTTACCAACAGGATGTGTCATAAATGTGAAGTGGAAAAGAAAGATATTCCAGGATTTGTCCTTTGTCCTTTGTTAGCCAGACAGATAATGAGTTACCATCAGGGAATTTTGTTTTCTCATTTAAACATGAGCTACATATAACTTCCATACTTCTGTGAAAAGGAACCCTATAAATCACAAGTTATGGTTTCCTAGAAACTGGGATTATACAAGGGAGAGCCAAACAAAACCCTTTGTTTCATGAGCTTGCAACTTTTTAATTAAATACCACTTTAAACTCACACATGCCTAAGCCAAATGTTCTCAATCCATTCTGCCTTCCAGCCTGGTGTCCAAGCTCCGCTTTCCGTCACCATTGCTGTGGTGGGGGTAGGATCTTTGCATTTATTTGTTTCTATTTTTTTTTTTCCTATATCAATTTAGGTGAACTTAGATCAGAGGACAGGTACTAGTTCTTAACATATTTTTTTGCAGTCATCATGACCAAGGACCAGGCTACACATATAAGACTATAAACAAATAAGGAAGGGAAGGAGGTGGAGAAGGGGAAAGGAGGAAGGAAGGAAGGAGGGAAGGAAGGAAGGAAGGAAGGAAGGAAGGAAGGAAGGAAGGAAGGAAGGAAGGAAGGAA